>NC_135006.1:18065986-18382212 GCF_051020985.1 Nomia melanderi | reverse complement strand
ATTTCAGACGCGAAAGCAGTTCAGTAGACTAGATGCCTTTAGACGACTAGGTGACTTGAATTCGAATTGCGAATAATTGGAGTATTCGATGGAACACAAACGGATAATAGGTTTACACAACGTTACGTTAGGGACAACATCGACGATCAATGGCACGAGCCAGCGATGTACCAGCATTTTTTCCGTGTTGTGTGTAAATATGCGCGCGTATCAGTGCGGCCGGGACTTGGATCGCTGGAATTTCAGGTCATCGACAGTGACTGGTGGCCTGAACAGGTTTTACCAGTGCCAGTAACAGCTGATAGTCATTGATAACGGAGCACGCGTGCGCGCTCTCTCGCTCTCTCGCTCTCTTACTCTCCCTACTTCTCCACCTCTACCTTTTTACCTCTCGACCTCTCCACCTCTCCACCTCTCCACCTCTCCACCTCTCCATCTCTGTATCCACCTATCCTTGTACAGGATGTTTAAAAAATATATGTCACGTATAAAGTTACCAAGGATATAAGAAAGTGCTCGTAGAATTCAGCCTGACCTTGGAGAAAGGGGGTTAACTGCCACCCCTATACGAGGGACGAAATTAATAAAAACCGTAAGAGAGCAATCTTGATCGTTCAGTTTTTGTTTCCTCGAGGAAATTGCTTCGATTATACGAGTTAAAACTTTTTATTGCTGTCAGGTTATAAAAGGAACCGTGGATCGTAAGTTAGTGGTGGTCGTAACATATATCGGAACAGTCTTGCACAGGTGCAACAGAGCACGCGTGACACTGGAATGTTTTCGTTCCTCTTAATTTAATTGCCACGTTGCAGCTGCGACGGAGGCGGTCCGGCTGATTAGCGCACACGCGACTCGCGAGATGCGGAAATGCACTGAATTATCGATCTTCCGACCGGTTCTATATTTATTTGCGGTTGTCTTTCATTGCTCGCATTAATTCCCCTCTGCGCGGTCGAGAGTGACTCCGTCCAACTCGTCGTCGTTATGTGGCCCGTATCGTTCTGGATTTTAACGCGGTCGTAAATCGCGTGTCGCGGTGGTCACCGATGACCGAGCATCCAAACTGCTCGAGAACAGTAAGACAATTGATGTCGAGTGAAAATATTTGCCAACTGGAATCGAGGCAATAGAGCATAAGTACCGTGATACCGAATCGTTGACAGTTATTTCTACCATTTGTCGAAGAATAGGTATTATTCAAGAAAACATTGGAATAATTAGACACTTGATTTGTCCAACTTACTCGTTGACTCGATATTGCACAACAAGGGGCTAATTTAAATGTTCATACGCGACTAGCTCTAAATTATTTTCGTTGCGCAACACGGTGTACGCGTCGTTGGTTGCTAATAGTAGATTATAATATTTACAATAATCGGTTGACACAAGCTGATTCGATTCTGAACGACTCCGTTTAGCTATCGGGAGACGAGCAATCGTCGGCGGTATCGGGGAATCTATTCCGGTCCGCGTTTAATAGACGCAATGGAATTGCATAATATTTTGGTTGCACGAAGCCCCTGCTTATCGCCCAAGCTCCCACGGTTGAATATTCCACGTGATTCGCGTTCGGGCACGGAAACCTTGAGCCCTTCCTCGCGAAGACGCGGACCGTTGCATCGACTCGCGTTACCGCGCGCTGTTATCTCGCCGGCGCCAGCCACCTTTATCCACGTGGCCACGGTAGGCAGCGTCTTATCTGCCAGCTATCTCTTTCGAGAAGGAACATCATCCGCCAGTTATTTAATCGACTAACACCGATGCTTTCGAATCGCTTCAAGGTACAGCTCGAATATTAACCCTTCGAGCAACGTTCTAAACTTTGGTATTTACCATTGCCCTCTGTATGCCGCACCGATACGTGAAATACTTCAAGAAACTAGCTTTAGCTCCCTAATTCATATATGACTTATTAATGAATCCATTTCAAAGTATCTCGTCTACATCTAATTAGAACATATTATAAAAACTCGCTCGAAAAGTGCTACGCTTTTCTATTTTTACAGGAGAATCCGTTAAATAGCGCGATCCTTTTTCGATTTCTAAGCGGCCAATGATACAAATGAAAAGAGATAATTTATCTGATTGTACGAACGATAGGCTGGCAGGGGTTTCTAGAGTAGAGCAACTATATAGATAGCAGCGTAACGGAAGAATAGCGATAACAGGTAATTAGTAATTGTTTCTATTTATCTTCGCCGTGGCGGAACGAGCGATACGAAACGCTCCAGATTCTCGTGGCAGCCCAGGCGTTCGCAACTGCTAAGCGTTTAATACGATTAATCTGTAATCTTTATAGAAATTCTGACCTTAGCTTTCAAAGATCATTTCAGTCTCAAAGATCTCCAATGAAAATGTGCTCGTAAAATGAATAGCAAGCTTCGTCTCTTTCCAATGGACGATTAACGATAAAGGTGGTTTCCTCGAGTTGCGAGAGAAATCGTGGAACAAGGGGTTCACCGATTAACGTGCATGTGTAGCGTGTGCGATCAGCGTTACGACACAAGTCGTAATCGAACCTGATCGATACACTGCGGGCATCTCCATGCAGATGTAGCTTTTTACGGGCTCATTTATAGAGATTGCGGGGAAGAACAGTTTCTGTAGCTTCGTAAAAGCCGGCGTACTCGAAAAAGTCGCGGTGAAGACCTCGTTAAACTTCCCCGAAGATTTGATCGCGCATATTCGCGAGACCCGGAGCGTTTGAGACTATTTGCTCGAGCAATATGGAACCCGCCTTCTGCATCTTGGATCATTATTAGTTCCCGTTACTTCGTTCGGTAGATCGGAAAGTTCAAACATTATAAATACCGAACGCGAGCGGGCTTCCCAACAGTTGGTTAATCGAATTTAATATTTGATTCGCAGCTGCATTTTAACTCTTCGCAGTCGAAACATTTTCACCGGAAATGCTCAACATTTTTCAATGACATACAAACATATGTGCACTCTTCGAAACTAGCTGGCGAGAAAACATATTGAACTTGATAAATTAAAAGAAAAATTTCTGTATAAAATCTAATCGTGACCGAGACGATGACATCTTTGCTCTGAACGCGAATGTTACTTTTCACTGAAATGAATCTCAGCTACAGGACAGCTAGAAGTAAATGTGCGCCAGTGTGCGCGGGATATTCCGCTGTTGGCGATAAGTAACAGCCATTGTGCGCGGATTATTCCGCTGAATGATGCAAATGGGCGAAAGGCTTTGGGTACTCGGAACGGTGAGCGATCAAAATCCTCGTGAATGGGTCGCGATTCCGTGTTTCGCAGTTGAGCCGAGCGCGATCGTCGCCACGTGAGAGGAAACCTGTTTCCGAAGGGTCGCACGAGGGTGTGTCGCCGGCAGGAGGCCCTGGGACGCATTCGTTTCGAAATAATATTCCGGCCGGCGCGCCGTGGCGTGCCCCGGCGCGGTGGTTATTGATTTCCCGCCGAGTTTTCCCTCGGCCGCTCTTACTTTTTCGTTTATCGAGCATTGATATCCGTTTGTTCGGAACGGGCCGAGCGGGCCGAGCAGAGGACGAGCAAAGGAAAATAAGAGCAACCGAAAAACTCGGACAAAACTCGATGTTACTTGAAAAACCACCCTTTCCCTGAACAGTCAAACGAGATACATGTAAATGTACCTTTTACGTTCACCGTAGAGTGGAATCCCTACGAGTCTCGTTCGATGTTACAAGATCTAACGCAATTGTTTTCAATTATTCGTTTCTCTTAGCGTTTCGTCACCCTTATTAAATTACATTTGAGACGCGAGACGAGTCTATAAAAGGCGAATATGCGCAATGAACATTTCATCGACCAGATTTGTTCGGTAATAAATAGGATTGAAGAAATATCGAGCTGTGCCTTTGTTGGTTTTGGCCTATTTCCTGTGAAAACCTGTGCGCCGCGTCCTCCAGATCCACGCGACCAGTCGGCCGTGATCTTGGCTAGGCGCACCGTGACCAGGCGACGCGGTAGACACGGTACCTTTCACCCTGGAAACGAGCCAACTTTGTCTCGAGGGCAAGGACAGGGCTCAGCCAATTGATCACGCTATAACTCGCGCCTTACAAGACAAGCCTCGCGGTAGGGCGGCTCGATTTCCTCCTTTATTGTCTGCTCCGCGTTCTTACCCAGCGATACGCAAACGTTCGAGTGTTATACGGCTCCTTTATTCCATTTCTTTCGCGACTGCCCTCTTTAAAGCCGCGTCATCCGCGACACTCGACTGGAGGCCAGCCATTCAAACGTACAAATCCTTTCGAAAATAACTGAAATCGTTACCGGTAGGTTGCGGATCTTTGCGCAAATTCGAACGTTTCAAAGTGCAATTTGAAATTTGAACAAAATGAACATCGAATAGCTAAGATAATCTTCCTCAAAGTTTAAACTGTTTACGGAAATTGTTCCGTAACACGGTTCTGCAAGGCGGTAGCGTAAAGCGATAGAGCACACGTGTGATTTACCCGATGATTTTAAAGGTACAATTATTTCAAATTGTATAGCCTGCATCTGCCTAGCGGTGACGCTAGTTTCTCAACTGTAGTTTGTGTTCGCGTACCTTGTAAAATTATCGGCTAACTACCCCCAATATTCCGCGCGTGTCGTCAAGGAGCTGTAGACAATCGCTCGACAAAAGAACATTACAGTCGAAGTTGACCAACTGGGTTCTTTCCCTTGGTACTTAGCGACCCATTTATTTAAAAGCTGTCGCAGCTTTAACGCGATCCATTCTGCTCTTATCTAGCTAGACGATTTTATTAGTCGAGAGCAATTCGATCGATGCGCGAGTATTTTTCTTAACGCTTTATTTCAGGTATCTAGAAATCTCCTCGGAAATCTCAGCGACGATCCCAGACCGAAGAAAGACGAATAGGGTTTCCTTGCTTGGCACCTAAGCCAGACTGATATTACTTTAATTAACTCGGAATCCAAGCGACTGCTGTCGTCCAACGAGTCTAGATTTTTTCGCTAGTTTCGAATTACAACGGTGAAACTTTCACGAATCCTGCTCGGTTGAATTTTAACGAGGCCGAATCTCGGTAGAGGAAAAAATTCAGCGATCGAGCGATCATTATTACCACTGCTGATTGCATCAGTGCGACTCGGTCGCTCTTTCCTGTTAGCTTCCCACGAGCGCGACCGCGACCGCTTCCTCCCGCGGACGTTTCCTGTGTTCGCGTGATTAAATTTACAAGTGCCAATTAAGAAGCCCCCGCGTCGTCTTAATCCGTTAACGAGATCGCCTCGGGGAGACTGATGGTCGAGATGGTTCGTCCATGGTCTTGGCTCTCACGGCAAAGTCGAAGGTTGGAGTCCCGGATTCGGAGATCGGCCTCGACGATTAGCTTCCGGGGAGAAGGAATTTATCATCGAGTCACACGGTGCGGTCGAGCGATCTCGGTTCGAACCGTTCCTCGAAGATATTTGTTGGCGATGCCTCGAGGTCACTTTCTGGAGTCTTCGATCAACGTTTAGTCTGGACTTTTAGGCGAAATCCAAGTTATTTTCATGTAGTTTGACGGCAGAACTACTAAACGGGTTAAATCGGTGATTTCTGATTTCTTGAATTCTTCCCCAATTGTTCCAAAGACAAATGCTTCTGTGAGAAATTAGTGAGGCAATCGCCTTGGTAACAAGCAAACTGAATAAGTTGACATTAGAGCACCAGGCGATTCCGGTGTACGAAATGCGCGAAATGCCGGCCGGTTGAAGCGTGAACCGTTTACGCTCGAGAATTTGTAAAATATTCGAAAGCTTCAACGGAGGAAACTCGATTATACTCCTACACACTGGGCAAACAGGGAACTACGCGCCGAGCTTTTGTTATTTGAACAATGAAATTCTACGTTCGCTTCTTTGTATTCTGGACAAGAAACTTCCATGAAGCCGAAGCGACGACGTTCGTTTCGAAAGTGGTGTCTCGAAAGGTTGCTGCATATTAGAGGAGGAGCGTCGAGGAATAAATGTCCCATAACCCAGTGCGCGAAAGAGCGAGGTCGGAAAAAGTGTGACACCTACGGTGGCCGCCAAACAGTAGAACAAAACAGAACTCGGTCCCGTGCGAGCGAGAGAGCGAGACGATTAATCGTTTAATCGTACCTTGAACAGTCACGCGAGCCGCGGCAGGAGGATGGGAAAATGCGAAACGCATACGTGGCCGGAGGTCCCAGCTGATCGGTCCTCGGTGTGGGTGGCGGTGGTGGTGGGACACGGGCAAGCTTTGCAGAAGAGGCGGGAGAGTAGGAGGATCTCCCGCGGGGGAGAGAAAGCGTGACGAGGACGATGTGCTCGCGGTCGTGCGTCTGCGCGCGATTCGGTCGGTGGGTCGGTCGGTCGGTCGGTCGGTCGTCGGGTATTGATTTTCATAGGAGAACGCGGTTACACACGTATCTCCACCACGTAGCGGCGTGTACATGCATCCGCGACGTGGGAGGCAGACCGGGTGCTGACGGCGGCGATAGCGGCGGCGATAGCGGCGGCGATAGCGGCGGCTTTCCCCAAATCTCTGCGTGAAATTTCGCAATCGCCGGCCCTGGACACCGCGAAACAGATCCGCTTTGCGTTACTCCATCCCCTAAGAGAAGCTCGAACCCTGCCTCTCCTGGGTCGTTGCTTAGTATCTGTGTTGGGTACGTGTGAAAGTTGTTGCCGGTTTAGAGGAGAGTTTAAGTAACGTTCTTCGAGATACTTCAATGTTTTCATGTTCCGTTGGTACTTTAATATTCTCACGCTTCAACGTGTCATCGTTTTAGTACATTCTTACATTCTTCTACATTTCTACGATACACGGAAACATTTCGACGTTTCTCCGAAGCCACGATTCTGATTGCTTCGGGGGCACGATGATCCTCCCGCTGAACGAGCAAGAACTTTTCCTCGTACCCAATGCATCTACATACGTATCTCCGCGTTTCCCAGGGTCTCGGCTCGATCTTGGTCTGAGCTTGCAGCGCCTGCTGGATATTAGTCTCCCTCGGTCCAGCGAGGCGCAATCCTTTAAATCTCGCTGAATTCCCCTCTAGTCGTTCCGGGCCCTGTTACCGTAACAGCCTCTTCCCGGAGGAATTTTATGGAAGCTTGCCACACGAGATCACGAGTTTAATCTTCCTTGTTTGCTCGGTCCTGTTGCAGAAGCTACGAGTACCCGGGAGCTGTAGGAGCTGCCTAGGGTAGAGACAGCACAGAAGCCAGCAGGAGAGAAGGAACTCGCGGCAGAGGGCCACTCGTCAGGCAGCCGACAAGATGCCTGCACCGACCACACCAGCAGGACCGGCGGAGGGCGGGCCGCCTCGCACCGAATTGCAAGAATTGCAGCTGAAGGCCGATCAAACTACAGATGAGGTACGTTTCGCGCATCTCTGATCTGTCCGTTGCTCCTTCGAAATTGAATCCCCGTCGATACCTCTTATACTTCGTTGACGCTCAATGAAGTCGGATTCAATGGACGCGTTCGTGGCGATCGGAACTATAGACCTCGAGAACGACTTACGGAGACCGGAGAAATTACAGATCGGATCTATCAAAAAATTGAGATACGCTCGCTTTAGAGAATTTGGAAAGTATCACCTAAGGAATTACATTTGAGACTTGGGATAAAACTACCGGGATTCGCCGAGCGGGAACTAGTTATCTTACGCTGTATTTCTTCGATCGAACGAGTCATTTTGTCGATGAAATTTCACACGAGTATTCTAAAAATTAGATGGCGCACGAGCGGAAATTGAAAGGTTCCACTGACATCACTTCTGTTCCTCTTCTGTTTCAGTCCCTGGAGAGTACGAGGCGTATGCTGGCGCTATGCGAGGAGGTGAGTTCGTCTCATCCCTATGAATATATTCTCTCTCTCTCTCTTTCTCTCTCTCTCTCTCTCTCTCTCTCTCTCTCTCTCTCTCTCTCTCTCTCTCTCTCTCTTCTATTTACGCATTTAACCTTCATCCTCGATCATCCTCGGTACTAATCCTCGATCCTCGTTATCTGCAGCGATGAATATATATATATATCTCCGTTCCCCCAAAGAAGGTGGGAGCCGGAACCGCTCCCCGACTTCTCTTTCTCTCTATTTCTCGTCGCAGATTTTCAACTATACATAGGCGTACAATAGTGACGTGACGTTTTTTATCTGCTGGTACCAAATCTGATTATTGTTGTGTATCGTTGGCCACCCCGCGGCCTATATGATTCGCGACAGGATGGGCGCGCGATTGGTCTCGTCCTGGCCCCGGTAAACTCAACGGTGTGCAAAAGAATCTTTTCCGAGGAACGTCCTCCATGTTCTCGACCCTCGACCCCTGACCACCCACCTTTCTACGATAAAAGGAACAGAAAAGAAAAGAAACAAAAGAATAATGGTCCCATTGAGTAATAAATAGTCAGAGGTAATCGTCACGATAAACGGGTAAAGAAGGAAGGATTATCAACTACGCGCTGGAGAGAGGTGGGCAAAATACTATTTCGTCTGTGCGGCGGTTAAACAATGGAATGGGAAAGATAAAAAAAATAGAGGGACTCTACTCTCTGGTAAAGTAGGGCGAGAACGGTGGCTGCGACGATCATCCGGAACGGCGTGTTCGTTGTTGCGACGGGACGTAAGAATATGCCGTAGACTAAACGGAAAAGAAGCAGAGTGTACGTGCGCAGTCGTGTAACGTACCTGTGCATAGAAGCGAAATAAATGCTTTTTGGCCATAACAAAAAAAGAACAAAAACTAACGAAAGAAACGGGCAGGTTTTCTATACGGTGTCGGGACAATCTTGAAATAGTATTTGACCCAGCTCTGGCGCCGGAAGCGACCCCCTTTCGATTCCATATATATATATATGTATGTTCATATATGTATATATGTATATATGTTCTATACATATGTGTATATATGCCTGTGCGTGTGTATGCGAGGGTGCGTGCCAGCGTGCGTGCCAGCGTGCGTGCGTGCGTGCCTGTATATATATATATATATATATATATATATATATATATGGTATACGACGCGTTGAACACGGAACGAGAAAAAAAAGTAAAGAAATCAAATGGTTGGCTCTTCGAACGTGACGTTTCTCGAGACGAGAGCGGAAGAGACAGTTGTTGATGTTCGCCTCCCGATGGAACGGGCGGTGGAAAATCGAGAAAAAATGATAATAAAAATGATTGAAATGCGTTACGAGGCTATCGCACGGTTCGATGTCGAGCAGTTTCAGTGTGTTTGTCAAATCGTTGAACTGCTCGGAAGAGAATGATCGTAAGACGACGCATCGACGCGGTCCGAGACGGTAAAGACGCGGGAACGAACGCGCGCTCGAATATCGTTGTTGTTGCACTGTTACGTGGCGGTTTTTCGAACGCGAATGACGCGTCACCGATGACGCGACGTCTCTCGCGAAGAAGTTTCTTCGAGAAATAGAAATGAAACGCAAAGATCAGAAGAGGATACGAGGTAAGAGAATCTCGAGCTGCAACGACAGTTGCATCGTTGCATTTCGTCCACTGCATAAGACGTGTCGTTGATGCGATGCTACGTGTTTCGAGGAAGAATTCGATTCGAGAGAAAAACAGAGTGCAAGAGGATAATACGAAGTAAGAGAATTCGATCGTTGCACTGTTGCGTTCCTTCGAACGCAGGTGATTGATGGGTCATCGATGACGCAGTGTTGCATCTTGCGAGGTTTCTTCGGGAGAAGCGACGGAAGAGGAGGATCCGAAGTAAAAGAGAATCTCTCGGATGCGATCGTTGCGACAGCTCGTCGGTGATTGCATCTCGTTGCGAGGTAGATTCTTCGAGAGGAAAAACTAGAAGAGCGCTAAAGACGATCGCGTTATTGCGGTTTTCGGATGCAAATGGTGCGTCATCTATGATGCAACGTTGAGCCTCGTTACGAAGAAGTTTCTTCGAGAGAAAAAAGGTAGAAGAAGAGAAGGAAGAAGAAGAAGAAGGCGTTAAGTAGAAGAGACTCGCGCGCGCGTTCGCGACCGCGTTCTCGCGTTCTCGCGGTCTCGCGACTTCCGTCTAAGTTTTCTTCAGCTCCGCATTCTTCTTCCCACATGCATATTAACTGTTCGTTGTCTATGCTCGTTACCTTCTCGGTACATTCTCTGTTATCTATCGATACATGTTATGTACGTCTCTATATAAGTGTTCCGCGGGAATCTCTCTCGACTGTGTGTATATTTACATTCCAAGGTGTGCTCTTTCTCTCACTACTCTTCTCTCTCTTATTCAACTTGTTACTAATTGTCGAAGGAGCGAACGCAATCGACGTCGGTGACCGGTCGTTTCGAGTTCGAAGCGGGCAAGTGCTCTTGGAAGTATAATCTGCAGACGTGGAGAGTTGTTTTCTTGTCGAAAGAATTGTTCGGTATCGGTCTCGAAGACACGAGCAAGTTAAAGTCAAATTAAAAAACGAACATCCAATTAAAAGTCGAAAGAACGAAGAAACAGCGGAATATCGCGATGTCTCGTGGACTGATGGTAATCGATTCGCCGCGCGTCACCAGCGACTCCTCGTCGCGGAAGGAAGCGCGCGACGCTCGCCGTGAATGAATTCGCGGAAGTCGAGATCGAAATTAATATGCATTGAACGGCGGAAGACAGGTGATTCGCCGGGTGTTGCGAACACGCACGCGGAAACAGCTCGACGGGGCTGACGGTCGGTTGCGTCGCTCCGTTCCAGTTTCCTCTGCTATTCACTTACGTCTATGGCTGCACTGATTAGCACACACATCCGCATCTCGAGCACCGGAGGCGTCGGCGAGCGTTCTTTCAGCCGTGCGCCGATTCGTCGGCTCGTCGCGAACACGGACTCGAAAACGCGCGACAACCGTGTCCGTCGACGTTCAGTGTCGGTGTCGGAAAAACGGAAGGAACCAACCGAACGAACGGTGCCGGACTGTACGGTGCCGGGGTTGCGGTAGAAACGAACGGAACGGACGGACGAACGAGGAACGAAAAGTCGAACGAAAACGAACAGCGAACAAATATTCGAAACACACGTGTACCTGTTGTAATGCTGCCCAGTGGTGGAGGATATTTTTTTTTCAGCAACGGTCAATCCCACCGACTTGCACCGTCACAGGAGAACACAGGGCCTGTGGAATGGAACTTTGGCTACTTTGGAGTGTCGGTGTGAGAACGCTCTAGATATTACGATCTCGATGGAAAGATGGAGGAGATCGATCACTGTCGCGTGGATCTTTCTTTTTCTCTCCATTTCCATTTCTCTCACTCTTTCTCTCCCTCTATTTATCTCTCTCTTTCTCTCTGTCTGTCTCTCTGTCTCTTTCTCTCTTTCTTTCTGTTGGTTTCGGCCGCGACTATTGGGTTCATGCAAATATTTTCACGTCATTTCGCGCGTGGTTAACGAAAAGATATTTCTCAAACGATTGTAACATGCGCGAAGGACACTTCTTTCTTCGTTTTTGCTTGGTTTCGGTTTAGCCAATGGCCGAGAACTCTTCTTTTTGCACGTTCCGAAGAAAACGGCGAAACTTTTGCATCAACCCGATATCATCGATCGAGGAATGGTAATGCGCGGCCTCGAGCAACGGCTTTCCACGAGTCCTCCGCTGAACGGGGTCGTTAACGAAGCCGGACTGCTTCTCGGGCTGTATCTCGTTATCCGTTTTCTCGTTTCTGTTTCCCTTGCCCCGTGTCTGACCGACTCGGTCCGTTCTCCTCGCTTTTCGAATTCTTGACCGATCGTTGGTCCTGTTGCCGATCCGAAGAAGGATTCGAAGATACGTCGCTTGAACGAGCAAGTTGACACTTTACTCGACCGTTGATTTTGATTTAGTGGTTCCTTTCGATTTTCGAGACAATCGTAAGCACTATGAAACGATGAAATTTCGCTGAATTTTTTAATCTCCATCTCTAGTGACGCGGTTCAATTGAAAATTGTTCAAAGGAAAGTAATTCAGTTTTATTCCAGAATCGCGTATAACGCGTGCAATTGCGTTTCATCGCACGTTATAACTTATAATTCAGCCGGAACCGGTTGAATTCTTTGATCGATCGTCGGCGGGTAAAGTGTTAAGAGGAACGCTCGAGAAAACCAAACGGATGAGCTTGTCGGAAGAATTTAACGATCCCCGTGGCACCCCCTCGGTTTCCCGACATCCCCTTTCTTTCCCAGCGTTGTTTCTCGCGGACGCGCGAGTCGTTTCCAGGCGAACGTCGGAACGATTCGGCTCGGCTCGCCGAGCGAAACGATCGTTAGAGGCTGACCGAGACAGGTAAAAAATAAAGAACAGGAAAAAAAGAAGCGAACGAAAAAAAAAACGACGACGGAGCAACGATGCTACCACGAGAGAGAACGATCCGTGTCTCTCGATCGAGAAAAAAAAAGTGAAGGGAAGGAGACAACGCGTAAATTTACCTCGACGTGTGTATCGATGGCCGCCGCAATGATTTACCTATCTGTCGCTGCTGCCAGTGTGTTTTCTTAACCGTGTATAATACGTTTGCGTACCGGGTGTCCCCGAAATCGTGCCGCTGCTCGAATCACAGTTATTATCCACGAGGATTCGTTTTTTAAATAATCGTATTCGAAAGTTCATTCGGCTGATCGACTAAGAACCAGTTAATCGATCGATGCGATTTTAGGATTTGAAACTCGATTATTTCGGCAACGAAATCACTTGCGAGAAAGTTTTATTGTACGTTCGTTCGTTTAGCGTCTTGTACGCAATGGTTTATTTGACCGATTATATTATGATTTCGGGGACACGCTGTATTGTCCGTGTTTGCTGGCTGAACCGGGCACATCCTTGATATATATATATTTATTCTGTTGTTGTACGTTGTCGCTGGTTTGCGTATGTACGTGTTTCCACGTGTTCCCACGTGCGCGGTGTGTGGCCACGTGTGTGTCCGCTTGCTTGACTCGAACTACTTAACGCGCTCGGTCGCTCGATCGCCTTGCCTGCCGTCGAACTTCTCCCAAGTGGAACGTGCCCGATATTTCGTCCGCGGACCGTTCCCTGTGCTCGCGATGCACCGGATGAGATAAGCGCATTGTTGCAGGCAGTCTTCCTTGAACTTCGATGTTGGCTTCGATGTTCTTTTTTTCATTCTTTGAGGAAATCATTGAACTTTGCGACGCGTTCTTTAGCACTGGAACTACCGGGCAGTTACTGCTGAAATATTTATTTATCGTTTAATATCGTTTAATATTTATAAATCATTTAAATTTATTTATATTAATAAGATTTGCATTATAAGATTGTTGCACGCAAATGCTATCTGTTTCGTCTCATCGAATCCGAAGCAGAACGAAGTCGATCGTTTCAATGGAGTTTAAGAAGCTTGCAACGCTTTCTTCGTCTCAGCCAGTGTATCGGTTCGAGGGACAACAGATTATCCGATCGTGGACGGAAGAGGACCGATAGTCCGTCGTTTCACCTTCTTCGAATTCAGTTTTCTCGTCGACCGACGCTTTTCTTGGGAGAAGTTCGCGCTGCCTATTCGTTCGCAGAGTTCGCGAAGCAAAGCTTCGACACTGTCCTCGATCTTCTTCGCGAGTAGAATCGTTTCACGCTCGGAAATGGCTCCTACAGACGGTTCTATCGCGATTTTCTCGGTGCAAAGTTGGAAACGGAGTTCGATCGGCATTCGGCGTTAATTGAGCCATTCGTCGGCCAAACGGGTCAACTTCGTTTTTCGGCTAACCTTTTAAATTTCGAATAAACCTGTTATTGGATTCGGTTAAAGGAAAATTTCAGATTTAGATTTGGGAATCGAGGTCAATATTATTGCGACCCTGTTCTCTGCCTTTTGTTCTGTGGTTTTCCATCGAATTTAATGTAATCTCTAGCCTTTTGTTAGCCGATTTGACTAATGAATAACTCAATTGACACCGACGGTTGCACTTTTATCGTCGTCGGAGAGCTCAAGTATTTCTATGCTTCTCGCCCTTGCAGCTCGCTGACGATGCACACCGATCGATCGATACGCGTACATGTCTTTCTAAAGTATCCCTCTTTAAAGACTATTTAAATCCAAATTTTACGTATTTTTATCAGAATCGAAGCACTTCCGTTGATTCGATAGACTTTACTTTATTTATTTAAACGGGAAACGGCCTGCTTTTCAAATTGCAATCACTGCGCTTTCATCGTTTCCGTAAATAGACGAAGAATAAACAATTTTACCGTTCAGTAATTCTATCGTCGATTCCTAGTTACAATGAAAATCGTTCCCACAAAGTTCACCGGAAGATTATACAATAAGCAATTTCCAGCTCTGCACGGTTGAAACGATTTTCCCGTTTCCACTCGTGACGCGTTTCCTTGTCTCCCCACAGAATAATCCGCAGCGTGAAACCGGTTAACTCGCGAAAGCGACGAATAACGTTGATCGGTGAACGAAAAAGGAAAGAAAAACCAATGGAAATGTATTTGCTCGCGAACTTTGCTGTCTACCTGCCTTGGCTGCCTGGCTGCCTGGCTGTCTGTGTGTGTTTGCCTGTCCTGAAACACTTTTCCCTTCCATCCAGGTGCATCGTGCTCTCGCGTATTCGCCTGTATCATTTCTCCTCTCTCTATCTCTCTATCTTTCTATCTCTCATCTCTCTCTCTCTCTTTCTTCTGTCTTCTATCACTCCATCTTCTCTCTCTTTCTATCTGCACAAAACATTCACCCACCACTCACAAAAGAAAAAAGAACACAGCTCACAAGGGACCTCGATCTCGAGGACGAGCCTGCTCGAACGAAAGTTTCGCTCGAGATCCACGTGAATCGGATCGCTTGCACGCCACAGGGACGAGCTGCATCGCTCTTCTTTCACAGAATGCATCGTGTTGAACCCCTAACGCAGTCTCATCCCTCTTCTCTCTCTCTCTCTCTCTCTCTCCCCCTCTCTTTTCGTCTATCATTTGTTCTTTCTTTCTTTCTCTGATTCTTCTTCCACTTCTTTTTTTTCGTCATTCCGCTCCACGTGCATTTTCATTCGAAAATTTCACCCTCTTGTCGTTTCAGCGGTATCGTTTCTACCTGTACGAGGATACTTTTCGAACTTCATGCACATTTTACCCGCGGACGCGAGCCGACGCGCACGCTTGTCTTTGAAACCCAGAAAAGGAGCAGAGAGTTTGCAATAATTGCTTTTTCCTATGGTCCACAGATTTTGTCATTTTTCTCAACTTCTCGTTTGTGTTATTGGTTATTGAATTCGGGAGAAATAAAACATTGCAGTGCTGATGAGGAAATTTGATTGGTTCGGGTTGCGATATTGAATAGAATCCATTATTCCATTTAATGTAATTGAATATTGAAGCGTATCGTTGCATACGATGCTCAACTAACATTCCAATTAATTCAATTCCCCTCTAGTCGCGTTTTCGCGAACGTTCACGTTCGGAGAACGCGCGGTTGAAAGGTTAACGTATCGACGTCGGCACTGTAATTCACGTGTTTGCCCATATGCCAGCAATATTCTTAACATTCACGAAATTACCGATAAGTAAATTCATTCTCAAATACGTGACAATTTTTTATATCCAGCAATTTGACTAAACTCATTTATTCGATTACATATTCGATGCTATATATGCGTCTGCTGCGACATTAAAATGTGAACCACCGGTGTTACACGCTGACGTGAACGTGTTAAATTCGTTTGAATCGGACTGTTTGTCGCGTGGAACTGGAACAGAAGAGAGGGACGAGGAAGTAGCTCGTTCCACGGATCCTTCGGAGATCTCTTCAACCGGAAGTTCCATATCAGAGGAATGATAAAAGATGAGTATCGTTTGCCGAGACGACGATTACTACTCTCTCCCTCTCTCTCTCTCTCTCTCTCTCTTTCTCTCTGTATTTTCTCTTCCTCTCTTTGTTCGGTGTTTGTCTATCCAGAAAAAGCTCTTGGCTCCTTTTCTCTCGGTCTCTCGTCCGATCATTCGCCGTTCTCTCTTCATGCTCTCCTCTTTTTCTCTCTGCCTCTATTTCACTCTCTCTCGTATGTCTTTCACTTTCACTGTCTTTCTCTGTCTCTTTCTCTCTCTCTCTGTCTTACTCTTTCTCTCCGGCTCGTCCTGAACCCCCAAAGTTCTCGGTGTGCGTGTGTTCTTTGCGTTTATTCAGGTATTTCCGGCGTCCGTTCGAGCCCCGAGAATCCCTTCTTCTGTTTCCGGACAATAGCAAAATATTCTTAACAATAGTTATAAATTATTGGATATCCACTATCCAGTTAATCGTATCGTACAATAATTATTACGTAACCGCCGAATTCGCTTTTAAACGATCCGGAAACATTCGCGGGCTCGCGCCTTCGTCCGATGCGCAAGCGGCATCCGCCATCTTTACGGGATTCTCGCGACTCGGCGCGACCCGGGATCTCCGTTCGTTTCTTTTCTCTCCCCTCTTTCTTTCTTTTTCTTTGTCCCCCGTTTTCTTTGATCCTTTCTTCTCTTTTCTTCTGGTCTTTGTCTTCTTCGCGGTCGGATCTAAAGCGTTGTTCGAAGAAATTATGTCGTTCGTTAATCGTTTCGCGACACTTTTATTAAATTGGATTGTTCCTGTACGTCGCGAGAAACTTTCAATTGTTTTTTCTATCGGACGTTCGGATATCGAAATAACTTGAAGCGTTGACACATTTTTATTTCGACATTGTCACACGTTGAATACTGTTTCGCATCGCGAGAAACTAATTCGAACAACTAAGCCATGTAAAGTCCATCGTGCGCGTGTTATGATATCTATCCGACCGTTCGTTTCTCTTTTACTTTCTGTATCTATTCTTCTACCACTTGTACTTTCTTTTTTTTCATTTATTCGAGCCTCGTTCCTCGGTCCTAAGAAGATTCCGACGTCTTCTCGTTCGCCGTGCGAACGGGAACGCGCG
This sequence comes from Nomia melanderi, assembly GCF_051020985.1. Taxonomy (NCBI): domain Eukaryota; kingdom Metazoa; phylum Arthropoda; class Insecta; order Hymenoptera; family Halictidae; genus Nomia; species Nomia melanderi. Next base: position 18,365,394 of record NC_135006.1, on the reverse strand, counting down.
AAGAAGCTTCTTACGAGGTGGACGATGGCTCGAAATGTTCTCTCTCTGTCTTTTTCCGTTGTTTTTCTCTCTGTCTTTCTCTATCTCCTCCCAAATGAAACAGAAAGAAAAAGATTAACGATACCAAAGAGCGGTGTTCGACTCGTCACGCTCTAGCGAAACAGAAACAACATCAACAGTAACAACAGTATAGGAAAATAAAAAAGGTAGAGATACAAAAAGAGTACAAACAAAAATTATATATATATATATATATACATATATATTTGATATCTATATGTATATATATATATATATATATATATATTTATATATATATACCTGTAGAAACGACCGACAAAAAGATATAAACCAAAAACAACCTCAGTAGGTATATACAGAGCACAGAACCGAAGTCTGTCCTGCGAGCGTTGTTCGCGCTTCCCACGAAACCAGTCTCGAGTAATATTAACCGGAACTGAAGATCCAACAGACGAGGATAGATGTGACAATATTATTGTTACTACTATTACTACTATTTACCACTACTACTACTACTATTACTACTACTATTACTATTTACTATTACTCCATTTCTGTTACCTTTTACTATTACCGATACTACTACTACTACTACTACTACTACTACTAATAATACTACTACTACTACCAACAACAACAACAAGAACAACAACAACAACAACATCGTCATGATCGAAAAACAACATCAAGACCAACAACAGCAACAACTACAGCGACAAGACTAGATTGTGTTCTATAGACACCAAGATTATAATTATACTTATATATTGTTATATATTTCTGCAACGTGTACTCTATAAATCCGTGGTAGGAAAACAATAACAAGAACAAAAATAGATAATACGTTTTCCGTTGCTTGTCTGTCTCTGCCCACCTGTCTCTGTCAGATATAATTCACACAGGCCCGGAGTAAAAATATTGTGCGCCGGCTGACACGAAAAAAAAAAAATGAAACGCGTATACCAAATGGCCAGATCAACCAGACAGAAACAAAACAGCAAAATCGATAACAATAATCTAGGATTATATACAGATAGAAAAGAGCGTCTCACCCAGACCCGTCATCGAGAACAACAATAACAACAACAACCGTAAAGAGCAGTAATGATTATATATTTATTATATGATATTTTATACAGAGTTAATTATACGAGCAGAATAACGACCAACCCCTTCTTACCACTCATTTCCGCTGCATCTTGTGTCATGCCGCGTCTATACAACCAGGAAACCGCTACCCCCAAAAAATAACAAGCCCAGAAACAAAGATTTATACCCAGTGTCACGATATATATATATATATTATTATCATCATCTTCCGAACACCGTTCAGCGAAACAGCAAAAAAAAAAAAATATATAACGATACTTACAGGTAACCAGATAAAAAAAAGAATATATATATAATCGAACAAAACGAGAGGACATAGCTCTTTTTTTTTAGCCCACTTCTCTCCACCAACTTCTCTCCAAAGCACACCCTTAAACCGCCTCTGCCTAACCGTAAATACTATATACTACTACTAATATACTACTAATATTACTATACTATATACTTACTACTTGAAAAAAAAAAATACAACTCTCTAACACTGGTGGTGGTTGTCTGTGTTGTGCTGCCTCTGTCTGTCGTAGAGCAAGGAGGCTGGCATCCGTACTCTGGTCGCGCTCGATGACCAGGGAGGTGAGTGAACCGCTTTTTAGCCATTTAAGTAAACGAACAGAGGAAGGGGAACCTTCGTTTCTTTCTCCACCCTTTTTGCTCTCTTTGAACCTCCTCGCCTTTTGTTCCTCGGTGGACAAGCAGTTCACCGGATCTCCCCAGTTGTCCGCAGCTTTCCCTAGCTTTCCCTAGCTTTCCCGAGCTTTCCCGAGCTTTCCCCAGCTTTCCAACTTTTCTCGAGCTAACATCTTTTACGGGTCTCTGTTGAAGCTTCGCTCTTGTCGCTAGAAGGAGACACTACGCGATCGCGGTGCACGCGTTGGGCCCGGGCTAGCGCGCTAGCCGGTTCAACGGTGAAAATTGGGGGAAGCCGGTGAACTGCGCGTTTACCTTGCTTCCAACTGCTGCCACCCCATTCTCCCCCTTTTCTCACACGAATTATACACGTACAGTGGACTGTGTCGTGCCACACCCTTAAGGAATGATCAGACTCTTCCCTCTTCCTTGGCCTGTTCCAAGGATCTGCGGTGTCGGGCTGTTTTCGTCGGATGGTACGCGTAACGCTAGAAATTCCTCAGAATTAAAAGCAAAACGGAGGACAGCAATGCGAAACAATGGGATTGGAACACGAGACTGTCGATGTTTCTAATAACGATTGTGTCGAGGATTGTCACGATTAAAACGCTCTTCTGCGGCAAATATCGATTTTATTCCTTTGTTTTTCACACCGGAGTGAACACTCCAAATCTACCAGAACCGATCGATTCTTCTACAAAGAAGAAAATTTCCTACACGTTCCACAAACGGTTGAAACGAGAAAATTTCGAAAGAAAGTATTTTCTCTTGGTCTGCGCGTATATCGTCGCGCGGAAACAGCCTTGTCCATCCAGATCCGGTCGTAGCGGTCCCGAGTTTCCGCAATTACGAATCACGCTCGCGATCACGGTGGTAGCGGCGCGTGAATTCCTCTCTCTTTCTCTCCGTTTCTATCTCTGTTTCTGTTTCTGTTTCTGTTTCTGTTTCTGTTTCTGCCTCTGTCTCTCTTCCCGGGTTTTCCGATCGTGGCCCGCGCGCCTCCGCGGACAAGCTTCGACCTCGTGCACTTCCGGCGGCCCGGGAAATCGATGGACAGCTTAACCACGCTCGCTTATCTCGAGAACGCTCTCTCCCGCGACCCCTTGACCCCTTGACCTTCCTCCCCTCGATCCCTGTTTTTTTCTTCCGTTGCGGAACGGGCAAACGATCCTTCCGCCGTGCGTTATCTTTGCGAGGGTTTTATCTCCGTCGCAATTTCCACGACCGCGGTCTCTGGTTTCCACGATTCGACCGGAAATCGCGTGTCGGTCGATCTCGGAAGCGGAACTTTCTTGCAGATCTTTCTGATCGAAGAACGACCCTCCGTTGAACTCTCCGATTTTGTCACTCTTTAGTTCAATTATTACTATTATTATATTGTAGATTATCCTCTCATTTCTTTTATCCAAAGATTAATCATTGAAAACCTTGGTCTCTATTCAACCCTTACGTGGACAAACGAAAGTTGCGTTATTCCTTCGTTTTTTCTGTCAAATTTGGTTTGCACATTTTTCATTCTCGATTCTCAGGACCCAGAAATCCAAGGTCAAGCGTAATCGGATTTTCACGAGGTCGTAATAAATACAGTTGTTCGTGTAAGGTAAAATGTATAGCTGAATTAGCATATTCCCGTCCGAATACATGTGTTCCGCGAGCAGAGTGCGCGCGTACATACATACCGGTTTTTCTCTCGGCAGTTTTTTGTCCTTATTGTTTTCCAATCGGTGCGCCGATTCATTACGGGTCGAAGGAAGCGACGCTTTTAATAGCTCGCCCCATTCTACCGTGAAGCGGCACGGACGAGGATCGACGTCGCGCTCTCGTGTGCCGATCAAACGACGATCTCTCTCTTTTTTTCCACTTTTTCCCTTCCACAGGCTCGTGCACTCGAACTTGTTCGCCGAGCTCGAATTTTTCTGTTTTTCTCTCTTCATTTCCCTCTCTCTCTCTCTCTCTCTCTTTCTCTTTATTCTCTTTATTCTGTTTTTTCTCCAAAACTTCGTCGACCAATAGCAAACCAGCACGATACTGGATTTGAAAACACGCAACTCCCTGCTCGATGAAACTCGTTGCGACCGAGAAGTAGCACGGTAGAGAGATTTAGCGACACGAGTGTTATACGGGATGTCCCCGAAATCGCGGTGCAACCGACGGCTAAATTATTCTATGCGAGAGTCTAAGTGGAAAATAGGGAGTACTAGTTTCTTTTATTCTATACGAAACGAAGTTCCCTGCGAGGCAATTTTACTTCATATTCTCGATCTTTCATCTTTTCAATGCAGATTTCTTTCCTTTCCGATTGCACCACGATTTCGGGAGCACCCGGCGTGCACCGTATAAACCCTGGGGCTGTTCGATCTGATGTATTGTGTAGCGGTGATGTTCGAGCGTGACGTGTTTTGCGAGTCCGCGGTTGACGATGAAAAGCGACAGCCAACTACCACTGTACAGTCCTACCATACAAATACTACTACTACTACTACTACTACTAGCTACTAACTACTAACTACCAACTAATACTTACTACTACTACTACTAGCTACTAACTAATACTTACTACTAATACCTGTACTATCTACTATACCTACTACTAGCAATTGCTACTGACTCTGCTGATCCTCACCACTGAACACTGCCAACGTTACTGCGATCGCAGCTGGTTGCGATTAGTGACCAGGAATTTCAGTTTAATTACATTCAAAATAAAACCCTTTTTCTTAAATGATTAACAATCTTTGATCATTTGATACTCGAAGAAACAAGCCAATCAGGATAGCAATAATCATTTTTATACAAAAGATTGGTAAACGCTCAGTTTCCCTATTCGATAGTTCTAATATTGATACGATAATCGTTTGAACTTGGCACAGAAGTTGACCAATCTCCGAAGCACTTATCAATTAAAGAATAAAATTGAACAAATGCCAAAAGATACTTTCCTGAACAATTGCGACAGCTATGATCGAAGACACAAACCACTTCTCGAAACTACCAAAGCACGACAAAAAGACATGACTAACTTGCCAAAACATCCAGCTACCGTGCTGCGCCCGCTGCTGCTGCTGCTGCTGCCAGTACACTCAATATATATATACTCAGAGAACCCGATAAAACGCAGTGATATCGAGTCTAGTTACAGAGCGTGGATCGGTGTTATCGCGCGTATCGAATTTGAACAGCCTGTTTTGTTTCTTCGTCCCTTTGCGCGCCCCTACGAACTCTGTCCGACCCTGTCCACCCTTTCAACCTTTCAACCTGTCTCTCTCTCTCTCTCTCTCTCTCTCTCTCTCTCTCTGTCTCTTTATTTCTGTTTCTATCAACGGTCCTTTCTCAGTCGCCGCTTCTCGTCTCTCTGTTCCCTGGACCTCCATTTCCTACCGTTATCTGTCGATCTGTCTGTCTAGTTTCTTTCCGCCACTCTCTGTATCTGAGGTACGTGGGTGTCTGTTTTATTCGAACGGCGGCAATGTGTTCTACAATTGAAGATCAGAGAAAAATGGTGTGCGTGTATAGAGAGTCACGAATGGTTTATTGGAAAGTTCTAATAAAAATGGAACATCGGAGATTGGCGTGGGAGATTGGTGTTTTCGTTTGATTCTGTACGAAGGTGTTGAGAATATTCAGCGTTGAATGGTTCATTCAAAGATTACAGTACATTCAAATTAAAGACGAATGGTTTTAATAAGCGAGAAGCCAATCACTTGCAATCTCAGTATTCTTATTACGACTTTCTAATAAATTGGATCGATTCGAAGAAATCCACAAGCTCGTACACGTGTACAATATTCTCCTCTTATCATCGAGGACAGAACATATCGACGCCATTCGGGAAAATAAAAGCGGAACACCTCGTACGACTCCGCAACGAACCCTCCGTCACTGTCGACACGACCAGCAAATCAAAGTGTACTCCATTCGAAGCGTGTAGACGTGTTTTACTCGACGTGTGTATATTTATACATATATGTATGCATCTCGATTAGACGCATACGTAATTGTCTTTTGTCCGTCTCTGTTTTACAACTACTACTGTTGTCTACTACTCTCTGTCTTTACTTCTCACGAAAACGCAACACGTTCTTTCATGGATTGCGTGCCAGTTGTGTACACGTTACTACTACTCTGTATGCTGTCTTCCTTCTTCTTTGTTTTGTTCTCTGTTCTCTGTTCTCTGTTCTCTGTTCTCTGTTCTCTCTCGTATTTTTCTTTCTCTCTGTCCGTTCATTTGTCTCCCTCTAGTTCCCGTTACTTTCTATCTGTCTGTCTCTGTTCTTCGTAGTCGAACACACAAGGCTTACATAGCTGTGTCGCTTTCAGTCAACGTGTAATTTCTTACTCTACGTTCGTGTCACACAGTAATATACTGGGTGTTCACGTTAATAGTTACCAGAATCTTTCCTCGAGAGTGGTAGATACCTTTAAACAAACAAATGAAAAGGTTCCACTGTTTCTTAAGAAGCCGTACGATCTGAGCGAATTCGGGAAATTTACGATCCCCGAGAGATGTCGATATCTTCTCTTTACTTGAAATCGATACCTTTATTTTGTAGGTTGATGTCAGCTTCAGTATTATTTCATGTTACAAAATATATGTATCAATTGAAAGCAACAGGAGACATTCGCGTTTCGTCGGCAGTATTGTAAATTCGAAAAATCTGGTTAGATCGTATCGTCGACACGAAACTAGTGCAACCTCTGCTTTCATTTGTTCTTAAGTGTACCAAAGAGGAGAACACTAACAGCCTGAACACCCTGCACACATGCTACGTATAGATGATCGTACACGTGTACGTGTACAGGGTGAGTCGTTGAACCGTGCCACCGAAGTTTATTTGCAAACCATTCGTCGCAGAAAGAAGTTGCTCGGAACGAAAGTTATTCGGCATCGATCAAACCACGCCGTCTTCGTGAACCGTAGCTCTAACTCTCGATGCCAAACAACTTTCGTCTCGAACACTCTTTCACCCGACAGACAAATAAATTGCAGTGTCCCGGTTAAACGATTCATCCTGTATACGCGACTCTACGTTACCTCCTGTCTCTATCGTTTTTGTTTAGCGCAGAAACAAGCCAGTGTAACATAATCTATTTGACCGTAAACCTATTTTTTCTAGCAGTAGCGACCTCTCTCTGTCTACTTTTCTCCATTTTTTCGTCGCGCGCGCGTACCTCGCTAACGTTGCCGCTCGAAAGATCATCGACAGCTCGTACCGTGGAATGATGAACATTCCCGGCGAACGAAATTCCATTTGGTGGAAGAAAATTGGCGATCGCGGGACAGTCGACTGTGTTTCTCGTTTGTTTTCTTCGGTTAATCGCGACATGCGATCGGCTCGAGCGGCGGCGCACGCGACTGTGTACATATTTGTGTGCACAGGGTGTCCTATGACTAATGGCTCGATCGGGAAGAGGGTGATTCTGGAGTCGAACGAGATGGAACAAGATTTTTCTAGTATGATACAGAAACTTGTAGGAAATTTGTAGAATTTCTACGGAAGATCATAATTTTTCAAAGCATTCGATTCGATGATGCCTCAGATTTCTGGACCCAATCCGTTCATTACCGTTTCCGCTGATTGCATTTTAATGATCTATGGACATTCCTGGAAGTGGAAACGACCGGTTATGGTCAGACGCTCGATCGAAATTCTCTCCGAGCGAAGATCATCCCTAAGAATGCTGTATCGTATCTTTCCGACCGTTTGCTCGAGGATACACCGTTTCCTCAGTTGCGCCACTACTAAGAAGACACACCCCGTTCACACGTGAACCTCCCATCGAGAATCCTCTAACTTCCACCCTGTCCGCGTCGAACGTACTTTTTGTCGACCGTCGTCTTACCAAGTAGGTATTTTGATTGCCCTCTGCTTCAACTACCTGCGAGTTTACTGACACCGTCGTGTACATAGAGACCACCCGGTACATGTATATGTAAATATATATAATAATTGATGCGATAGTAGTGCGATCAGTCGGTCCCAGGGTCGGGCGAATAGGCGGCCCGATCGAACACATTGGGATATGTACCTGTTGATTCGATTAGAAATTACCTTTGACGATCTTTAATCGCTAATCCGCACCGAACCCTTTTAATTAGCTCGCTCGCAATTATAGGTGACCATCGTGGTGCATGGGAATCGACTCGTAATCGAATTAACCGTAGCATATTAACACTGGAACCACCGGATGGCCCGAAATCACCCATTGTCGGTTCCCTCCCGTACGGTCATTGAAAAGATGCAAAAATTTTAAGAGTGAAACGAGGCGGTATGAAATGAATTCGTACGAAAACATTCAGTTAGAAATAAAATCGATCAACTTAATGACGCGAACGTTCAAATACGAGTAAAGTTTGAACATTTCAAAATCTCGAAACCTGAAAGTATCCCAGGATATCGACGCTTCAATCGATCAAATGAAGCTAAGGATCAAGATCCGAATAAAATCAGTTAATTCGATTATTCGGTGGTTCGAATGTTAATCGCGATGGAATATACGCGACGCGAGATCTCGGTTTTCCGGAGGAAGTAACGCGCGAGCGAGCCAGCGTGCTTTTCCTTCGCTGATCGCACCGGGGATGGAAAAAGCAAGCTCGTAGTTTCGTTCGGGGTTGTCACCCCGTTCTCCCCGTGGTCACCACCCAAAGTGAGAACCGATCGTTGGTTCTGTCCCGATCGGTTTTATTGCGAACCTTTTAACCCTTTATAGTGACAGGACAATCTTTTTTCCCTTGTATGAAAGAATCGGTGATGTACAATCAGATGTACAATCAGATGCCAAACCAGACTTTTCTATTGAAGCAAAATGAAGATTCCAAGCTTATTAATTGCAACTATTCGTTCGTTTAATTTCGAAATGAGAAATTCAGAATGTTTGACCTGCATTTCATTAACACTGGAACTACCGATCATAGTGACTTATTTCTAATTCCTTGTAAAAATTCGAACACGTCCCTCGAGATTCAAAGTATGATCCTTACCACTAGGAATACACGAATTTCTTTTGCATGTCACAAACGTTGAAATGGCTCATCGATTCGATTCGTCCGGTAGTTTCAGTGTTAATACGCTGCGAACAGCTGTTCCGAGAGTTTCCGATGTTGCCGTAGAATCCTGTGCACCTGTGAACTGTAAAGAGTTAAAGTAGCAGCTGTCGCGTTCGTCCACGGTGACCTTGCTCTTTTTTTCTTTGTGCCGATGGCACGGCGTGTACCGTCGTGTCCACGATAAAATCCAGCCCTTTAGCAGTGCGGAGCGCATGGTGCAAGCAGACGTTCACGTCGGTGTTCGGCGTGCGCCGTGGAAAATCGAACATGTGAACAGTGACGTAGCTGGGACGCAGCCACGACTTCGTTTCAGTTTCATTCGTTCTGGCGATCACTATACATCGGGCGTCCCATTTCCATCCGTCCAGGGAAACACCTTCGGAAACACGAGAACCAAGACTTTGCGATCACTTCGAGAAACTTAAACGTTCATGGACATTTTCAATGATCGCTTTAAATTTATGATAGCACTTTAACCCTTTGCACTCGACTGTCACCATCGAGACGGTGTCTTCGAATGCAACGTTAAAATCTTCGAGTCTAAAGGGTTCGTCAAAGCGAAGATGTTCTCCGTCTCTTATATTTTTCGAGGTGTTCATTTGGAGGGATGAACTCTGGAACATCCTGTATATACACAGGGCGGGGCTCGTAAACAGGAACACTTAAATAACTTCACTGTTTGCCTATTGGAGGGAAAACAATCGTTCCGGATAATGCCGAGTGTTTGACGATTGCAACACGAGGTCGTTAGAAGTGATTAGGTGTTCCCTTTCACCTGTCCCACCCTGTATATAGCCTTCTCTCTCTCTTTCTCTGTCACCGTCGCTCGTTTTTTTTTCTCGACGCGCCATTCCTACTTTATCTGTTCACGCATCGTCATCATTCTATTATCATATGTTTTGTTTCCGATTTACCATCATCGAGTCCAAGGTGTTCGTCCGTGAGGAATTCTTTCAGCGGATACTCATTGTCGTTCCAATAATCATTACATCGACTATTATAAAATTAATTCTACACGAATATTCTACGATCGTATCGAATTGTTCGAAATTACGTCGATTCACGGACGAACACCTCGGACACACGATTGTGTTTTCTTTCGTAGATGAATATTATGGAGAATTTTTTGTTTGATTAAAAGCCCCGGGCACGTTTTGTCACACGACTCGGATTTTAGTCCCGCCGAATCGCAGAGAAACGGGATGCGAGATTCGGCGACGGATTGTCCCGTGCGAACCCCCTCGTTTCGTTACAGGGACCCTTTGACGAGGAAAGGTATACTCGCAGTACGCTTCAATGGGAATGATAGATTTTTCTTCCTTTCTTTTTAATTAACTCTAATGGGATTCTAAGCGGTGTAAAAAGCTACGGCTTATTCGCGATTCTCTGTAAAAAATGGAACTATTTAGAGAAACTATCTAGAGGAAATGCAGTTACTGGGAAACACGCAGTTTTCACGTGTAAAATGTTATTTATCCGAATAAAATATTGAACGAATGAATTTGTAGATTGATCGTTAGTTTAAAAGGCATAGACGTTGGTGAAAATCCATCAGTCCCATTGAAAGAATTAGTTCGACAAATTCGAGATCGATTGGTCCCCCGAATAGAAGACCCTTGGATCCGTTCTGTGGCAAGGCGTGCACTGGCGGTCTCTGCTTGTTTGTCTCTGACTTAATTTCGCAGTTGTTCACGCGCATCACTGAACGATCTTTCGTTTCCGTTAACGTGTGGGCCCTTCGACCCTGTCGTAGAGCGAGGAGGTCGCAGCGAACACTCTGACGATGTTAGACCATCAAGGCGGTAAGCAGTTCCCTCAGCAATATGCCCAACAAAAAGAAACAAAAAATATCAACTAGCAATTTAAAAGTCAAATCATTCGAAATATCCGATGTGAATTGTCAGTAACATATATATATATACCAAAGAAACGCGAACGAACAAGAAAAGAAATGAAAAGGAAACAGAAAGAAAGGAAGGAAAATTCGAGAAAAGTATCGAAACGAGAACGATTCGCGTCGATTCTCTGATTCTCTGATTCTCGAGTGAACGAGTCTTCATCGAGACGATGCGAAAGAGAATTTCGGAATAACGCGCGCGTCGTGTTTAGACGTTAGAGAAGGAAAATAACGATAGCCGAGAACAGTGACAAAGTGACGAGAACACACGGGAGAAACGTTGGCGAGAGAACGATCCACGGATCGAACGATATTATTTCATTCAACGATAGTTTCCCTTATTTTCTCTGACTCTTTAGTCTGCTTTTCGAATGTCTTAAGATTAAAGTATTCGATTGGTTTCTTATTCGAATTGGATGGAATTTCTTTGACGTTTTCTTGGTTGATCAATTCGATGAACTAAAATCATTCTGGATAACTGGCGCGTCAGTTTAGCCGAGGATCGTCTCTCCGTGTTTTTCCTCGTGTTCGTGAGCCTCGGTTAACGAGTGGAGAAAAAAGGGAAAGTTAGACGTTCGTATCGTACACTTTCGAAGGAGTATCGACGGGACCGGAGCGGTGAACAAGACACACTTTGACATGTAGTCACGTTCGATGGGAAATATGGGGTTGAGTCATAAGTCGATTCCTAAAGCAATGTTTATTCGGCAGTAACGTCCGACGAATCATGTACGATATAATAATACAAATTCTCAAATTGCAACAAAATTTCCTTCGCGAAGAATACAACCGTAGAGTTGACACAATTACACTTGAATTTATGATGACGATTATTTATCATTCAACCCAATAGTTTCTCGTTAAAGAATATTCTATCGAATGAACCGTTTCAGTGCTGAATACTCACGTACGATACCACAGTTTCGACAAATTTTCGAGAAACAATTTTGTTTTCGAATGTCTCACGAGCATCGTCTAGATACGATAATAATGTAACTTGTAATCGAGGATTCTGTAGATTCCTTTGAAAATTCAGTGAAACGAAGAGAGTCTTTCGTTGGCACTGAAACGGTTGAAGTCTTCTTCCGAGAATTTCGGGGGATAGTTTCACGATGATTTGACCATGACGGCGACGACGACGACGACGACGACGACGAGGACGACGAGGACGACGAGGACGACGAGGACGACAAGGACGACAAGGACGACGAGGACGACGAGGACGCGGTCAGGCAACACACGGACCACATATACCTGTATAACGATTTCCGGTTTCTCAGGAGAGCTCGTGTCGCCCGTTTATCTCTGGTTCTTGATCTCTTTTTCTGTCCTATAGCTGAAGCAACCTTCTAATTCTGTATCTTACAGCGCCACGGTACTCTGAGTGCCTACACTGGAACAATATATTAATAATACTACTGCTGCCTAGCTAATAATAATACGAAAGCGTATTCTTCTCTTCCTTTTTAATCTGCTTCTGCCTCTCGTCTTGCTCCTGTTTTTAACATGTCAGTTACTTACTTCTCGCATCATCGCCATCGCGCTCCCCAAGCTCGCCACCAGGATTTGCCAAAGTGTCATTCGATCGCGTTTAGAATGAACAGTTGACGCTATTTCTCTAGAATACCTTGGAAATTTCACATTCGAAATCCCAGAGTAACCTGCAATCGAATCGAAGACAGTATTTAAACCGTTTGCGCTCATCATTAATGAAATATCGATTAAATCGTTACCTAGCGGTAATATATCGAGAAACAGAATTCTGAGAGTCCGACAGCTTCTAATCAGTGTTAATCATTAGTGTCAGTGTCTAGTCGAATGACACTCCGGCCAACTCTGTTCGCCGCTAACTCGATTCGGATCATTCGATCGTATTCTCCAGTTGTTCATCGTTCTCTCCCCCATCATCCGCGGTCACGAGCATCGACCCTTCGATCTCTCCGATCACTCGCCAGAGGCGAGCCCCTCGAAAGCGGAGTTGTACCTTCGCTCGAGCGTTAAACGTCCCATCTAGCAATAATATGTCAGTGCGATTCATTCTCTCTTTCTCTCTCTCTCTCTCTCTGTCTCTCTCTTTTTTTTTTTGTTTTTTGTAAATCTGTCTCTAATCTGTAACTGATCTTGGCAATTTCACAGATCGACGTGCAATCGAATTGATCCCTGCTCCCGTCCGCCTTTCAGCCAACCCGACTAGATCTTCCGGTTCTCCCGAATTGGTTGGATTTACCAATTAGCGTCCTCATCTCGTCGCTTTTTCGTTTCGTCGATCGTTTCTCCATCGGAACTACTTGAACCGGTTCTGTCGTCTGTTTCCGCCCGCTCGAATGTCCCGCCACTCGGGCAAAGCGCGCGAGATTCGAAAGCTCTTCCCAAGCGAACCGGAGGAGCGACCAGATGACGCGTGTTTTCCAGGTGGACGAGCTCGTCGATCGTTTCCCTCGACGGTCGGAGGGTTCGACCCTTATTTGCGTCGATACAGTGCTACGAAAACACTAGACTCGTAGTTCCGATTCCGGTAGCGTGTGAACGTTTATAGAGGAAATATGGAATTTAATGAAGTTTCACTAAAATCTTGGCAATTAAGGGTCGATCCTCGGAGGGCGGTGTCTGGGTTCATTCCGAGCGAAATATTCCAAGCTTCGTCGGTGTCTCGATGGAATATTGAAGCTTGGCTTCGCTTTTAACTTCGAATCGATAGATTCCTTTAGAAATGCAAACCGGGCTCGATTCTTTAATCCGAAATCGATCCGTCCTAAGCATTCCTCGTTTAATTGCCCGAACAATGGATTCAGAATCGAAGAGCCGACGCGCTCGGAAGCAGAAGTCGGAATGAATTCACCGAGAAAAGTGCGACTGGGCCAAGGCACCCCCGATCGATCCAGCAACGTCCACTTTCCGAGGGTTGAAGGCCCCTGTTCCAGTTGGTAAATCCAACTTTCTCTATTCTCCTGCGCGTCTGTACTCGCCACGCAAGTGTACGAATGATCCTGGTCCTCCAGCAGAGCCTGACCCGAGCCCCGCATAGAATTAATGAATCAGGATGAAATCGTCGTCGTCACGCGCCCCCTCGCTCCTCCGAAGAGACCGTAAACGAACCTTCGAATCGAACAACGCGAAGGAAAGTCAAAAGGAAAATCGTTGAACCGACGAGAAAGCAATGAAACGAAGAAAACGAATATTCGTAGCATCCTCGGTATATAATCGAGCTTGATTCGGCGAAGCGATCGATCCCCCGCTTTCTCTCCTTTTCCCCCTACGTCTCCCCGTAGACCGATACTTTTCGGGACATCGTCGTCCGAGGTGGAAAATCTCGGCGACCTTTAACCCCTTGCGCTACTTTCGCGAGTCTCGCTCGGAGGAAACATAAATATTACGAGCGAGACTCGAGGTCACGATTTCAGGTCAAACGTAAATGTATCACGAGCAAGATATTCGACCCGGATTTCGCTCGGCTAAATTATAGCGCAAAGGGTTAACCGCGTATAATGAAAACACCGGTACAATAAAGGTGCAACGCGACCAGCCAAATTAAAGTAGAGAACAGAGTTTACGATGAACTGAACCGTAGAGGTGGGAAATCTAACGGAGAAAACGGGCGGAAAAATGTTCGAAAAGAAAAAGGGAAAAAACGGAAAAAAGGGAAAAAACGGAAAAAAGAAACGGAGCGTAGCGAGGGAGCGTTTCGACGGTGCTTCCTGTTGGTCACGTGTTAACACAGCCGCTGATATTGGTCGGTTGCCTGTTTAGAGCCACGAGGTCGGGATGAAAACCCTCGTAATGCTGGACGAGCAAGGCGGTAAGCCATCACAAATCTAGACATACAAATATATATACTCAAACTTTTATATTTTTTATACAACCATACATGTATATATATATTTGTCTATACCTACGCGGAACATGGACGAGAAGAAAACGATTTTCGATCAGCGTTTCAGTTTCCGATCGATCGCGTTCTCTCTCGGTACGATTCTGCGTACGTATATATTTATATATGTGCGTGTGTAACCGACACAAGAAAAGCAAAACGATCGACGAAATTTTCTGTGTATCTTGATTCTTATATATATATATATATACCATATCCACCCGGCCATACACGACCTCTACACGTGCGCGGATCCGTTGACCGCTTCCTGCGCGTATAGATGTCGCGTATGCGCGCACACGACACTCGATTCTTGCGTGTAATATCGTCCAGACACTCTGCAAAATGAAACCCCCTCTTCTTCCATCGAACTCTTCTTAGTTTTACGCTGGAATCCCGTTTAGCCGGACTTCCGGTTCACTTTTCACGATAGTTAGCGTTTATTGCGGAAATCTCAATTTTCAAACTACGAAGAACACATTTCGAATTAGTTTCATTCCATTGTCTACCGATTTTAACATTTCCCATGATTATTCGTAATGTACTTATAGTATAAATTCTATTCTGAAATAAACGATCGGAGCACAGTATTAAATTGCATTCGCAATTTCAATTTCGATCCGATTTCAACCGATGATTTTGCAATGAAAATGACTGCGCGTTTCCGTCGAGCCGGATTCGAAAAAACGGGGTTCCAGGTAACCACCGAGCCAGCACTAACCAAACAACGATTCGATAGTAATACCCGATGAGAAGCACCATACGGTACCACCGAATTCGTTCCCCGAACATCTCTTCACCAGCCACGCCGCTCAGATCATCGATTTACTTTCTTTTCAAACTTTCTCCTTCGCGTGTCCTTCACTGGCCTATCCCACTTCGACAGCTTCCCGCTCGTTGATTTTCGATCATCAAATTCTCTCGCTCTGCTCACTTCTGTTTCCAGCACCTTCTCCGTTTTTCTCTTTGTTCTTTTACTCTCTCTCTCTCTCTTCTCTCCGCTGTCTCTGTTCGCCTGCCTCTCTCTTTTTCTTCCTGTGTGTACACTTGCCTATCTCTTCGTTAACAAACAAATAACTCTCTCTCTCTCTCTTTTGGTTTCTGTTCTTCTGCATCCTATCGTTCTCCGCCTGCTTCCTCCTTAAACTCTCGACTCCGTGAACTCTTTCTTTTTCTTTACATATGTATACGTATGTATGTATGTATATATATACAACCGAAATATATATATATATATATACACATATACGTACGTATACGTGTGCGTAAATGTTTCTCTCTTTCTCCTACCGTGATTCTTTACCGTGATCTCACGAAGGCGAACGAACAAAAAACAGAGAGAACAGACAAAACAATAAAACATGAAATCTATAAGCGGAAAGGTGTGAGCTTTGTAACGGTAGAAGCGAAACAGAAACAAGTAGACAAAACAGAAACAGATGAAAGGGATTGTACAACAACTACAACAGCTACTACAACAACTACTACAACAGCAATTCTCTAAAGAGAAAAAACGCAATAGAAAAAAGTATATACAAACGTGCGAAAGTAGGATAAACAACGAACCAAAAAATGAACATAAACAAAAACATAAAGTAACAAACAAAAGTAACGTGCGAAAGGGTAAATACAGATGTAATCTCGGGTCGCACGACACGCGCACCACGTTTTATACGCCTCTCTCTCCGTCACTACCGGCACGGTGTAAGTCAATTATATACCACCTATATACTTGCAACTACTGTTATACTTTTTTTTTAACATATATATATATATGTATATATACGTATATATACATACCTGTCTATCTATATATATATATATATGTATGTATGTATGTATAATCTGTTTATTACATATATATGTATGTATATATATATATGTACACCTGTTGGTCGAGTACGTCACACGAGACAGATGCTCTCTTTCTATTATATATATATATATATATATGTATATATATATATATTGCCTACCCGTCGAAGCATATATACTTGGTTCGATTCGTAATTTTGATTATACTTGGCCAGTCTACCCTTTAGAATATATATATATATATATTTACCCACCGTATATACAAGCCAGTACATTACAGAAGCTACTCACCCGATCTTAGGACTTGGAACCCTTAGCAGGGAGACTCTTTTGCTTAGCTGTTGCACTCCCGTTGCACTCGTTTTTCGGTTATTTTCACGTTTCGCCGGGGACCCGTTCGTCGAGAGGCATCGTCGAGAGGCATCGTCGAAAGCGATACGATTAGTTAGCGTACTTCCAGCGACTCCGTCGCGCACCGATCGCGCCTGAATATTGCAGGAATGCACTTTGCGCGACGCTGCGAGCCAGCGAACGGCGAAAGGTGCGGCTGGAAGCTGCTTTCGGACAAAGTTTCCCTAGTCTTTCTCGAGATGTTAAGCCTAGCTTTGAATATCGTTAGAAATTCATTAGAAAAATATGTCTCCCGGGATTTGAATGACTTTTATGTAGGAATTTGTCGATCTCTGAGAAAAGTCTGTAGTTGAGAAACTCGAAATTTCAACGAATCGGCAATCTTTTCCAAGCACATTGCGATGCTCTCGACGTCTCCCCGCACGGTTTAGATCTCTGGTCGTCGTTGGGGGATCGAGGAACGGGATCCGGCAAGCTGCGTCTCCATTCTTCGATCGGTTTCCACGTGGGAAACGACTATTTTTCGGCAACCGATGAAACAGAGCATCCTGTTCCTCGAATCCTCGGAGAACGACGGTCCAGATCGGTTTTTAACGAGATTACGTCCTCGAAAGGGAACGCGGACAGCGTTTTCAGTTTCCTTCTTCGTTGAGTTCCGTTGGTTCGAGTTGATTTCCCAATGATTTCTTTGTTTTCGTTGAGTAAGACACGCGTGCGTACAGTAGAGAGCAGTATAGTTTGAGTTCCCGTGCTGTCCGTTCCCTTTCGGCGTGCCGCAAACCGAAACTCGGGTCTGGGAACGGTTTTTAACGCTGTCTTCTCGTACGATGAAACAGAGCAACTGGACAGAATCGAGGAGGGCATGGACCAGATCAACGCCGACATGCGGGAGGCCGAGAAAAACCTCACCGGAATGGAAAAGTGCTGCGGTCTCTGCGTTCTACCATGCAACAAGTAGGGCTGTCCCGGATCGCTTTACCTTAACACCTCTCTCGACGCCTCGTGCCTTCTATTACAGCCTTTACTCGAACCGAACAGTCCTCTCGCTCCGACACCACGGGACACGAGGCTCTTTGGGCCGCGACACAACTTTCCTCGCGCGGGTTTTCACTTTCCGCGGACCGTCCCTTTCGACTCGCGAAACTTACAACCGGACTCGATCCGTCTCGAACGCAAAGACGAAACAACGGCTGACTCGGGTAGCTCCGCGAACGGTTGAAACTCCGTTAGACACCTATCGTTAAGCTTTGAACTTTAAGCTTAAGTGGAAGTTCGAATTGGACATTCTAGATTTCGCGCAAACTTTAGTTTGTAAGAGCTTCAGCTGGAAAAATTGAAACTGTAACTCGAAAATCTCGAGTCTCCTCCGATTCTTCGATCTTTTTCGAAAGTCGAAGCGTCGATCACCGGACTTCGAAGTTAAATTTCGAAGCGTTCGAGGTCACCGCGGAAAGCCAAAGCGGAAAGCCAAAGCTTAAAGTCAAAGCTCGAACCGCCGGTTAACTTTAAGACAACTGTTTACCGTTAGCGTCGGGACGCTTTCGCGACGTTGCTAATCGCTTTGGGTTTGCAGAAGCGCCAGTTTCAAGGAGGATGAAGGTACATGGAAAGGGAACGACGACGGCAAGGTGGTCAACAACCAGCCCCAGCGGGTGATGGACGATCGGAACGGGCTCGGCCCGCAGGGCGGTTACATCGGCAAGATCACGAACGACGCCCGTGAGACGGAGATGGAGGAGAACATGGGCCAGGTGAACACGATGATCGGTAATCTGAGAAACATGGCGATCGATATGGGCAGCGAGCTGGAGAATCAGAACCGGCAGATCGACAGGATCAACCGCAAGGTGAGGAGGCGGTTCGCGCGTCCTTCGATCGGCCTCGACACGCCGCCGACACGACGTCGGGCCGAACGCGTCGCGGACACGCGGAGCTTGCTCTTCCCTTTTCTCCTTTCTATTTCCGAATCTCCGGCGTTCTACGAATTCTGCGCACCGCGGTTCAAAGATTCGACGCGTACCATAATTTTATTTCGCCGCGCGGCTCGCTTTCAAATTCCTTGGACATGATTGTCACCGGAAAGTTGTCTACGTCGCGAAAGAACAAGCAACGGTGTACCAAAGGCTCGAGAGTTTCGTGTCAAATCATTCGCAAAGAAAATGACTGAATTTTCGTGACACTCGGAATCTATACTTTTCTCTTTAAAAGAAATAAAAGAGGTTAGAAGGACCGAATCGGCGCGTATTCGAAGAGAGAGCAAGCTCCGCAAGGAAAAGGATCGCCGCGAAAGAAGGAGTCCGACGCGATCCGCGAACGACTTAGCTCCGCTATATATTTTTTCTCTTCCACGGAGCATGCGTGGAGTTTTTCTATCTCACGATGCACGCGCTCAGAGCGATGCACAACACACCTTTTCGTCGTCGCTTTCGCTTTCTACCATGGCCCCGTCGATTTCATCCCCCTTGACCAACGGGGACGAGCGAGAAGCCGTGGGCTTCCGTTCGTTCGAGGCTCGCGACGAGCGTGTCTGATCGCGAGAGATCTCTGGCCGCCGACGATGGGCAACGCGTCGTTACGAACTCGCGTTCCCTCCGGTTCGTTCAGCACCTTCCAACCCCCTTCCCCCCGTGGTCTTGTGCCTCGATAACGCGGAGAATCGCTGCCGGACACGTTACGAGAGTTCTCCTTCCGAGATCGCGCGATTTCGAGATTGCTTTATCGATCGTAGGCCCGCGAAGCTCGTTTCGACCCATCGGCAGAATTCCTTTGCAATCCGTGCAGTGTAATAGGTCGTTTGGTAACAGGTAAAGTAATTGAAATCGGTAATAGCGATAGAACGGCGAGTTGCGATAATTCCCTTGGAACGGATCGAGAAATTTCGCGAGCAATAAGCACGTCGGTTGTAGAGTTAATAAAATTTTCTGTGGAATCGTTCGGTAGACGCGCGGTTGAAAGGTTAAAGGTAGCATCGAGCGCAAAACTGGTCGCGGGAGGCTCGTAACGAGGCCGGAACGTCCCCTCCGCTCGGGGAGAGCGCATTCGAAAGAACGTTCTCTTCCGTCTCGATTGTCTTGTACACACATTCTTCTGTATTGGCACGGAACTTCTATTTCCGAGGACGGGAGGATCGTCGAGTGGCGGAGCAACCTCCGGCCCGGTCGAATCGTCGCGAGGATCGAAGGACATCGATCGACGATCGTCCCGTTCCTCGTTTTGGCATGCGTACGCACGTGCACCGCACGACTAGCCGCCCCTTTTACTTCCCCCTCGTCATCGCACAAACGTCATTCTTCTGTTTTGCCACTGTTTATATCACGAGCTGTCTTCTCTGTGTTACGACACCGCGAAGGGGAGAGATATATAAAGAAAAGAGAGAAACGAAAAAATAGAGTCGGAAATAGAGTAGGGGAGTGCGAGAAGTAGATGAAACGATTCTGTTGAAAAGAGAAAAGAGTATCCAACGGGGAGGAAAAGAAAAAGAAAAAGAAAAAGAAAAAGAAAAAGAAAGAGGGATGGGGAGGGAAGGGAAGGGAAGGGAAAAAGGCTGGAATTGCACCGTTTCGCTCGCGGTCACGCTTTGTTCGCCCTTCGTTTAGTTCTATACCTATCTTTTTCTCTTTGGTCTGTTTTACTTACGTATTATACGAGTTCATTCTATTGTTACGATATATCTGTCTGTCTCTGTTCTTGTACACTTGTTGCCATTTTTTACGTTACAACTTTTGATGATTCTACTTTTTCTGTGCCACCTGTGTTGACCAAATCCGAACTATGGTAATCCGCAGGGCGAGTCGAACGAAACGAGGATAGCCGTGGCGAATCAGCGTGCGCACGCCCTGCTCAAGTAAAATGCGTCTCTCTGCCCACGTACCCGTCTCCTCCGAGCCCCCCAAAAAAACCAAAAAACAACAGAAAACCAAAAAAGAGAAAAAACAGAGAAAAAACAGAGTAACGAAAAGCACAAAAAAAGATAGTCGAGTTATATATTATACACCGGCTCCAGTATAGTAACATCTACCTACATATATATATGTATATATATATATATATATATATATTTATTTATACGATGATGATCTATATATATATATATATATATATACATAATTAAAAATGAAAAAAGATACGCTCACACACGCCCACCACGAAAACCCCTCTTCTGCCTTCTCGTCGTCGGTCGGACACCGCCACCAACCCAACCGTCAACCACCCAACTCGTTGTATTGTCTCCAACTCGATCTCCACCACCTGTTTCTGCTACAACGAACGAATCATCGTCGAGTTGCTCCCGATCGCGCGTCGACTCGTTACACGCGTCGTTGACGTTGGAACCGTTTCGCGAGTCCGAGCAACCTCGAGCGCGCTTTCGGCTGGAAGTTATTCGGTAAATCGATTCGCCGCCGTTGCGCGCTACCGTCGACGAATCTTGGATCGGTTCGTGGACCGTGGAACTTTGGCCTTTCCCGCCGCGGAGCTGACGGAGGATCGCGAATCTCCGATTTTCGAGCGGGACCGTTGACGGAAGATCAGGAACCTTTAATTTTGCAGCGCGACGATCGATCAAGAATCACGAATCCTTATTTTTCTAACGAAAGAATTGGCAAAGGATCACGATATCTCCGACGCTCGCAGTTCAGATACAATCGGATCGGAAAGCAACGCGTGAAAGTGTAAACGATTCGACCGAACGGTAGCGCGCAGACGGCAAGGAGGACGTGTACAGTGGCGATAGGTGTAAGGGACTGTAAGCGAAGAATTTGGACTCGTCGATAGTTCCAACGTCGACGAATCACGTTTCGCGTACTTAGCTACCTCCTACACGCCGTCCAGTTCTGTACCCCCTGTAACCGCGTCATCTTCTTTGCCGTTGGTGTCGTCCACCTGGTTTCTACGGTAGCTCCACGATTATTATTATTATTATTATTATTATTATTATTATTATTATTATTATTATTATGATTATTACTATTATTATGTCTACGTACACGTTCAGCTGTCGTCGGAGCTTCGAGATCGGCCGCTCTCTCTCTCTCTGTCGACGAATTGAACGCAATTGCGTCTAGGGGAATATACCGATTACGTTCGGCAACGGCTCGATTCGACCGTGACAACGGATCAACGAGCGGAAAAAGGCGATCTCGAGGCTTTGATCGACAGCGCCTATATCCACACGTACGATGGTATCGTGTTTAACCCTTTGGAATCTTATTTGTCGGATGAAACCCCGCAGGATCGTCGTCGTCGCTGTCATCGTCGTCGTTCGCGACCACTGTACAACCTATCGAGAAGAAAAGACGGGGACGAAGAAGCTCAACCCTTCGCAGACGAAACGTTGCTTCCGATATCGTCCCTCGGGTCGAGCCGAGAATTTGTTCCGTTTGAATGGTTACTCGAACGGTAACGACGTTAAGCGAAAGATTCGTTTCTTCGAAGTCTTGCACGATATCCTCGTTACGGAAAGGTGGTCTGGTCTGCGAAGGGTTGGGGGTAGCAAACGACGTCGAAACGCAGTGACTTGACACATAGGAAGTAACCAAGACCGACCAAAACCATGAATCCTCCGATACCTACACGGCTGAGTTTGGGTTACGATCTTTCGTTTGTTTCTTTTTTTGGCACGCAGGGCGAATCGAACGAGACGAGGATAAAGGTGGCCAACGAGCGAGCCCATCAGCTACTCAAGTAAGGCCACTCTCGACCACCCGCACCCCGTCGGCCACCAACAGCACCAATAATATCATCACCACTACCACCATTACCACTATCACATCGAACAACTACCAAAACAACAACAACAACAACAACAACAACAACAACAACAACAACAACAACAACAACAGATACAACAGAAACTACAACACCAGCGTCTACAATAAAACCAGCAGTCATCGACCATACGAAACACACTCGGTTACTCTCGACTAACCGTACCCGCGGCTCATTTCTCTTACCATTCCTTTGTACCCGGGATGACGGTAGTTCTAGCGTGTATTCTTTCTCCGTCCTTTTTCTTTTGTATCTTCCGTACTTTCTCGTTCGATCGCCGGTGATTCGACACGATTCGCGTGGAACAACCGTTTCGGCCAGCGATTTATCGTTGCTCGTTCCTGCATACTGATCCCGTTGTACTTAACCGACCACGTGCCTTTTTCTTTCTTTCTTTCTTTCTTTCTTTCTTTCTTTCTTTCTTGTCTTCTGTTCCTCGCGGAGACCGCGCGAATCTTTGCTCTTCGTGTTTGTGATTTGTTGATATTCGATCAGCGGTTCTCAACGGTTTTTGTACCCAATCAGCGTGCGATCCAGTTGTACTCTGTACATTGTCCACTGGAAGACGTTTCCAGCTTCGAGTAAAGAATAAATGCAAATGGAAATGATTCGTTTATTCTTCTACGCCGTTCGCGTATCTATGGAATTGTTTGTTAATACCTTGCGCTGTAACATTGTTTAGTTGAAATTTAGTTTAGGTAGCGAATTGAGAACCGTTGGATCAGCTGTTTTCCGGATCCTCGTCGCGGTTACGTTAGCCATTCTTCACCGATACGCTCGAGCCCACCGCCGACGGGCCTGCTCGAACGTGTCACACTGTCCACTCCCCCCGAAACACCGTCTTTAACCCTTAAGAGGGCAAGTTTTCACTTCCTAGAGTTGCCTAGCTGTTAAACGAAAGAATCTCTTTATTAAAGAATTAATCGAAGCTAGTCTAATCGTCGCGACACCGCGTTAGAGGAAAGTCTGGTCGTCGCCAAGTCAATTCTCAGCCGAGCGTACACGGACAGCGTTTCCCCGGATGAACAGCCCACGCGGAATGGGTGAAAGAATGAGAGAGAGAGAGAGAGAGAGAGAGAGAGAGAGAGAGAGAGAGAGAGAATGAGAGAAAAAAAGAAAGGTTGATTTGTAAAACAAAGAGCAGTTTCACTTAAAATAACAATTGCACGTTTATCCAAGTTCTTCCTCTCGCGATTAGCCTTATCAACGATTCGATCGAGTAACGTTTTTAATCTTGAACGAAACTTAAAACGACGAGAAAATGAAATAGAGAAAAAAAGAATATACGAACACAATGAAGTAATAAGAAGTTAAATCTTTAGAGGGATACTAGTTAATCTCTTAGATTAATATTAAAAAAACAAACAAACAAACAAACAAACAAACAAACAAACAAGACGAACAAGTTTTTTCGATAACGATCAAGCGCGCGCCTGTTTAAGGGTTAAAGATTACCTACCAGCCACCGGCGGATACCACATATGTACACATAAACACGGACAGACAGGCAGACACGTGCACGCAGAAGAAAAGGCAACATCGGTTGTACCGGGAGCACAACACACGCTGTACCTTTTTCACATTGTCACGTATACACGCGCGAAGAACGACGCGACACGCGTGCGTTGGTTGTAGAAATTCATTCGTTTATCCTTTCGATTCGAACCGTTCGTCAAAGAGATCAACTATTGCGCAATATTTTTGTCGGTTCCGTTCTGTCCTCGCGGCGAAACGAAAGAACATATTTCCATCGAAAGTTCATTTGTAACTGACCCAAATGGCGGACATCGAATTCATTTCTACATCTAATACACTCGATACGTACACATACAGAGAGAGAGAGAGAGAGAGAGAGAGAGAGAGAGAGTGAGAGAGAAAGATATATGAGGTGTACACGGGCCAAAGCGATTAACTCCACTCTATAAATTCTGTGAAATTCAAATAACAAGATACTCGACTAACGAGCAATTCGATGAACTTTTATTTGGTGGAATTAGCCACTTTGACAAATGAATGGCTCGTACATACAAAGTGTCGCGTACCCGCGAGGACAACACACAGGGGGCTGTATAGGCGCATTTAGGAACGCGTAGCGTACGGCGCCATCCATACACTCTCATGTACACGGAAACACACATGCACACCTATACATACATATATATCTATACATACATACATACATACATACATACACAGAGGGAGAGAGAAAGGGAGAGAATAGTGTAGACCGCACAGCGTGTGGGAGTGCACGCGTGAGAACGATACATACGCACAGCGAGCCCCCGTGTAGGTAATACAATACAATGTAATTTGTTATCACGATTAGCGTTACGACCAAGATATCCGTGTACAGTAGTAGATCGATACGTAGGTAGACGGACGCGCGCGGTTATTCGAAGCAGCGTCGTAGGTCGTAGCGAGCGAGCAGCGTTGCAGCGTGGACTGAAGGGATACCAGTGACACGTGGGGTCACCGTTGTGGTTCAACGAATGGTAACGTTGCACGTGCGCAACCGACGGACGGAGTACACTTCGACTAGGGAGATCGTTAATTCTTCTTAACCGAGAAATTCTTGTCTCCTCAACGAATCTAAGATAGCGTAGCGTGTACTTGTTGTTGTCGTCAACGGTGGTAGGTTAAGGGGTGCGACTGGTCTCTGAAATTGTAAGGGAGAAACCTGGCGTTCACCGTGTATCCCTTCTATTGACCGCGCACGCTGCGGAACGCCTGTATCGAATCGAGGAGCTGCGCTTTGCCTCCGCCGGTCCACGAAAACGCACCGGGCACGAGCGACTCGGTACCGGGAGGGGAAAGCCAGCGAGTACCGGAAGAGAAGAGAGGGTAGAAGACGGCGAAAGGTAAAGAGCAATTGTGTAAAAGGTATAGAATAGTTTGCGGAAGAAGACGGAGGCGGAGTCGAGCGGGAAGAGGACACGAGCAACCGGAGCAACGAAGAGAGGACGTCGCCGCGAGCGACCGACCGAGAGAAAGAGAGTGAGAAAGAGAGAGAGAGTGAGTGAAAGAATAGAGCGAAAGACACAGAGCGATAGCGAGGATGAGAGGGAACGAGTGCATGCGTGTGTGAGAGAGATACGACGATGATGTTGTAATTGTATAGATAGAGAACAATTTTGTTGGTCGTTTTTGTCTCTCGACTCACCGTAGAGCGTAGATCGATTCCGTTTATTCGGCGCCGAGCGCGCCGATGTCACAGTAAGGTTTAACTCCAAATGAACAAAACGAAACGATAAACGAAACAAGTATAAAAACGAAAAAAAAGAGACGTTTAGGAAGAGAGAACGAACGAACGTTCGCGGCAGAACTAACGAGCGGCCGGGCCCGTCGGTAATTCAGCGATCCAACGTACGGATTAGACGCGCGGATCGCGTTCGTTGCGATTCGGGGCAACGGTGTTTGTTTTGTAATTCGTAGCGGAGGGAGAGTGTTAATTGTAAAATAAGAGCATCGCGGGACGGGTCGCGCGGCCGGTAGTTCTGTCGCGAAACGAAGATTGTACATTACTGTATTTACACGAAGAGAAGGACCTCTACTTTGTACTTGTTAAACGGGCGGAAAAGCGGAGGACGGCCGAGGGATTTTCCGCTTCCGTTTCGCGCGGTCCGCGTGCGCCTCCTCGTCCTCGATTCCCAGGCCAGAACCAGCGTCCCGGTTTCTCTCGCGTATCCGCTTGCTTCTTGCCTCTCTCTCTCTCTCGGCCGATCGATTAGCGGGCCGCTAACTTTTTACGGTCGCGCCGCGCAGCGCCGCCTCCTTTTCTCGACCTACTTGAGGAACAGAGTCGGACGACTTCCGTGCGCCGCTAGAGTATAACCTTCGGCGACCGAAGGGACCGAGTTTTCTTAGCGAGGAACGACGAGGACACCGGACCGGGGACAGAATCAACGCGACGGACATCCGTGTTTGCTCTGTACAGCTCTGTCAGCCTTAAAACAGTATTCGCGTCTTTACACTTACCTCTGTAGCTTTAAGGGAAACGCGCATACACGGTGCTGGGATGCTGTCGGCGCTCACGTTGATACGTACACCCCTACCCCTGGTAGCATCAAAATTAGCCAGTAGCTTGGCAGAATGAGAGGAACCAACGGAGCGAACGAGCGAGAGAAAGAGCGAGCCTCGAGACCGATTCTCAACGGTGCATCCGTTTTGTATGTGGGACACAGGCGACGCGCGTATGTGTATGCACGTTTCGTACTTGCATTCTATGCGATGCATCGTGTATCAGGACATCCCACGAATAACGTCTAAATACTAACTTCTAGTATGCAGAATTAATACTTTCGTTATTTAATCGTTGACGTACGTTGATGTAGATGCCAACTCCATTTTCGAAATCCTTTGGTTTTCTATAGAGAACATTTTGAAGAAACTTGTGGGATGATCCAACGTGTACATGTGCATACGCATAAACGTGCCGCACACGTGCGACGGACCGTATTTAATACACATAGCGATAAGCATTTCGATTTCGATGAACGGAGAGCACGCAGCGAGAGGACAGCTTTATCTTTCTCCCCTCAGAAGCGTATGGTCTTCGCCGAGATGCGGCAAACTTGTGACATCGGCCAACCAGGAATTCGGACTCGGAGCTATTGGTTCCTTTGGTACGATCCTAGGCTCTGTAACGTCGATTGCTATCGATTCTGTAGACTCGGTTCTCCCTCGAAGGTATAACCCTTTTTATCGGAAAGCTTTGACATTCTTTGACATCAACCAACGAGAGAATATATCGAACGGTTGATAATATTTCAAATATTTATTGAATATTTCTCGTACTCGATTTACAGCTTAATGTCACGCGCAATGTTTTCTAACGTTTGTGCAACAAAGTGCACAGCGATTCGTTTACCAGCTCGTATCTCGGCGATCACCGTACCGAGATGGTCCCGTGTCTGACCATACACTGTCCGATTCCACTTGATTCCCAAACGCACCGAACACGGTCGAGCAACGATCCCCCTCGCCAGCGAGGCGGATCGGATCGGTCTCGCTCGACGCCTGTTAGACTTTTATCTGTGATTCTCGAAAACTTGAAGCTATCAGCGAGCACTCGGGCATCGCAATAACGCGTCGCGCGCTCTCAGAGTCGAGCACAAACGAGCGTACAGTGGTGGCCGTAGAGATTGCGATCCTACCGTTTCGAGTATGCCCATATTTTCGCTTATGACTCTTACATGCACGGTAATAATCCACGTCGTCGAATTATCGCGTTGAGAAAGGTGTATAATTGATTACAAGGGATCGCTGAAAATTCAAAGTAAATATATTTTCAGTATCGAAACGAGAAACTTGTTTCCGATTTTGCGGTGTCGATCACCGGCAAGTAACAGTAAGGCGTAACGCTGCAATCGCATTGGCCGCTGCTGTGCAAAGCCCTTCCGTCGTACGCGCAGCTTCTTTCGGTGTCGCTTGTTCGGTTTGCTTTTCCTCGCCGAGCAGGGGAGGCACGAGGAAATCGCGGATCGCTCTAAAGCATTTCACGATGTACGTTGCGAGAAGGGCAAACGAGCGAACGCGAGCGTGAAAGAGAGCGAGAGCGTGCGCGAGAAGGAGGCAGGCTAAATATACGACGTGACCGCTGCTCGAGATCGTTAGGCCTATCGTAATTAATTACTCTGAAGGGAGAAGAGAACACACAGACGACTATAAATAGTGATAAATATATTATATATACGCGTATATATATATATACTTATTATACTATTACGCGATAATACTATAATAATTATATAGCTACCGATATATAATATATATGTGTATATGGTACATACATACAGACAACACACAATGCATACTTGAACGGAACGAGAGAAAGAGAGAGAGAGAGAGAGAGAGAGAGAGAGAGAGAGAGAGAGAGATACAGAGCGCGGTGAGCCCTTTTCTTAAGTAGCTCTATATAGGAGAACGTGAGAAAAGCGAGACAGAGAGAGAGAAAGCACGAATGCGAGGGAGAGAAAGATTGATGTGCGAGAAAAGGCTATTTTATTCGCGAGCGGATAAATATCGTTACATTATTACTATAAATATTATATATATTATATATTATATGATACGGGATCGAGCAATATTGTATTGTTACTTCGTCGTTACTACTTATCACCGCCTATTCGAGGATTATACGTTATATGTACCCACATATATAAATATATATATTATATATATACATATACATATACATAGATACATACATGCGTAGCATACGTGCACAGATGTGTATATGTACATATAGCATATAACGTGTAACGTGTACTTATTTTACAAGAGAACAAAGGTGTGTCCCTCGTATCTCGAACGAGTAACTCATATCGAACCTTTGACCGGGTCTATGTGGTACGCGTACCTTTCAAACAATATTCGCAAAAAACAGAAAACTGTATAGAGAACAAAAAAAAAAAAAAAAACACGCAGACAGTAGATAGACGCGTAGTTTGGATTTATAGGTCGATAGCGGAGCGTACGTAGCTGCGAACGATCGAGAAAGGTCCGGAGCGCGAGTGAATGGGGAACAGTGTGAACGACGAAGGGCTGTTGTTGATAGATGATGGAGTATTCGATAGGATCGCTCGGGGAAAGTCGCGCGGGACGAACGGACCACCTCTCTTATTCGCTTTGAACTCCTCTTTCCATCGCCGTGCATCGCAATTATCGCCTGAACGACCGGTCCGAAAGTCTACGGAAAAAGCAAACAGCAAACCAACGAAGATCACTCGTAAAAGCGTTACGATTGCACTTGACTTGTTTCGCTATTCTCAAAACTGTAATCGATTGTCGGGACCATCTTGGTACCAATTAGCTCGTATCTACCGTATCGCGAATTGCAAAGACACTGGTCGTTTAGGCGTGGCCAAGAGCATCATCGAGAAGCGGCAATCCCGATTAGAAAAATCTAAAGGCATGACTATAGCCGGAACCAGCAACTTTAATCGATTTCTTTCGTTCTCCGATTCGAGCCCGTTAGCTAAATCTGAATAATTAAGAGAGGAAATCGGAGAGACTGGTTCCAACGCTGAACGCTGGCGTGCAGTTGGTCGTACAGCGGGTCTAGACTAGGAGGGAAGACGTCGCCCCGCGACTGTCCCCAGAGGCGACGTAGATCGCGATCGAGTTAGGGAGAGGTCGACGATATTCGCGGGGATCGCCGCAATTGGGACCACCGTGCAGAAGTGCGTCGGTGCAAACGACACAGGGGGCGCGTCCCCGTGCGAGGGGCGCGTCCCTGCGTCCCGGAAGCCTTCTAGTTTCTACTCGACAGGCGGGAACGATGACAGGCGAGGTATCTCGCGGACTGTTGTAAACTTTGAACCCGCGAGGCCGTTAGGCACGGGGCAGCGAGAGATGTTAGTGTACGTTTAACGCGAGGTAAGGGTACGTTAAGGAAAACTATAGAAAAAGCGAGATTGAGAGAGAGAGAAAGGGAGAGAGAGAAAGGAAGAGAGGATGAGAAACTGTTGTAAAGTATTTGGTAAAACGGAGAACTTTTTGCTCGAAGAAAAGAAATATCAGCTTCTCTCTTTTTAGTACCGATGTATTGTCGCTAGATGTATTACAGAGACGTAAGAAGTATTCTTCGGCAGTACCATTATAACAAATGCCTGTGTATTTTACTTCTCGGCAAATAAACCATCAAGTATTGTACGGTTGCGTTCAATCTGTCGAAAGGACGTTCGAAACGAACAACCAAAGAGACGCAAAAGGAATCGTCGGTAGAGTCGCCAACGCCTATTTACATTTTTACACGGGTCTTCTCGAAGCTAGACGATCACCGGTGGTCCGAAGAGCTTCTGGAGGAACTTTGCCGAACGAGACGATGACAGATGCTGCATCGTCTTTGCTCGCGAAGCGTGTGTCTCGAGCAAGGACTCGGCATGGGCGGGGCTGTGGGCGCAGCGTTCGTCCGAGACACCGGTCGCCCTCGATCCTCCAAGTTCGCCAGCAAGCGATAACAGGGTGGGACGTTCTTGCAACCGAGCCTCTCCAGTAGGCTGCTCCTCCTGGCATCGAAATTCGTAGGAACCCTCTCGACGCGAACTCTCCCCGGCGCCGTTCGAGCTCGCACAGCCTCCCTCCTGGCCAGGGTGTGCTGGAGGGTACCCTTGAATCTGTCGTAGACGTCGCTGGGGTTGAACTTGACGCGGGCAAGTTTCTTGGAACGACTCGAGGTGGACGTGCGCTCGCTACAGTCGGCCCCTCCGCCCTCCCTGTGCTGCGTGCCCCGATCCTGCCGCCCCTCGATCCTCCCGAACCTCTCGAGCACCTTGATGCGCCTGCCCGAGTTCCGATTGGCCGTTATCCGCTCGAGGAATTCCTGCTCCGCTGAGATCCCTTTTGTCGCGTCCTCGTCGAAGGCCGCCAAGGGCGGAGGGGGCGGCGGAGCCGGTGGATCGTCCGCGATCGATGAATCGTAATCCTTTCTCACGAGCAGCCCGGACTTGGTCGCGCGGCTCGACGCGCGTTTCTTCCCTCCCTCTGGCCGCGTTTCCTCGGACGCGGAGCTGTCTCGCCTACGGAACTTGTCGGCGATCGATGCGGAGGATTCGACGAGGGGCAGGCTCTTCGACTTGGCAGAGATCTTTGAGCGGATCTCGTTCAACAGCTTCACGCCCGTGTTTTGCACTCTCCGGGACAGAGGATCCGCTCGATCCCTCTCGTCGGAGCTCTCGGAAGACGAAGGGGGCAGCCTGCGACTGGCTCGTTTTCTGGGTTGAGTGCGCCCGCTCCTCTCGCGTTTCATCGGCGGCTTCGCGTTGCCGGCTCTAGTTTCTGGGCTGAACAGTATCCAAAGGCGGTACAGGGCTTTCTTCGGTCCTATGTACAACTCGTCGGCGTGGCCGGTTTGCAGCAGACGGGACAGGAACGACAGGACTACCTGCAAGGCGGAGAGGGTAATCGATGCTCGAGTGTTCGGCAGTTGTAGTCTTAATCGACGGTGCGAACGTTGCTACCTGATAGGCGGACAACAGGGCCAAGTATCCGGACAGGAAGGTCCTGATGCTCTCGCTGCGATCCAGGATCTTCGATCGACAGCCGAGGGTGGAGATCGTTAGGTGTTTCGGGTTGTAATCGTACGCGGCGCTGGGGTTCAGAATGTCGTGATGGACGCACGGTTTCGGAACGTCGTTCGAGCAGCAGGAAAAGGGCACGTCCGCGCTCGACGACTCTTCTCGGTCGTCGGGTACCGATCTTCGATAGAGACAGAACGAGCAATAGAGGAGCATTCAAGCATCGGGCAGGTGGCCCGATCGACGCCTCCTATTCGATTCGGACGTTGATCCGCGAGACGTCGAGGATCTGGTAGAACTAACGACTCGAAACGAGACTGTGCAACTGGTTCGATTATACCCACTGCTCTTCCAGTCGAGGACCGTCCTCCGCGTCCTCGGGCCCTTCTATCGAGAGTTTCAGCCAGGGCACGCGAAACCAGTCCTCGTAGCCGTTGTCCCCGCAGCACTCGAGCTCCGTTTGAACGGCGTCCACCCGCTCCTTCACGGCCACGTCGCTGCCGTACCTCTGGATCGCCTGCGTCAGGCCGTCGCGACTTTTCTGGTGGAAGCCGCTCGACAGGGCCAGGTAGGTCGCGTTGATCACCGCGACCAGGAACCCCGACACCAGGCAAGCGATCACGTGGAGGAAGAGCAGCCGATTCGCGGCTTCACGTGGGTCCAGGCGGTTCGCCTCCTCTTCGAGGTCCATTCTGGGGGGCTCCTCTTTCAGGTGGAGGCAGGACTTGACGCCCAGGATGTAAGCCGGGGTGCAGAGTATCGCGGCGCAGACGATCACCGCGGTCCACGCGTGGCCGTCACCACCTGTTCGTCGAATCGTACGTGTCGTGAGAAATCGCTAATAATCGAAGCTACAGTTTGCAATTGCACGGCGACCGTAAAAGGTGTATCTGTAAAAGAAAGGCGTCGGAAGAAATAAAATTTGAATCGACCCCCAAAAATCCATGTCCTTTGTAAGCAATTACTCCGAGCAATAAACGGATAATCCAGAGCTCTGCGACGCACGGTTCGATCGAATGCCTTCCCAAATACCGAAGCAGATTTAGATCTCCGATCCGACGGGCGACGCGGCCAAATTTCCCCCCGTAAATTCGGACGAATGGATTTAAATGGCAGGGGACTGTTAACCGCGGGAAGCCCGAGACGCCCGACGAGAGCCGGTAGTTTCTCGGAACGTATTATCCCGTGCAAACAATTCGGCCCGACGGCGTTGTAGATCCAGGAGCGATTAGGGTCAGTTTTTACCAATCCCAGGCCGGTCATCTATCATCCTAAATGGTTTAGCCGAATCCAGCGAACAGCCAAAAACCGGCGGCCGAGAACAATGGTTACCGTAACGATTCATACGATAGAAAACCAGCGAAGGACGCTCGTTTATTATCGTCGGTAATTGAAAAATTAAACCTTTCCGCCACGGATCACGTTTACAACCGATCTTTGTGCGAATTCAAGGACGTAATTGGAATAACGAAATCACCGTGGAAATTATGGAGAAATCCATAGCGTAGCTGTCGCGGAAGAGAACTAATTTCCTATTCGAAAGTCTCTCGGGTCCCTTGATTTTGGTTATAAAAATCGTGCTCCCCGGCAAGCTGTCGGGAGAGGCTAACCTGGAGCGACGAGGTTCAGGTAGTCTCCGAAGCCCCTCTCGAACCTCACGGCCCAGACAATGGCGAGCGCCGCGGCGGCTAGGCCGGCCAGGTTCATGGAGAGAACGGTCGCGTACAGCGCCTTTACAGAGCCCCAGCTGTAAATGGCATTTACCGGGCCCATGTATTGTGCGCTTTATGGCGAACAAGCGTCACTCGTATCCGACCTGTCATCGTAGACAGGTTGCGCGGTTCCTCTGGATTGAAATGCGCCCATTCACCGAAAGCACGCCTCGCAGCTGATCGAAGTCCGCCGACGTTCGCCGCTGCTACCTTCGGGGAGATTCGAGAGTTTCCCATCTCTGTATCGCGGGAATTCTCGATTTTCACCGGAAAGGGGGCCGATCGGTACGCTAGCGCGCTGTCGAGTAGAACGACGGACTACGCGTCGAATCGTCGACGACGAAACGTCGGAACGAATTTCGAGTCGAGATTTGAACAACGGAATCGGTTCGATAAATCGAACGGGTTACCGATCGCGCGGGAACGCGACGTCCGTGGGTTCGTTCACCCGATCACAGATGGCGCGGGCGGTCCGATATACCGGTTTCGGTGCGAAACGGATGCCATTGTTCGCGCGCCGAATATCAATCGACGTCGGGACGATCGTTGGTTTCGATAGGACGGGATTTTGAATCGTACGAGAAAGGAAAAGGACGATGGGAGGAGATAAAGTGTCGTTGGAGGCGAAACGTCGGCGGCGATCGAGGATCGCGGACCACGTGACCGGGAAGGCGCGCGTTTCGGCTAGTGACTTGCCGGTCGCCGGAGGAGACGGAAAAGCCGCGTGGGTTTTCCGGTCGGCGGTTTCGGTTTCTAGTGAATTACGTTTCCTCGAAAGGTTGGCTATCGCCGGGCAGCCGTCGGGCTGGGGTCAGGGGACTCATGGATATCAGGCATGAACCCGCACGATCGACCACCGCGCCGTGCACGAGGACGGAACCGGGGAGAGAGAAAGAGGGCGTTGCAAAATGTCGAGGCTCGACACGAGGGTTCGAGCGGAGCACGGGTCTCAGTCGCAGCTCGGCAGTGCACACGGGACGATCGAGTTACGTCGCAATCTAAGCACGGCGCGTACATAGCCAGGGACGTGTACGCGGCGCATGTATCGGTGATCCATAGGCGCAGCCTCTCTGACATGTGTGTGCGCGTGTACGCGTAACCGATACGCTGCCGGACGGAGTTGACACACACGCGCAGCAATGGCGTACCCCTCGGAGCGAGCCTGAACGCAGTGTCCGTCTCCTCGACGTCGGGATACGCGTAGATACGTGCGCGTAACGTCTTTTTCGCCAGGCCGTGCGCTGCGTGCACGGTGCGCAACAAGGGGACAGAGCGACGAGCGTGCACGCGAATGCCGACGGTGCACGCGCGAGCCGTTCGCGAGGCGTAACACAGGGTTCGTTCGCGCACGGCTGCCAGAAACGGGAGTCGGAGCGACGTTTACGCCCAGCCCGGCGGTCGACGCGAGTCCTCTCGGTTCCCACGGCGTCGCGTTTCCGATCAAAGGCGTGAACGACGCGGACGCCGCGGACGCCGCGAACGCGATGCACGGCTGTCGCCGTCGGATAAGATCGTGCGAGGGGATCGTCGTGACAAAGTGAAGTGGTGAATTGCGCGCAACGGGGAACGAAGGGAGGGTGACGGCCACGCAGAGGAAACGGAGCACAGAGACACAGAGAGAGAGAGAAAGAGAGTCGAGGTAGGAATGACGGAGGCGAGACACGGCGAGTAAGGTCCCCGAGGAAACGCCGGTTCCCGTAGATTTCGGAGTGGCAGACCTCCTCGTTTGCCACGGAATATGCGATAGCACCGTCGATCCCCTTTCCCGTACGGATCGTGCTGCGGGGGCTTCCTCGGTGTTGGATAGAACCGAATTGGTCCAACCCTTGGATGAGGCGACCCTCTCGCCGCGATGAGACGTTCCTATGTCCCTGTGTACATCGGTCGGAGGTCAGCCCCGTGACATCGCCCAGTGCCATTATCGTTAACCACGCGTCCAACGTAAATATCGCTCCCCGCGAGAGACGAGCAGAGGATAGGAGAGCCGAGGACGACCAAGCGAGAGAGAGAACCCGCCAGCGAACGCGGAGAGGGTGAACCGTCGAGAGCGAAATTGCCGGTGGATCGCGAACACGCGTCTCCCCCGGGCCCCTTGCCAGCATTTCCGAGCTCAACGCTGGGCGAGACGGGGAACAACGGATCGTCGCCGTCATCGGGGAGAATAATCGCGAGGATCCCACGAAATGAGAGCCTAGCGTTCGAGCTGGGTCGTTGGTCAGCGGTCGCGCAAGAAGGGACGGTTCGCCGGCGGAAGCCTGGATAGTAGGAGGTTTCCAACATGGCCGCCGCCTGCTACGAGAAGGAAGTGGTGGTAGGTGCCGCTATACACGGACACGGTCATCACCATCACCACCACCATCATCACCATCATCACCATCACCACCACGGAGGGGCGACCGGCCAACAGTGCAGCCAGCAGCAGCAGCAGCAACAACAACAGCAGCAGCAGCAGCAACAACAACAACAACAACAACAACAACAACAACAACAACA
Organism: Nomia melanderi; assembly: GCF_051020985.1. Taxonomy (NCBI): domain Eukaryota; kingdom Metazoa; phylum Arthropoda; class Insecta; order Hymenoptera; family Halictidae; genus Nomia; species Nomia melanderi. Next base: position 18,329,672 of record NC_135006.1, on the reverse strand, counting down.
ACAACCGCCGCAGACGCAGTCGCAGCCTCAACCTCAGTCGCAGCCGCAGCCACAGCAGCAGCAACAAACCGTCCTGCCGGCAGCAACGACGGCTATTCTCGACACCGCTGCCGTCAGCTCGGGCACGAGCGCGACCCCGAACGCGAACACGACCGCTACCGCGACCGCCGCGGCGGTGGCGGCCGCGGCCGCTGCCGCCGCCGTCGCCGTCACCACCTACAAGGACTACAAGGACTACTCTCAGCCGCTGCACGTGGACTGCAGCGTCGAGTACGAGCTGCCCAGCCAGGCGAAACCACCACCGGGCGGCGGCGAGCCCCTCCTGATGATACATCCCTGTTACTACAGACGAGCGGAACGCGAGAGGAGAAGCCCGTTCGTGAACAACCTGCCGCCGCCGGCGAACGCGCCCATATCCTCCTCGAGGCGAAGCAGCAGGAGGAGCGCCGCGGCGGCGGCGGCGGCCGCGGCAGCGGCTGCGACGGCCGGCGGCGTGGTCGTCGCGACCGCCACCGTGTCCTCGAGCTCGTCCGCGGTGGCGTCCTCCTCGACGCCGGCCGCCTCCTCGGTCTCCTCCGCGTCGACCGTCTCCTCGTCGAGCTCCGCCGCCACGGCGGTGCTGGCGGCGACGGCGGTGGTCGCGACCACCACCGATAGCGCGGCGAGCCTCGTCTCCACCACCGGGCAGATGTCCGCCGCCATGGCCGCGTCCTATCGAGCGGCCCTGAACGCCGCCGCGACGCTCTCGCAACAGCAGCAGCAGCAGCAACAGCAGCAGAGACGACAACACCACTCGCAGCAGCAGCAGCAGCAGCAACACCACCACCATCGGTCCACGCTGGCCCAGCACAGCCATCCGCACGGGCAGCAGCAATCGCAACCGCAGCCAGCCTCGGGCACGCCGGCCGCGTCCGGCGAATTGATTTCCGCCGACGAGAAAGCAGTCATATCAGGTATTTATCAACACTACTTCCGCGCGATGCGCGCTCACAGTCATCAGCATCAACACCAGCCGCAACAGCAACAGCAACAGCAGCAGCATCGAACGGGCCAGCACCAACTGCAGCACCACCAACCTCACCAAAGCGACAGAAGTTCCTCGTCGTCGTCAGCCGCGCCGACGGCCGCCTCGCTCTCCGGCATTCTACGGCAGAGCTATCAGCAGACCTACAACGCGACCAGTTGCTCGAGTTCCTCGAGTCACCTGCGGGTCGCGACCGCTTCCGCGTACCACCCGTACAGACGGCCGTCGGCGACGCTGCTATCGCGGGCGGCGTCCCACTTGGGCCATCAGGCTTCCTCCTCGTCCTCCTCGTCCTCGTCGTCCGCGTCGATCGGTGCTTCCAGCGGCGTCTCGTCCGGCGGCGTCTCCAGCGTGTACGCGAGCACGATACACAGGCATCACGCCAGCTCGCTGCACGCCCTCCAAGCGGCCGGTTTTTACGAGACGCCCGGCTATCACGCTCTCCTGCCGCAGAGTTAGGTGACCACTAGCCCGCTCGAGACCGACCCCGTTGCCAGCCTTCATTTATTCACGTAATCCGGCTGCGAAGCTGTGCCGCCGCTGCTACTCTCTCTCTCTCTCTCTCTCTCGTATCCACGCCGCTCCTTCCTCCTCCGCTCCCCTCCCTATTGTGCGACTTATCTCTTCCACTCGTTAAAGAGCATACGGGTTGGTCTAGTACACGCGACGACGGGATACATCTATCTCTGCGTACATACCTACCTACCTACCTAGCCACCCACCTACCCTCGCCTATCTACCAACTTACCTGCGTGTATGTACTCTGTATGCATACGTAAACGTATACGCGTACTCTGTTGTCCAATGTCCGTGCACGCGTATACGTGTACGTCGCGGTCGTGGTCGTCGTCGTCGTCGTCGTCGTCGCCGCCGCGACAATACAACGATCGTACGTGCCGTATTCCGTCGGTTGTTGTTGGCAGTGTGCGGGTGGCCGTACAGACGGACGGGACGAGCGGAAAGCCGCAGGATAAACACACGAACCCTCGTGTACGCGTGCAGCCACGCACACACACAGACAGACAGACAGACACACACACACACACACACACGTGACACGTACACGTCTGCATACTTCTCGCGCGCGCAGATATACATCTCGAGTCGGGGGACAGATGGAGGGAACGAGAGACAACCGAGGAGCGGTCGTGTTCGTGCGCATCGACCGATTCCATCCACCTGCGACACTCGCTTAGCGCTGCTCAGGTATAGAGATCCATTTGCTTAGGCGCACCGTATTAGCGACTCGAGGCCCCGTGCTTTTCCACTGGCCCTCGAAATTTGACCTGCGCGCAGACTCTTGGAACTGTCGCGGGGAACCAGAGAGAAAAGGAGACGGACGCGCGTTTGCCTTTCGGTGGGCAGCCAACGGACTCGGCTATTGTACATATACGAAACTCGCTCGCCCTTTCGAATCCGCCAGCGAGCACCAGTCACCGCGCGACGCTCCCTCTTTCTTCTTATCCCCGCTGTCCGCGTCGCAACGGGTACGCCGGCGAATCTCGCGGGACCGTTTCGGAGCTGGCCGACAGGGATTAAAATCAGTGCCGAGCGACCGGAGCGACGGACTCGTCTTTAACTTTCCAACGTTTCTAGGGTACGTTCGTTGAGATTTGTAGCAGCCGTTATCCTTGTATCCGCGCGAACGCCGACTTGTATTCGAATGTTTGGTAACCTTAATCGTTCCGCGATAGAAGTTTTCCTACGAATGAGTTTGACTGACATATATATATATATATATATACTTGCAACAGAGAGACTGCACGGTCGCGCGCTCTAAATTTCGAACACCGCAGCCCGATGTCGACGACGCAACGATTCCCCCCGAAGTTTTCGAAGAACGGACGCGGATGATCCCCGGCGAACGTCGGGGGTGGCAAAGTTGGTCGAGTCTTACGGCCGGATCTCCGGATCCGAGGGAACAGCTGGGTCGAAGCGATTGCCGGTGGTTGGTTGGTCATCCGAGCGACCCGGGTCCCGACAATAGCATTTTTAGGTCGTCCGATCGATGGACGGGGGACGGGGTCGTTAACGAAACATATTACCGATATAGCATTAGTCGCCTCCGCTACCGGACGACGCCGGCCTGTAAAATTCCATTAGCCGCGCGCATATCGATATCGTTCCGATTGGACGGAGTCGGCTTGGACGTTCCCGGTCGCCCTTACCCTCCGCTCCCACCTGCCCGCCCAGCCGCTGCCCGGCCGCCCATCCGGCGCAACCCGAAAAATCCGATCGACGATCGTCCCGAAATTGTCAAGTGCCAAAACCCAACCCCCCACGAGCGTCGTGGTCGAACAAAGGGAAAGAGTGGTTGGACGGGGGGCGGTACGACGGGTAGCCCGGAGTCCTTTTTCTCCTCCCCCTTCTCTGGCCGGTTTTCGTTTCGCGGACGCGCGGCGTACAGGAAACGGCAGCGTCGCGACGTACGGAGCGATCGCGTTTTGTCCTGCTCCGACGGAACGTCCCTCTCTCGCTTCTGTCTCTCTGCCCCGTTCCTCCCTCGCGGTAACATCTCGGGAGAAAGCCGCGGTCCGGTCGCGGGAGCGAGAAAGAGGCAGCGCCGACGGAACGGAAGGGAAGGGAGAAAGGAAAAGAGAGCCTGCTGACCAGGATTTCTTCTTTTTTGTCCTGCGCCCTTTTCAAAGAGCGCGCTCAAGGAGAAACGGACGGGGACCGTATTTCGTTACACGGTAACGATCGATCAACGTGACCGCACGACCGCACCGGCGGTACGGCCGAGCCGTGGCGAAGCGAGACGAGCCGAGGTGAGCCGTGGCGTGGCGTGGCCGTGGCGCGCTGTGGCGTGGCGTGGCCGTGGTGCGGCGTGGCACGGCATGGCCAGCCACGGCCAGGCGAAACGCGAAGTTAGACGAGTCGAGTCGAGTCGAGTCGAGTCGAGTCGGGCCGGGCCGGACCGGGACGCGACGCGAGACGGGTCGGCCGAACGAGTCGGGAGGGAACGAAAGACGCGTAGCGAGTGAACGCCACGCCGTGTCCGGACGAGAAGGGGGCGCGGTCAAGACGGGGATCCGCCAGAGACGAAACCGAGAGACGACCGACGGGCCGAGGGGGCCGGGGGCAGGGAACAGGCACGGCGGATGCATCATCGACTCGTAGCCCCCAAAAACACTGACGAGACCATGTGGACGACCGTCGAGGTTAGGTCCAACGCGCGCCCCTCGGCGAATCCTCGGAAAACTCCGCGGCGAGGGCTGTCGATTTTTTCCGAGAAACGCGCTCCTCGATTTTATTCTTTTTCCGCCCCTCTCCGCGGGGCTGCGTCAGGGTCTGCTGCCCTCTGCTCCCACCTCGCCGGCATTTTCACGCGACCAACCCCAGGCGAACTCACGGAAGCCGTTTAGGGTCCATCCACACTGACGATCGATTAGACGGTCGCCCGAGGAACGCGAAGAACCGCGACGCTTCATCGGAACCGATCGTCCGTTCGAAGTACGTGAAACGGCGGTGGGACGTTTGCGATTTTCGAACGCGCAGCGATACCGGTCGGTCTCGTTGAAAATTGGCGTCCACTCAGCCCCGTTTTCTGAAAATCAGCCGGTACGCGGTGCGCTAAGCGGATTAACCGCTTAGCTTCGAGTGACGTCCCTGACGCGTGACTGCGGTCTGGGGCTGAAAGCTGGAAAGAATCTTTCCCTTAACGGGTCTTGTATTTTCTGTGTATAAAGAAAATGTAAATATAACGTTACCGTTATACCGCTATCGTTAGAAACGTAGAATACATTTATCGTTCTATAAGTCCATTTTCTTAGCAAAATTTCGTACCCTCTTTTCGCTTGTCGTTCCGTTCAGGCTTGTTTCAATAAATCAGATTAACCGTTTTGCGTAACATTCTTTTTTTCTTAGAGCATTAACCGAAATCTTTGGTCTCGCGATCGGTACGCGACCCAAAAATTTGTGGCCGTTCCTCGTGAAAAGTCTACCGCCGGTGTTAAGAGTGAAGCGGCAGGTGTGGATCGACCCTTACTCGCTGCAACGCATTGTTCCTGCACGCACGTCGAGACTTAGGCTCGATAGGCATCGAACACCGATAAATTCATTCCGCGAATCGAATACCTACGGCGCGAGGTGGCGAGATGAGTACCGCGTCTTTCTCGGGAGAAAAACTACTCTCGCGTGCTCCGAAAAAGGTCCGAGGGAGGATCCTCTCTCCGCGTCACCGGAAATCGGAGCTGCGAGCGTGACTTCGGTTTCCATTCAGCTCGCGACCGTGTCTCGTGCATTCTCCGGGCGAACACCGATCTTCCCGAAAACGGACGTCCGCGAGACGAAACGCGAGCTTTCGTGGAATCCTTTGTCTCGCCGGAAATCGCTGCGCACTCGGGGGACGGCGAGCTGTAATGGTGCCCGTGGACTCGTGTTTCGTTCCATTGAAGCGATTTTTTCAGCAAACCGTAGGCTTTCACGGTCACGCGACGAATTTGAGTGCGACTCTGATCAGCGGGTTGCGGGTATTTATGGAAATTCGGATTTTTAACGGTACAGTTAGCGTCGCGATGGCAGAATTACGATAGAAAATTGCGTACAGAACTAATCAAGCTTCGCCGTTCAGACCTGAAAACGTTCGAAAAGTCGGGTTCAAAGGTTCGTCGACCCGCGAACCATACGAATATCGTTTAATTCTGTAAAGTACGAATGAAAGGTTACTTTTCTCCGGTGGATTGCAACGCTACGAAAACAAGCGCACTAATGGCGGACGCGCACGAGGCGCGATCGTGCGCGTTTCCCGAACCGGTCGATAGCAGAGGGTTAAACTTCATCCACTGATGGATATTTATACGACGCGGAAGGAAGGAGGGCATTATTGTGCCTCGTTGAAACCCCCGTCGAACTCGTTATATAACGTGACGTCGACATTAGGTAATTAGGAAGCGTCGCGAGCAGAAACGTTGTCGCGCGTTGTCTTTGAAAAGGTTTCGCTCGCTGCTTTGTCGGTTTCTTCTATTTTTCCCCGCGTAACTCTGCGCGCCTGTCGTTCCCCTCGCATTCCTTTTTTCTTTTTATATAACTCTGCCCGCTAAGAACGGTGTCGTTGGACAGGTATTTTCGAGAAGTCCCACGATTCTCCGCTCTTCTCCGTTCAACGAGGAACGATCTCGAACTGCTCACCCCTTCGCTCGGAATATCGTTTCGAACCGATCAACCGACAATTCGGATCAAGAGAATTAAGAATGCAAAGTTACGCGCGTGAGGAATTAATCAAGCTATAATCTGGAAACGTTCGAAAAGTGTGGTTTATCGGTTTGATTTACGAACGATTCGAATATCGTTTCATTCCTTCAAGTTCCAACCGAATGTTATCGTTTCATCGGTTAGGATGTTGCAGCGCAAACCTAGAACTCTCCTCTTTCTACTCAAATATAATTACTTAAGCTGAAATCGATCATTTTCCCGCGGCCAATCGCGACGCTTCGCTTCACGGAGAACGTGCCTAGAATTCTCCTGTCTCCGCTGAACGACAAACAATAGAATAGTTTCACCGAGCGCAGTTGCAAACGAAATCACCGGGAAAAGGGTTAACGGCGTCGGCTTCTTCTTTCCGTCGCCTCTTCTCCGTTTTCGACGTCGAACCCGGTCGAATCGAAACGAAATTCCCGCTGGAAATTTTCAATTGGACGATTACGCTAGGCTTCTTCCCGGTAAATTCGAGCTTGCGCTCTCTCTCTCTCTCTCTCTCTCTCTCTCTCTCTCTCTCTCTCTCTCTCTCTCTCTCTCTCTTTCTCTCTCTCTCTCTCTTTCTCGAGTGGCGGAGCGGTTCGTTCCCGGCACTTACCCTTCGTCGTCCATCTCGACCGAGCATTTCCGCCCCGCTGTTTTTGCTCGTTCAAAGGGAACGAACCTCTTAGCGTCAACGCGCGGAGGGAAGCGAAACGGATACAGGGCTTAAATACAGTTACTCGTCGGCACGGATATCTCGTCGACGCAGGCCTGCCTTGCCCTCTTCCTCCCGTTCTTCCGTCTTTCTCTTCCCGTTCTTCGTAAAAAACCGAGCTGACGATGACCGATCCCTCTACGATTCCAGAAATTCAGTCCCCGAGGCTTGCCTCTAACGACGGACAGTCGAGCCCCAGTTTCGGAGCAATTCCACCTTGCGAAAACTCAAAATTCCATTAGCCTCTGAATTTCAAGACTTTCAGGACATTCGAGACAGCGGAGGGTAGGATATCCAGTCGTATTCGCCGCGATTCGAATTTTTCCACCTGTATTCGAAACGATTCGTCTCGATACGCCGTCGCTAGCAGCTAGATCTCTCTTTTCTCTTCGTTTCTCCATCTCTGTCTCCTCGCTCCTCGTGAAAAAAACGAACCGACGTTGACTGATCTCCCGACGATTCGAGAAATTTCGCCCCCGAGCCCGCGCGCCGGGCAATTCGCGCGTATCAGCCCGGAATTTCAAAGAAAAAAGGAAGGAAAGCGGCGCGATAGTCAGAAGCGCCGTCGGAACGAGCCTCGCCTGCTCCCTCTCTTTTTCTTCCTCTCTTCCTCTCTCTCTCTCTCTCTCTCTCTCTCTCTCTGCTCGTCGCTTTTTTTTCTCTGCTCTCTCTAGTTTCGTCGTAATCTGGCATCGGCCGGACGTGGCCTTTTGCGTCTCTTCTAATTCTTTGTACCGGCTGCTCCGAAATACCCGGTCGAGGGCGTACGTGAGCGCGGACGGTATACCGGGTGGGTGCGAAACGTTCGGAGAACCGTAGGCTACGAAACCTATGCATTCTTCATTTCAACGAGTTCCTTTCATTTTTCAGCGGTCTCCTAATTGCTGGGTCCTTCGTTTTTTTCGTTGTAGGGAATTTCTTGTAAATTGCTCCATTTTGTTGCAGGCAACGTTCGTTTAAGCACATTCTTTTCGCGAGAAAAATAAATTAGCGGCGATTATCAGTGATACGCTACCAAAGTAAAATGGAAATTGATCGATAACATTCAGTATTCCGATGCATAATTAAGTTTCCCATGACAAGACTTTCCGAAACACGAGGAATGTTCTTCCGCGAAGCGTTCCGAGTGAAAAATGCCTGCTATAAAAATGTCCGCTTCCCACGGAAAGCTCGGCTCGCGCTTGGACTTTCCGTGCGACCCAATGGCGGCCGGCGCGGCCATGAAAGCCGTCCATTGAATGGAATCTCCGGCGAGCGAGCGTGTTCCGCGCGTGCTTTCACGGGCCCCGTTCGGGAGCAGCGCGCGTTTCGGGCCTAACCCCGTCGCGGGGCTGATTGCTATGCAAAGGGGGTACGCGGTCATAGAATTCGATTGTTGGCGCGTCGAAAGAAAGAAGAAAAGGGGGGCGGCAGGGGCACGGAACTGTTCTCCCAGGCGGCCGGGAGACGGACGAATGTCAAGCAGCCGGACCGATACGATCGAGCAACGCCTTTCGTACTTTTTTCCCGTCTCGCGCGCGGGCATCGCGATTCGACGCCGCGTTCGAATTTCCGATGGCTGAGGCGAGACCGCCGCTATTATGGAATCGTTTTCAATCTATTACCGCGATCCGAGTTCTTTGGTTTCCTTCGAAATAACGTTTGCTCCCAACTTTCGTCCTTTCGACAAACCAGAAGCGCGCAACTTCCAGTATACAATCGTCGATTGCGTCAGTCGAATGGTAATGTCGCTATCGAACCGAACAGACTTTTCATTCGCGGTGCTAAGTTCCCGAGTCATCGTTAAAATCGAGTTCGAACACGTACGCGCGTTACCAGCCAGCAAACCGTGGAACCACGTGTCCCAACGCGGACTGTCGGAAAGAGTCGAAAGCTATTGGTTTAATTGAACTAACGATCTTTATTAGATGGCGCGGCTTGTGCTAATGCGCCGTACGTTTCTCGAGATGTTCGTCGTCGAGGAAGAACGAACGTTCCCTGTCGCAGTCGCTTTCCCTTCCTGTCTCTGGAAGATCAAACGCGTCCGCTGCGACGCCGTAGCCTTCGCGTTCCTCTGCATTTCCTCTGCATTTCCTCTGCATTTCCTCGTGGAAACTTTTCTCTGTGACCGTGTCAACCGAGACAGTCTCTCGTGGAGAGCTGCACAGCCCTTCGATCGTTTCAGGAATCGTAGCTAAAGGCGACGTCAAACGAATCAGTTACCAGAACCGAGTATTCCTGCGGGCGAGTCGCGCGGCTTCGAGTCTCGCTACTCGCGCGAGCCGAAGTAAAGCTAAATAGAACAAGTTGATAATCGATCGAGTCCTTGGAAGATAGAGCGTTTAAAAAGCTTGGGAAACGAACGGCTCGTATCTTCTTCGAAGGGGAGAGAAAGAGGAGGTTCCGCGGCCGACGGACTGTTCCTCCATTGCGTCGGTGGTACTTCTCGCGTTTAGATCCCGCCTCCCTTTCCCCCGGCCCATCTGGCCCACCCCTCCGCGATACCGTTCCCTTCGATCGACCGCGCGTTTATCATCGTTACCGTCTCGTAAAAACCTGAGGAAGATTACGTAAGGGAACGTTGAACGGCGTCTCCTGGGGGGAGATAAGACGACGGCAACGGCAGCGGAAGCGGCAGCCCTGCGACAGCCCTGCGACCGCCCTGCGCCGGTCTGTAGGTACCCGCGCGCTCCCCTTTTCGAGTTCCTCTTCTTCCTCGTTCTTTCCGTTCACCCTCGAATGCTCGCGAAACTCCGAACATCGACTAGCATCGCGCTCGGAAACGTTCAAACGCTCCACTCCGCGCGAGAGAATTGAAAGCGTTCGCGAGAACGTTAGAGTTCATTCTTCGAGACACGACTCTTCGATTATGCAAGCCCGAGAATGCCCTATATCGCGTGGCTTTGCTTCCAATATTCTACATTTGGAACTCTGAACCGTAACTGGCTCCCGCGTCGGATATTTTCGCGTTCCACGAAATATTAAATATTTCTTTTTTCTTTTTCCTTTTCCCTTTCACCTTTGAACAGAACCACCGAATATTCCGACGAACGTTTGGATAATCGATGAACCCATTTGTCCTTTGTACACGGATAATAAACGCGTTTCAAAGGGAATCGGTTTCTCCCGATACATTCTTTCGCCGCGCAACCACAGATTTGCGTTCCAGAGGAGCGGTCGTTCGAGGTGTTCCCACGGACCGCGCCGCTAGGACCCGCGGAAACGCGCGGCAGAAATGCACCAAGAAACGATCGCCGGCCGAAGGGAATTCGCTCTCGCGTGCAAACGCCGCCGCGCGCGCGCGTTTCGGGGGTTGTTTCCTCCCACTTCCCTTTCTTCGCGCTTTTTTCCGCGAGTAATCGCCGGCTTCCGTGCCGCGGCACGTATTCCGGTGAACCGCGCCGTGTAATCCGGCGTGTGCGGTCGTTTTGGGGTAATTCGTTGTTTCACCCCTCGTCCCGCAGTTTCTTTCGCGATCGCGCCCTTCTGGATTATTGCATCGTTGATCGTTCAACTCAAAATTACCTATTCCGATTTCTACAATCATTGAAAAGGTGCAAGCGTTTCTCGGAGCCGATGAAAATCTCAGTAAATACACTCTTGCGATATCTCCGGAAATAAAGTCAATTTTATTGCTCGGTAGTTGCAGCATTAATTTTAATTTGGCGACGAATGTCTTTGACCTCGTTGTTTATCCGTTGCCCTACGATTTCGTGGCGGAGGTTTCAATTAGAATTTAACAAATGTATGTCACTCGATTCTAAGATTATTCCTTTTGAGTAGCGAGTACTTGGTTGTACGCGATGCATCCGTAAATTCTGGCCATCCGGGATCCTCTTTATTCCTCCGTCGAGTTCGATCGAGCCAACCTTGCAACCGGACTGCGGGTTTCCGTGCGTTCGCGGCGGCCGAAGATGCTGCGGGTTCTCTGCATTCGCGGCGAGTCGACGGGCTGCGGGTTCTCCGCGTTCGCAGGGTTTACGAGTATGTAAAGCGCGACGATTGGCATGGTTTCATGAAAGTTTAATCAGATTTTTCCTCTATTTCGGTGTTATTCGGGATCCCTACCGGGGGAACCGAGTTTCTGGGTCACGTAGGATATCTGCGGAGCACCTATAAACATCTGTAAAATCGAACGACCTAGCGAGTTCCCTCGAATTTTCGTCGAATCATTACATTAACCTAGAAGAGCCAACGGTGCTTATTTAACAATGTTTCTCCTTTGCATTCTCGGAATCGTTGCCGAAGGAGTCCAGCTAAACTCTTCCCGTGCAACCCAACGAAGTTTTCGATTTGGTAGAAACGTCCTAGTTCGGCCGAAATAAATATTACTCGTTCCTTTATCGTGGGACGAAGTTGAACGCTACTTTGCGTATCGCGAAACGAATTTCCATGCACGGAAACCGTTGCTCGCGCAAAAATCCACTCGCGAACGTGCGCGGTGTGAGAATCTTCCCGGTTCCCGTAAGAAGATCGCACGCCGGCTAGAGCGTATGTACGTTCTGTTCGGTCAGTTCTCGTTCTTACGATGATTGTTTGCCGTTCGTCGATACAGTTAAGCGCGACCAATCAACGCTATAAACAAAACACACTAGACATCAAAGTCATCTTCCTACGGTACCGCCAGGAGGTCGCTCGATGGTTAGGCTATCATTTTTGCTCCCCTAATTTTCCGTTTTTCCGAGGTGAAAGGATCGATCTCTCGATCTCTCGCGAATTTCCATTTTCTCGCCAGAAACTAACGGTCCAAGCTGCCCTGCGTTTTGAGCACAGGGAAAACGTGCTCGCTTCTGATCGGGCAAGTAGAACGAACCCTTGCGAGAAGCGGCTCGACTCACCCCCCGAGTGCAACCTGCATCGTGTTACCAGCGACGCCATATGGCGGGCTGCTGGGAATTATGCTGGCGTGAGTCGAAAATTCTCGTCGGTAGACGTCTTCTTCCCTTTCCTTTATCATTGTTTTTCGACTGCCGCGAAAATCCTTGGCATTAATGGGAATAATCATTAATTATTTGCTGCGTTAAATTTTTATTCAATCGTCCCGATTACCAACGTGAAGACCGATGCTTCGGAAACCTACCCGGTGGCCGGAAAAATACGATTAATCGTAGAATTCCATAGTTCCTAGCGAAGATCGCATCGCGACCAATCGTGCTTCTCCGCGTTCGTCGAATTCTATTCACGGTTCCGTCGACAAAAACGGTTCTCCGCCGCGCAAACAACCGTGGACGCAAGTTCATCGCGGACTCCGAACTGGGGCGCAACTTTCGGGAACTTGGGTCGAGTCCGAGGGTTAATATTCCTGAAACGATAAAAATCGAGCCGGATGTCGTTTGTTCGTCGTTTTCTGGGACGAGCTGTATACCGAAATACGGCCCCACACTGTCGTCAGCGTTAACGAAGTGATCGCAACGAGAATTTCGAGCTTTTCATATAAATTTCATAGAAGTAACATTGCAATGAATTAATCAACGTGACGTTTTTCTTATTCGAGTCGCTCCCAAAAATTTTCAGAAAATACTACTACCAGCATTCGTTGATTTATGAGCTGAAAAGATCGTTCGATTCTTTTTAATGATATCGTGGCACGAGTTTACTCGCCGAGGTGTTTTCAAACGGTACGTAGACGAATCGTGAGGCAGTAAGAAGGAAAAGGGAAAGAGGGATAGAGAGAGCGAGCAAGAGAGAGAGAGAGAGAGAGAGAGAGAGAGGGGAAAGGGGAACGAGTCGCAGATAAGGGTGCGCGAAGCACGGCATTTTTGATTAGAGAGACGTTCGTTCCCTCCCGAGTCTCCCTGTTTCGCACGGAATCACTGAAATTCCGACGATAAACCCGACCGTCGGTCGCCCGCCCGCAACTGCAGTAGTGGTCAATGAAACTGCACCGTTCTGTGCGCCTGCGATACGAGCCATTCATTTTCGCCAAGATACTTAACCCCGCGCGATGACGAAACGAAGAAAATTCGATGAATCCGCTACTCTCGAGGATTCGTTGAACAGCACCGAGACTTATCGATAGTTTCAACGTTCGAAACCGGGAACACTCGAAAAGGTGGAGTTAATTATTTTGACCCGTGAACAACTCGTATCATTCTTATGTAACGTGAACCCGTTTCAGTATGTTCGATATTATTTGTTTGTGTCGTTAGTTTCACGAAACGGTGAAACAACAGTGCTGCATCTTAATCGAGCAGAATCGAAGCATATTCATAGCTGCGCTCATTTATGTTACTGCATGTTACGGTCTCGTTCGACACCAGGAACGCATTTGCTTCGAATTTCCATTGATTATACGGCGATGAATCGTGTTTCTTTATCACGAATCGAATTCGCAGCCATTGCTAAGCGCAGCGTGTACATCGTCGCCGGTAAACGGTCGCGTACGAACACACGAATACAAGCAGAGACACACAGATATATACACAGATAAACACACACACACACACAGACACACACACCTTTATAGTTCACTACTTTTAACTCGGCCTTAAAACAAAATGACGTAAACTGCCTCAAATTATTTAATATATTAACAAGCTAGCGCCCTCGCTACTTTGACTGACACATAAAGCCTAATCTCCTGTATAATTATATATACAATATAATATATATATATATACATACTTATATATATATATTATTACTATTATTGTAATTAACGATCGCGCGGGTAACTGCGCCGGCGCGCGATCGCGGGGAGCGAGTGAGAGTGAGAGTGCGAAAGAGAGAGAGAGATATGCCGTAAACCGTGCGTGTGTGTGTGCGCGTCTGTGCGTGCGTCTGTGCGTGCGTGTGGCGCGTCGAACAGAGAGGAAAGAGAAGGAAAGAGAAGAAAAGAGGAGAAAGGAGAAGAAAAAGGAGGAAAGGGTGGAACGAGAGAAAAAAGGAAAAGGGATATGCTGCGTGCCTAGATAACGATCGATCGAAAAGACCGTGTGCTGGAGGAAGCTGAAAAGTTGCGCGGCGCATTCCTAAACGCGAAGACTACTCTGTTGGACCTCGATAAGTCGATTCGCCGGAGATCTTCGAGTTACGGGGATTTTTCTTCGGTTACCGAGGTTCGAGGTGAGAACGGAAATTTCATTCGCGAGCTTTCGGAGAACGATGGAGTCGCCGATCCTGCGAGCCTAGCTTCGCGAAACGAGCAACTAATCGCGAAGCTCCATTGGAGTTTGGGAATGTCTAACAAATGCGGTTAAAGGCTCGAAGCAAATTTCGATTTGTACTTGAAAGGAGCTAGTGTTTCGAGTAGAAGTTCTAACGAAAGAAAGCGCAAGATCTCGACGAGCTTCGAATCGCACGCGTTCGACAGACTCCGAGATGCATGCTGCGCTGTGCAAAACCTTTTTCCCGAAAGGGAAAGTTGACGATCCACAAAGACCTCTAAATTACGCGAGACCGACCGTACAAAAGGCTCCACTCCCAAAAGCGAAGCCTCTCTCGAAGCCGTGGATCCCTTCGAACCGTCGGGAACGAAGGGACTCCGGCAGTTCCATGGGCGTCCGAGTTATCGTGGTCCGACCGTATTCGCGACATAATCCACGAATACGTGCGCGTGCGTGTCCGTATGTGTGCGCGTGTGTGTGTGTGTGTGTGTATGCGTGCGTGCGTGCAAGCGCGCCGCTGGTCTAGAGCAGGATGCGTGTAGAGCATATATCGATCCGAACCCGGTAACGTTAACTCCTCGTTTATCGCGATATAGGATTTATCGGCTGGAAAGGAGAAACGTTCTTTCCTCCCGGGAAGGGAAGTACACAGGTGAGAAGGGGCTGGAAAGGGGGGTGTGGGCGGCGGTGGCGGCGGTGGCGGCGGAGGAAGAGAGGGCTCGAGGCCGCAGCGACGGTACCAAACGACGAGAGGAGATCTCGTTGCTCTCGCGAGACACGAACGAGATGCGCTTCGGATAAGCGAGGAGAACGCCCGGAGGTAGAGCGTAGACGTTGCGCGCGGCGCGCCGGGGAGCAACGGGAAAGAGAGAAAGAAAGAGAGGGACGGCGGGGGACGAGAGGGAACGGAGCCCCGAAAGGAGAGATTTAGTTTTTGGCTCGGAAAGACGCGGAGGCCGCCGATAAAACGGACCCGAGATAGGGAACGGCAATATGGAGCAACGCTAGGCGACCCCGGGGAACGCGCCGTTTCGGGGGCTGACTTCGGCCGCGAGTTAACCCTTTGCGGTCCGACGAGTTCCTGCTTTTTTACTTCGGAACGGCGCCGATGTTCCTCGAGTCGCTCGTTCGTTCGAGGCTCGAGAACCACTGACAATTGCACGCGACGCGATCGCGATGTTACGAACGATTGTTCGGACGAATCGAACGTCGGGTCCGGCTCTCTCGACGCAGGACTGCAGAGGATTACTCGGTACGACTCGATTGTTCGGCTTTCGTCCCACCTTCGACTCCGACTCGCGGTTCGTCGATCCGGTTACTATAAACGAAACGTCGCGGACGGACGCGACGCGACAACAATAGACGAGGAAAGAACGCCGAACGAGAGCCGATAACGCGTATCGGCCGATCGTCGGAGCTCGGCGGACGGAAGGAGGTCCCCTCGGAAGATCGGCCTCTCTCGTTGGCTCTCTTTCTGGCTGCTCCCTGGGAGCTTTCCGTCGAGCGGGTGCGCTTGGCTCTCGAAGGACGGTAGTAGTGTTCCTTCGTTTTCATGTATTATACGGTCGCGAGGAATGTACACGACAATAAGGATCGTAGTCGGCCGAATACGATCCGTATACACCGAACGCGTGGAGCCGAACGGGACGGGCAACGGCTGAGGAACGGGGAAGCTGGAGGGGAGGGAGAGTTAATCGAGAAACGGGCCGAACTCCTACGGCTTTTATGGCCCGGCTCGTAAAGATATACCCAAGGCTTTTTCTCTGGAACCCCGGGACCCCTCCGACGCACACGCCCGGCTCCGGGAACGCTGGGGCAGAAAGGAGGCGAACTTGGCTGGAAGAGGGCGGGTAGGCCAGGTACGTGCGGTTAAAGGTAAAGCTCTACCCCGAGGACGGAGGAGAGCGGTGGCGTAGCGAGCCGAGAGAGGAGCTGAATGTTTGCCCGCGTGCAGGTAGTTGCACCGCAAACCACCGGCCGCGAGTATAATCCCGAAGCCATTTTTTCATCCGACCGATCTTCTTCTTCTTCTTCTTCCTCTTCTTTTCCTCCTCCTCCTCCTCCTCCTCCTACTCCTCCTCCTTCTACCGTTGACGCTGAACAGCTTGAGGCTGGCCCCGAATTACAATGTGCCGGGCCGTGGACCTTCTTCACTGTCATTGGTCTTCGTATTTTCTTGGGCCTAAGCGGGGTTCCTCCTGCGCCGTCTTTTCCGTTACCTTGAACGATGTTTCCTTTTTACTCGCTCTATTCTTCCCTCTCGGATCCACGCTGGGACTACTTCTTTGGTTACGATTAGAGCCTCGCGTAATTAGTAGGATGCACTCTTGCAGTTTTTCTAGAATTTCGACGAGTCGACTGCCTGTTGAATCGTCTCTCTCTCTCTCTTTCTAGGGTCTACGCGAATTTCCGCTGGAAGCCCTTTCCCACCGTTTTTCGCTACCCCGAGCGATCTCTCTTCTTCTCCCGGTGTCTCCGTCTCCTGCCCCTTCACCCTCTTCAGTCACCGGTACATTTAATCTCGTCCCGTGACGCATTAACGTCGAGCCCCTCGTCGCGGAGAGGTTCGAATCATAAGGTCCGCTTCGTTGATCCTTTCTCCTCGAAACGCGGCCCCGTTGATCGCGTTAATCGTTTCCACGCCACGCTCCGATCGCGACCAGTCATCGGGTGTCATTCGAGACGGGGACGACGGTTCTAGTCCTTCGGTGCACGAATTTCGACGGGAACTAGTCGTCGTGGGAATCTTCGCGATTCTAGAGTCTTCGCGTTTAGCGTCTCGATGGAAAAGTCTGAGACCGCACGGCGATGTATCGCGCTATCGCGGCGAAAGCTCGGTTATCCGGAGATTCGGTATGTTAACTGTCGACGATCCAAAGTTTACTCGACCGAACTTCGGAATATCGGGAGATTTCCGAGCGTCGGTGATCGGTGATCGAGGCAGGTCTCTCGAACTCTGGAAAAATCCCGCTCCAAAGTACCTCGACGCCATTAGGGTCGAAGTATAATATAAACGAGTCCGAGTCCCCGTCACGCGGACGATAAACGACCTCATTATCAGAAATATCGTCAACAGTACTGCCGCTACCTACGGCACGGCCCCTCCCTTCGCTCCGATTGAAAAGCTAAGCCCACGAACGCTCGCCTAACAATGACCCGGTTCTTCTGACGCGCCGAATTGTTCGCTTACCCGAAGCGAACGAGAAAAAAGAGGGAGGCAGAGAGAGAGAGAGAGAGAGAGAGTATACCGTGAGCGATTCGGCAAATATACGCACGCTATTTCGCGCTATTCTTTGTACACGCCTCGCCGCACACCCGGTTCCTATACACGAGCGTTAGAGCCTCTGCCCGCTGGTAATTCTTTACTCCCGTGAGTTCGCTTCGAGTTACCGAGACCAGACTGTATTCTTTTCTCCTCCTCCTTCTTCTTCTTCTTCTTCTTCGTCGTCGTCGTCGTCATCATTTTGTTCTTGTTCCGTTCGACTCGTCGTCGAGAGCTTTTCGAAGTTTACCTTTCGCAACCATCCCTCCCTGCCTGCACCCTTATACGGGGTGTTCGATGGGAACGTAGGATACGTTGTATCGAATAAAGACATCTTAATGAACCGGGGTCGGAATCTCAATTGTTTTCGAGATGTAAGTGTACGTAGATTTCAACGTGTATTCATCCGTGTACTGGAATTCTTTGAAAAATCTATTGTTTTCTGTAACTTGTCCGTACGAGAAATAAGAGGAATGAAAGCAAACGACTGTAACTTGTCTATCGAGGAAGATAAATCGCATAAATTCCGTAATGTTTCGTGAATAATCGAGGAACGCAGCGTTTCTTTGGAACACCCCGTATTTCCCCGTCCGACAGTACAGTTTAAAATCCCTCGACTAATTTGTCTTTCTGAGAGAGGCGCGGTACAAGCCCAAGGTTCTCCTCTCGGAATTCATCAGCCGAGTTTGAACAGTTTCTCGCGGTTTCTCGCGAAGAGGCCGGCAGACCGACCGACCGACCGACCGACCGACCGACCGACGATGACGAACCCAATTCTTTTCCGCAATCCCTTCGACCGTTGAAACGTGGCCGAGCGGGGAAGCCTTAAGCGCTTCGTCATCGAAGCCCGCCGCGCGCGCTCGATCTTGCGGCACGGAATTTCTGAAAACCGGAGAGGCCGACTATTTTTCTCTTCTTCAGACCTGGCCACTTTTCAACCGAGCTTCGTCGAACGGAACGTTAACCCTTTGTATCAAGTAGATTTACCATTCGGTCTTACCCTTTTTCTGTTCACCCTTAACGTAAAGTGTTTCGAGTAACGTAGATAACGAGCGGAAATAAATTCACAGAACCTAGCGTGACACTTAAAAAGTTAAAACCCTCCTCCGTCGAGCGCAGTTTTATTTCAATCGCCGTGCACTTTTTCGCTACAGATATTCCCATTGCCATACAAGCTTCTCGAAGAAATTAAAGAACACTCTCCTTGCCAATACTGAAGCTGAATCAAAAGCGAGTGGAAACCTTCGTACGCACTCTTCGAGTAATTGAAAAATTGTGAAAAGTCACTTGAACTGGTCCAGCGTTAGTTAGTTCTAGTGTTAAACTCCGAGGGGAGATAGCGGGGCAAAGAGACGAAGGGGAAGAGAGAGAGAGAGAGAGAGAGAAAGAGAAACGTAGCAGGGGGAACCATTGGCAAAAGAGAGGGAGGGAAAGCTCGATTCCGGAAAGCACCGAGCGGCTGGCCATAAAGAGGAGAGACGTCCATGTGTCACGAACGTCAGGATATTATGGGTTACTGTCTACGGATAGTCCCAGCGATTTGAAACGATGGACCACGCCCAAAAGGCCTGCCATCTCCGCTTCGACGAACTCGCTGTACGCCTATCTCTCTCCGTCCCGTGCGGCATCCCGCCTGTCTCTGTCTCTCCCGGTGTCTGTCTGTCGGCGATCGATCCTCTTTCCTCGCGACACACAAGCTGGCAAAAATTTACCACCGGCAAAAGTCGAGCTACGAAACGGGACAACCGAATACGCCCCTGGCCGGAGCGACCCGAGGCCTGCCTGCCTGCCTGCCTGCCAGCTTGCCTGCCTGCTCGCTAGTGAGCTAGTTCTCTCTCCGGCCAATCGATAACCAACCTCCTGCTGCCTCCGCCGTTTGACAGCCTCCGCGACATTTCTACGTGCTTATTTCTCCTCTTCTTTCACTATTTTTATGCCCGCCACGGTCTGCCCGTCTCCGACCGCTCCTCGCCGGCCTGCTCCACTTGCGTTTCCCTTTTTCAACCCCTTGCGACGCGTCGCGGTTCCTTGCCGGGGAGGATCCGGAGAAAGGAAGGGATTTTTCGAAAGGAGGACGTCTCGAGGTCCTTTCCTCGGTCGAAATTATTTTCTGAAACTGTACCGAGCAACCTCCTCTCTCAGGGTGTCCAGGTGTCGACACTGTTTACGGGATTCTTTCGAAAACGGCAAATGACATTTCAATTTCGAGTCGCTGGGTATTTTAGGACGAGGGGTTAAAACACCGAACGAAGCCACGTGCTCGCCAGCCAGCTCCGCTTGCTACCCGCCGGCTCTCCTCGTACGCTCCACCCCTTTTTCCCTCCCGTTTCTGTTTCCGATGAACAGTTCCGTGTTCTCGAGCGCTTTTCGCAGGGCACGAACCGTGCCCGTGCACCGGCTGTTCGCGACGCGTTCACCCGTCGCGTGTTCGACTCTCTCCGAATTTCTCTTTGATCCTTCGAGGACGATTGTCTGCGTTTCAGAGAGACCAGAGTTGGCAGCGCGTGCTTCGGTTCTTCGAATAACGGAAGATCGACGCGTGGATCTCTTTTTCTTTGATCCCTCCTGGGAAAACGTGACACGCGCATCGATATGATTTATTCCAAAATTGCATTACACGTACTAAATTACTTTGGAATTGACCGCTCTACTCGAGATGATAAACAAAATTAGCGTAACATAGAACAGGTAAAAGTGAAATTCTTCGTAGAAGACTTTGCCAAATAGCGCAAGATGCGTAATCTAGCTTCCTCCGTCGAAGGTTCCGAATACCGGGAAAATGCTCGTTTGCGAAGGTTTAAAGAGCTTGACCGCCGCGCGTAGCGCAGCTGCGCGCCACAGGGGTAGTTTCGAACCTGTGGTCTCGCCAACGAGACGGATCAGCAAACGTAAACAAAACGTTCGACAGCAGGCACGACCGATTGGCCGGCGCGCACGGTTATCTCGGTCGCATCTCGGCGCTGGCGCGCATTTTTCTTCATTTTTAGTGGCTCGGTCGAGTTGTACAGATTGTAATGAAACACGATCGTTATCGAGCGACGGGGACCTTAATAATCCTTAATTAAAGAATCTTTAACGGGGGGAAAAGAGATAACGAGCGACCCTCTTTTCCTTGAATCTTGGTGAGTTGTCGCGGTATCGGAAGATCAAAACGGTAGCATCTTTGGATCCTTTAGCTGAACGTCCAATCTGCGCCGGATGATTGCGGAGTTTGAATTTTACTTCGACCGACGAAGGTAGACTGCAGAAACTTTAATGAGTATGCAGCCTCGGAGCAATTTTTCCTCCTCGATCCCGTGGAAGGTCGAAGGTTGGACACCTACGTTCACAGCTGGACGTTTCACGAGCTTCGAGGATCGCCGGGGTTTTTCATGGGGATGAATAGAAAAAGGGAGATAGGGACTGAGGGGAGGCCGGGAGTATCGGGCGCGCGTGTCGCGATACGCGGCATCGCGTTTACGATCGATCGGTAATATCATCCATTATCTGCTCGCTGACGGAGAGAGAGAGAGAGATGGGGAAGGGGCGAGCGGTCGAGGGGTTAGTTCGCTCGTATAGTTGCTCGTACTGGGTTGAATGGAACATTTTGTTAGAATTCTCGCGAATCCGATGTTTTTCGATGACTTCATCCTTTTCCAGTGCCTTTTATTTCCATCTGTTTAAGGGTAAGGGAATGAACACAATGTTTAATTTCAATTGAGGAACAAATCATTCACGTTATACGAGACGTTTAGATCAGGAAAAAATTACTTTCATAGAGAAGATTATTTCAATTGAGAAATAAGTTCGATTAAGAAATCAGGAAACGTTCCACGAATAAATGCTTTTCCCTTCAATTTCCCGACAAAACTTTGTGTTCACCTAACAGTTCATAGAGCGAACGTTGTTCCTTCGCGCAGAGTTCGAGGGTAGCGCGTTTATCGGCAGGTTCGACGATGAGGAAGCGCGGTAGGCTCTGGTTGTCGCGTCTGCCGTTTTTCCTTGTTCGTCCGCGTATTTCCCTGTCGTTTCCCGTGGTTTTTGCGGGCGGCGTCTTGCTCGGGGTTCCCCGAACGGCCCACGGCTGGCTGGCTCCGTCGACGGAGGACCGTCGGTGACGGCGAAACCGCGGCCACCTCCGACGAGAGCCGAGAAAAACAAAAGAAACTCCTACGCCACTGTGTATTATCGAGACGTACGGTGCGAAACGCGAGAAAAAAAACATAAAAAAAGGTAGGAAGCGAGTGGCGAGAGTGTGCGTGTGCGTGTGCGAGTGTGCGTGCGAGGGAGAGAGAGGGAGAGAGAAGAAGAAACACGAAAACATACCTACGCATTTAAGATAATGTACAAGTCTCTAGTGTGATACATTTCTACGCTTATTCTCTAAACTAGTAGTCATGAAGTCTAAAGTAAACGATACCTCGTTGTGGTTTGTAAACGCGGATAAGAAACGAAGCAGAAGGGGGAAGGAGAGAAAAACCGAGAAAAGCAGCTGAAAAAAAGAGAGAGAGAGAGAGAGAGACGAGGAGGAGGAGGAGAAGGAGGAGGAGGAGGAGGAAGAGGAGGAGAGCGCGAGTTCGAAGCGAAAAAATAAGCTGGGCGAATAAAACGAGTAACGTAGTTCTGTAATAGAGAAGTGAATAAAAAGAGGAGGGGCGAAGAACCGGGGGAAGAGGAAAACGGGGCGAGAAATATAAACGAAAAAAATGCGAGCAAAAGTGCAGGACAAAACGCTAAAAAAAAGAACCGTATGTAAGTTGTACCACGCAAGTGAACTAAAAATGAAAAAAAACGATAAAACGAGAATAACGAAGCGAAGAAAAAAATATGACAAACCTACACACGTACACGCGCATACAGAAACACGTACACACAGACACACGGAGAGACAGAGACACAGATAAAAGACGTAATGATCAAAATCCGCTTACACGGCTGACTATCGCGGGAGCTGACGATGGGGAAGTGTGCGATCGCGTGTTTGCGTGCGTGGGATCGAGAGAAAGGGGCAGGGGAAAGGGGTGACGCTCGCGAACGGCGCCGATGAACCCGTAGATTCGAAATTGTCCGGCGGCAGACGTCCTAATTAGTCGCTGGGAACAGTGAAAATTGTAAGCGAGCGCCGAATACCGTTCGACCGAACGATTCGACTCTGCACACTCGAGAGATTCGTCGCTAGAAACGTTCACCGTTTCTCCGGCGAGACGTAGACGAACGAACAGGAGTCGTTCGCGATTCAACCGGCTGACCGCCGACGGAGTCTCCGGCGCGTTTCGTGCGTCGGTTATATTCTTTCGTAGCGCGGATAGAGAAACGATTATTCATTATTTCACGCGGCACCGTTGCCCGGCAACTCGGCGTCGGTCGTCTTACGGATCGCGATCGTCCTCGAGTAATTCGGAAATTCCGCGAGCACCGTGCCGCCGGTCGACTCGTTAACGAACGAAGCCACTTCGTTCCGATGTTCCGCGTGTCGAGGCGTTGCACGGAGCTCGATATCGGCTGTCAGATTTGATAATTTTTCTAGTGAAGCGGGCTGGCCGAGAGCCGTTTTTCGAGTGTGAAGGGTTAAAGGCGAGCGCGAGTGCGAGTCAGAGAGCGAGAGAGCGAGAGAGCGAGAGAGCGAGACACGCTGTACCGGATAATAAGAGAAAGAGAGCCGGACGCGATTGGGATCCGAGGATCCAAGGAAACCGTGCGGACGGATGCGTGGATCCGGATGAATGGGCGATTATTTCGAAAAAACACGTTGTGTGGGTCGACCGATTCCGTCGGGCGTGTGCATGTGTGAGTTTACGCGCAGAGTATTTCGAGGATATAGTGTTCGGCATGTACATAATTCTGTATATACGAACGAATCACTGACTGTACAATACCACCCAAATATATTTATATTTCATGTTAAAACAACTTCGCGTTACGATTCATTTCTCTCTTCACATCGCGGTCCACGTTCTCCTAGAGCCTCGTCTAGGAGGGATCGAAACTTTCCGCTCTGTTGCTATATGTTTAAGAAGCTATTGTTAACCAATAAAATTCGGTATTTCTCGAACGGCGTGCTGGTTGGCCGAGCCATTCACGTAGGTAGGTATTCCACACGAGAATCTATATAATTCGTACGCACGAGAAGGAATAAATGCTTCCAACTATCGGGTACGAGTAAAAACGAGTGTTACGCGTCTCGCGCGTAATCGTTTGCTCAGCCCGATACTGGTAAATTAGATTTTAATACATGAGATTCAGACAGAGTAGAAGCTGCTATTTCCTGTGCATACGACCCACGACGAGCATCGAATTCGGTAGAAGAATCCCGAGTCGGTGCGGGCTCGCACTGGCTGCGGCGAATCGGGAGCAACCCGGTCTTCAGGGCGAAAAGGTTCGGAGGAAAGGCTTGCGTGGATTTTTCGATAGGTGGAGGAGAAGGAGAAGGAGGAGGAGCGAAGGGCAACAGTGATTTCCAGGGAACCGAATCGACAGATTTTACTAATGGCGATATGACGCGTCGTATCGTCAAGGAGAACCAGTCCGCCGGGCCGCGTACTCCGGGGGTTTAATGATCACACCGGGCCGGTCTTCTTATTTTCGTTGCATCGCCGTCTCTTCCGTTTTCCTTATTCCATCGGGTTGCGTAACGGACGCGTTAAATAAATTATGCGCGGCGATCCGGGGAGGCTCGGGGCGCCGGGGATCTTCCTCGGCCCTCTCCCTCCCCGTTCCGCGAGCAGGTCTTCTTTGCTCGCGGAATTGATTTCCTAAACGAGAGACAAAACCGCTTCGGCTGGCGAACCTGCGGCCGCTCAACGGACCGGAAGTCTTTCGAGTTGACTTACCCCGAAAAAGATAGATACAACCGGCGGAAACAGATTCACGGGAGCGACCTGGCACGACGCTCGACGCGTTCGTCGTAAATATCGCGACGATGACAGCGATCAAAATAATAAAATGATTTTCGCCGAGGTAGAGGCGGCGTTAGATTGAAAGTTCCGGGAGCTATTCGTTTTCGAAATCACTTTGGATATCGAATACTTTGAAAATAAGGAAACTAAAACTGGTTCTGACGGCTACGTAGTTCTAGTGTTACGCATCGATTCGAGTGTCAGCGCGAAAACCGTCACGGATTTATGGCGCGACCTATTATTCTTGTCACTGGGCGGCGAGGGAGGTGGGGGCGGATGCGTCGGCCCGCGTGTTTTACGCCGGTCTGTAAGCTTACAAAGGGAGGATCTTTTAACCTTCGAGCCGTAACCTCCCGGCGCGGATTGAATAAAGTTGCGGTGCGGAAGGTGCGCGACCCGATACAATGAAATACAGGAACCACGGCTTCCTGGTGCAATTTCAGCTATTGTCGCCGTTATATTCGTCGCGGCCCGTTTTCCATTCTATTTAACATTCCTGCCCGGCGACGAGCAACAACAACGTCAGCCATTATTTCTTTTCCGCGGGCCGCGAGAAGGGAAACTTCGCAGTGGTCCGCAGATTGTCGGATTCGGGAGAACGTTCTGAAATTACTGCTTTCGACCGTGAATCGATTCCTTCGATTAAATCGTTTTACGAATTTTCGAATCCAGTCATAGTCGAGGCAACAATAGAATTGTGGCTTTCCCAATATTTTCAAATTCCAACGATAGAACGCATGATTATTTCTTTACTCGTACAATTGAAACGGTTCAACTGTTTTGCAAAATGAATTCTGCGGTACAAAGTCTATACTGTCATTGTTCGCTGACCCACCCTCGAGAGTCGCTATCTTATTTCCGTTCCACCCTGTTCGATCGACCGCTTCCATTCTTTCTTGCGAGTTACAAGGAATTACTCGAAACCACTAATGTTCTTTCGCGATGTCGGTTTTCTGGAAGTATCGACGAAACTCGTGTGCATCGCCGTCGACGTCGGCCGAGAGGCCAGACGGGACGCAACCAGACGAGACGGGACGGGACGGGACGGGATGCGATTAAACACGGCCCGGCACAAATACGATGACTCTACGATTCTTTGTTATTCATGATATTCCGGCGAATACGCCGCTTTCCGTGCTATAGTTGCCGTGACGTCATTAGTCTTCCATTGTATTCGATGACACGCTTCTAAACCGAACTTCGATATATGGAATTATAGTTGCCTCGGGAATCGTGGGCCGTTCCCTCTGTAACGCGCAACGACAACGTCTCACGGACAAGCGGCCTGCACACAAAGCCCTCTTCACTCCCTCCCTTCCGCCGGCCTTCCCTCCGCCCCTAACCCGCGGTCCCTCCCCTCAGCCCCGCTAGCCCGTTCCGAAGCAATGGATCGTGGTGAATCCGTAAACCGTGGCGCGCGGAATGAGAACCGCCGCTTCACGTTCCAGGTTTTCGGGGCGGAGCCTGGAACACGGTTCCGTCGATACGACGACGGGAAAACTTGAGAAAACGGCCGTCTTAACGCGTCGAATGTCGGAAGATTTTTCACGGAGCAATGGAAGGAAACGAATGACGCGTCGTTATTTCCAATCCTTTAATTAAATCGCGCTATTGTTGTCGCGCGTTACCGAGTTAAGCTACATTGTTTACGACACGGAGAGGTTTTCGAGTAATTACCGTTTAATTCGGCGAGATATAGTAGTTCGAGTTGGTTGGTCATCGGTGACCACTGTGGCATTCGCCTGAACCGTTTCGGAGTGCCGGACACGCCTACTTTTGCCACAAAAAAGTGGCAATAAGGCCGGCGTATAGACTCGAATCGAGTTGATTTATTTGTAGTGTCTTTCTAATTTCCTGGCTAGGAATTTGAAAGAAAGCATAGTCACGCTGTCAGCGTTTTTCCTTCGCATATAATGTAGGTTGCTGGCGGTAGCCGC
Organism: Nomia melanderi; assembly: GCF_051020985.1. Taxonomy (NCBI): domain Eukaryota; kingdom Metazoa; phylum Arthropoda; class Insecta; order Hymenoptera; family Halictidae; genus Nomia; species Nomia melanderi. Next base: position 18,303,596 of record NC_135006.1, on the reverse strand, counting down.
CTATCGCAAAGTCCAACCGAGTTTATCTATTTGCTTCTGTTCGCGAACGTTTCCCGGTTAGAAACCGGCAAGCCGGACCGCGCGTAACGTTGCTCGGCACGAAATTCGAAAAATCTATTTCCGCCGGCCGTCATCTCGGAAGGAAAAAACACGGTCGCGCTCGGCGCGTTTCGAGCAAACTCGCGAAGGCCCATGCCACTGGAACAGATAAACCGATTGATACCAGGCCCCCGCCGCGACAGGCGGAGGATAAAACGCGGAAACGGTCGAAGGCTCGGCGACGCACACGCGCGTATCCGCGCCATCGATCGCGCTCCCTTAAGCGAAAGAAGTTTGCCGGCGGTTCGATCGCATCTCCTTCGGGTGCAGCCACGGAAACAGAAGGCTCCTCTCCGTCCGCCCCCGCGCGTCCCTGATATTTTCGAGCCGCGAATTTTCGCACGTCCCTGCGATTTCCTTTTAGCGCGCCGACTTCTCGCCGCGCCGCAGCGCCGCTAACAACTCAATGGCGTTGCCTCGGAAGGAAGACACGTCCCCGTGTTCTTTGCTCCTTCTTTTTTCCTCCGGTGATTCGTCAATTTTCACTGGACGCTCGATCGAACCTGCCATCACGCTGGGTAGCTGCGTGCACGATTCCTGGAAGATCGAGCAGCGTGGGACGACGAGGCCACCCCGCCCTTCTACGCCAATGCGCCGAGCGCCTTCTCCCCGTGGAATCCCCCACGGAATAAATTATCCGCGATTATTCGTCAATGACGTCCGTGTTATTTATCAATGATATCTACTCTCGGGGCGGCTGCTACTTCCCTGGAAATTCCTGCTCCGATCGATCGCCCCCAGGATCTACGCTTTGTATCGACTGCCCGTCGAACGGAGCGTTGATACGGGAGGCGAACGGTATTCGGTGTCTGTCCGATTGGACACCCGTTAACTCGCTAACCGTGGAATTCATTCGAAAAATCTGCCTTTAACGAGAAACCGAAGCGACGCGAAGGAGAATCGAGTAAACAACGAATTGCTGAAAACGCGAATGTTACTCTCGAGCTTCAAGGCGACGCGTATACCATTCGAACGCGGTTAACCGGTTAACGATAACAACGTTCGTCCCTTAGTGGATCTTCGCCGGCCCCGGCGCACTCTGGAACAATGCTTGCGTCGTAATTCACTGGCTCCCCTCGCATGATATGCGCGTTAGTTACGCGTAGTAAATACTAATAGCTGGACTGCACGTTTTCGTGCGATATTCAAAGTTTCGAGAGCGTCATTGGAAAAACGGAGTGACGGTGGAAATTATTTTTCCTGGCGAATTCCGCGCGTTTAGTGGAATTTCGCAGTCTCAAATTTCTCATGAGCGCATCGAAAAGCACGGTCCGCCGATACGGAGAACGGGGGGCACGGTGGAAGAGCCGCGGACGTGTTTGTACGACGGAATAAAGGCTCGTCTCGGTGTTGTTCGAGTCGGTGCGCCCCTTCGGCATTCCCGGGGCATTACGCCAATGCGCGCCAGGCCTTGTACACAGGACCCACATGGAACAGTGAAAAGGATAAGCGCGCAAGGGTCTCGGGTAGCCCGGTCGCCGAGCTCGCCAGCCGATTCGAATGACGCTCCAGGTAACCCAAGTATCAATTCTTTCGCCGATCGTATCCCCGAGTCGCCGGACTCGAGCCTGCGTCGAGTATAAAAGGAGGCCAGATGTCCCGAATGCCGAAAGAGACACGCGGGTATTACCGCGATCGCCTAAACGATTCCGTTTCCGTCCTTCACCCTCGCTCTCCGTCCGCCTCTCTTTCTCTCCGAGGCGTTTCAATCGATATCGGAAAAGCCTAGGTGGCTGGCACAATGCGCCATACTTTTCCTTTTCACTTTTTCCGCCCCCATCGAAAATGCGATCCGAGCGATCCGAGCGATCCGAGCGAACGGCGCGGGCTGCGGGGCGGCCGGGACGGAGGACGACCCGATTTCCCGTTTCCTGCGGGGCCGACTGAATTTTGCGAGCACGCGCTGTTCGGCGAAAGTTTAAAGTTTTCGTTGCAACAGCTTTTAACCTTCGTTGTTGACATTGGCATTGACCTTGCGCGAAGAAGTTGCGCTTTCGCGCCGGTATCGAACAATGTTGAGACCCGTGTAGCCTGGATGTCCTCCGGGATGGGTTTCAGGGTGCAGAGGCGCCCTTCCGAGCCACCTTGGGCGGACGGGTTTCGTCGTGCGAGAAATATGCTGCTAATTTCGGGATACACGCGGAAAGCAGCGATTTTTATGGGCGGACGTACCGCGGGCTGATTAGAAGACCGATCTAGAGAAGGTTGGGCCGAAGGGGGAATAGTTGGCCGGGATTGCGACGGAATAACGAGACTCGATTATTCCGCGACGCACAATAACTTTGGGGATTACGTCGATAAGCCTCTGGTCCACCCTAGTGTCTCGCAGGATTTCGGCAGGATGAAGACTGGTTCCCTGCTCGGCTGGAATTTCTCTGTTCCTTTTATCACTAGTTCTAGTGATAACGTGGTTCCTAGAAGCGGAGCAATTTTATTGGACGGTGGGCGTAAGGGTGGTTTCCATCGAAAATTCTAGTTTGGCTATCTAACGGATCACCGTTTCGAACGGAGGACATTCTTTCTGTGTACAGTAATTATGCCTGAAATGTTTCTCGTTATTTAATTGATGATTTCAGATAAATTGTAGATGATATATGTATATGCACGTGAACGTATATACATGTGTGTACACGTATAGTGTCGTTTCGTTTAAATGTCCCGACGGACAAACGACCGAAGCGACATCTCTCCACTGCACGAGGTGTTGTCTGCTTTTTCTATGATGAAGGCATGAATGAAATACCGCAAAAGTGTTTTCACGCAAAGCGTTGTTGAAAAGTGCTCTGTTAAAACCGTGTATGTTCAATGTGAGTCGCGAATCAGTGTTCCGTGTACTATGTATTACTTAGACGTTTCTCTGTTAGTACATTCAATCTCTTTTAAGATTTCTGTCGAAGCATACGTAACCTAACCTATATTCCATGCTCGTTCGAAATAGGTTAGATAGAAGCAAAAGTTCGTTGGTATTACCGATAATGTATCAAAGAAATAACTTGATTTGTTTAAATTCTAGTCGAGAATTGCTTGCGATTGGTCACTTCCAACGCTATCGCGTTTTTTACCCTGATCAGCGTGGGTATCGTAATCTGATGAAATAGTTTTTCATTTGTGAAGGTTGTCGTTTGTTTCTATCGGTAGCTTCGTAAGTGGATGCGATGATTATTGCATTTTGTATTGGTTAAGAGATAGCGATCGAATTGTTGAGAAGTATTGTTACACGTTTACGTAACATTGTGGATAGTAACGAGATATACTCTGTAACTACAATAAATTCTTTTTACTGTTTTCAGAGAGCTACCGCATAATCCTAACCGCGAAGTGTCGCGAGTATTTTTGAAAAAGAATATCCTGCAAACTGTCAAACAACTGTATGGGGAGGAAGGCACCAAGTCAAAGATCGATATTTTGAAGTACAATTCAGAGGAACACAGATTTATCTTAAGGTGTCCGGATGACTGTTACGTACGTCTAAGGGCAGCACTAACACTTGCCGACAAGTACGAAGGGGAGCAATGCGTGTATAGGATACATCGAGCTACAGCAAATTTATTATCATTTTCCGCTGATAGCAGAAATTATCAGCATTAATTTATAGAGAAAAAAGATATATTATAGTTGGAAAGAAAAGTTTGTATAATATTTTTGCAACTTCTTGTGCTAAAAAGAATATACATTCGTTGCATGTTTGTGATAATTGATCAAATATGCCACTAACTTATAAGGAAGGAAAAGATACTATTATATTTGCAACTAAGGAAGATCATGCGACACCTAGTAGTATAGATCTTCCTGAACCAGAACCGAGTCCAGGTCTGATATTGCCTAATGGAGAAATCAATTGGAATTGTCCTTGCCTTGGGGGCATGGCTACTGGACCATGCGGATTAGAGTTCAGAGAAGCTTTCTCGTGTTTCCATTATTCCAATGCGGATCCTAAAGGTTCAGATTGTTACGATGCATTTAAAACTATGCAGTCATGCATGAACCAGTACCCAGCATTATATGGAAAGCACGAGAACCTGGATGAATTTGATGAAGACATGGATCCAGAAGAGCTTTCTAACCATAAGGAGGGTGACAGTAAACTTTCTGACCAACAGAATCCATTAGAATCGAAAAGGGATGAAAGGTCAGAGCCTTCTAGTACAAAAGTAGATATAGAAAGAACTAATGTTCATTGAGTGTTCGTCATCTTGCCATTAAGCGAACAACGTGACGCGATCACGTTAAATGGCACTTAGAACAAATTTTTATCGGGACTTAATGGAATAGGATATCTGTAGTTCTCACAATGCATAGATTGTGTGACACGCTATGTTCGAAGGAAATAAAGTATTCGTATTTTTCTCGTATTTGCGTTCTTTACCTTCTGTAAAATAATTACAAAGACAAAGTTAACGTTATCGCTGCAAAGAGCAAACAATTTTTTTTTCCTTGCAAGTTCAACTATTTATTTCTCGTTTGAAAAACAAAATGGCAGAAGCAAATACGCAACGAATACATTTGAATTTCACATTGCCTCGTTTATCTATTTCGTGTTGTATGTATCTTTCGTTATGTACGATAAAAGCTAGTAAATAAACAGTTCTTAGACTCACCAATCAGTCCTCTTTTGAGTGTGTCCCGTGACGCACAGCTTTGGAATTAAGATAACTTTTCTTTTCTTATCCTACAATATTGGGGGTTCGGAGCGTCCTACTTGTTCCTCGCGCGACAATGGTTTGTTTGACGTCATGGCCGTTCGATGGCGGTAACTACAAGGGAATTGGAACGAATCTACTCCGACGTCAACTTTTCCTTCCATCCCGTCCCTTCGGATAACTGACATCGTATGTATCTTCCAAAAACTACGTTATTCGGAACAAAGCAAGTCTTAGCATGTAGCTTCGTGGATAGCTTATTGGTCGATCGAGCATGTACGGATATCGATATCGCATCTGTGATGACATCGATGGCACCTCATACTCTCGATTGATACTGTATCACCAATGGTTGCAATGAATGTTACCGTTATAATTTTGAATATATTATTATTAGTTCCACATACGTCAGACTCGCTATGTCAATCGTGAACTTGAAATCATTTTCTTCCGTCGTTTAGGCGTCGTTGCGTACTTATTGTTGGCGAAACGTTAACAACTTGTTGAACTAACTACCGATTCCTCAAAAAATGTTGAAGATTTTGAAACATTCTACTTATTCGTCGCGCGCCAACGTTCTGGTTGACGTCACGGCCGTTTGATGGCGGTAACTACAAGGAAGATGGAACGAAAGCAGCGTGACGTCAACTCCCTCTCCCGCCCCAACCCTTTAGCAGCCCTGGTCCCGTGTATACAACCTCCACCACCACGTCGCGGTCGTTTACCACCACTACCATTGTAACGAGCCTCACTACCACTACGCTAACCTCTTACCCATCGTCATCGTCATCGCCATCACACCATGAGTTTGGCGTTCGTCGTACGTTTCATACGGATAGTGGAAGGATGCGGCTTCGTTTCGATGCGTTAGTAGTTGGAAACAAGCTCAGGTAACGTTGTGTCGCGTCAAGTGAACAGTGTACGTTCGGTGCAACGATTCTCGATAACGCGACAGAGAACGCAAACGAGTTCGCGCGAGCAAAGTACGGTGAGGGACAATTAAGACCAGGAATCATTCGAACAATTTCCGTGGCGGAGGTGCACGCTGGATACGTTCCTTGGCAGTGACCGAGAGTGTCCCGGGGTGTAGTGCCGTCTGAATAACTGTCTTCAGAATTCTCTGCGTTATCATGGAGCCACCGAAAAAAGAGAAGAAACACAAGGAGAAAAGAAGGTGAGTCTATCATACCGGGAGCAGAAACTTAGCGCACCCGTATGGGGCATTACCTCCTATACGTATAGAATCGTTTAGAAATTCTATCAGCGAGTTCGAGTTAGCAGTTGCATATAGTGAATCTAGCTAACCGCGATTGGTATCCATGACCGTGCACAAGTGTCTAAATCCCTTGGAATCGACGAATACCAACGAACGAATTCAGTGTATCGCGCGCGCGCGCGCGCATGTCGCATCGGGTATATGCGTGAAGGAGTGAGTGCGTGTTTGACGCAATCGCGTTTCCTCCGACTCGAACGACTCTCTCTCTCTCTCTTTCTCTTTTTCTTTCTCTCTTTCTGTTCACGTTTAATATTTTTTTTGGCTTTCTTCTCTCATGACTGTTTCTTTTTCCCTGTTCGTCCCGTTGCACCAGCCATTTATGTCGCTTCTTTTTAATAATTTCATCTGCAACTGTAGCCACGATTCAGGGCCGCATTATGGTGTTTGTAGGCCCTAGGCAATCTGGAATTCGATCCATCCCCTGTCTCTTAACTCGGTGTGCTACAAAACTGTTTTGGCGACCTTTTTTATCGTTAATCCTGTTTTCATTGGCCTTAAATGTACATGTGACGTATACACAGTCATGGATAAAAGAGATAGAGGGAGAGAGAGGGGTACGAACAAAGCAAACAAAATACATGATTGATATATTGTATTATAAAGAAATCGAGATAATTCCCATTGACTCGGTAGAAATTCGGTGGATTTCCCCAAGCAGCCACGTTAGCATGCGGTAAAACTGGTGGCCGTCCTAAGGGGTAGGATCCGCTGGGTGGGGAACCGACGATTTCTCTTTTCTTCCAATTTAAACGGACCGCCATTCGTATGGAGGTACACACATGCATACTGTATCCCTTGTGGTTGCATTCGACGCAGTGTCCTCGCGATACCGGAGTTCCTCTGGAATATTTCCATTCTAAAACGAAAGAGCGAGCTCGTGAGTCTGAACCCTTTGCCATAATCAAAAATAGAAAACGGGGCGAACGAAGCACGTACTCCCCGGTTTTGTTATTGTTTTCGTCTCATTCTGCGTGCACACCGCGTGTTCATTCTAACGCGGTTTGGCAGTACGTTCATTAGAACGGCGCTGATGGTACTTGTCGCGATAGAATTGTGAAACGAGTTAGGCGACGGCGCCATAACCTAAAAAACCCACGGTGGCCGAGGACAGTCGACGTGGGATGTGTTCGAAAACGATCGCTCTTGATCGGAACTGTGTTGTTCTGTCTAGCGTGTCTTGACTGCCGTCTTGGAAACTCGCGCGCGCTCGTGTCCGATAGACGTTTCTTTGTCTAACATAAAAATAGTCCGCGTCTTTTTCTCGGAACCATTGAAATTCAGATAAATCCGGAGCGCTGCTGTCACGCGCGCAGTGTATGTTAATTTCCAGGCGTCGCATAATCAGAGAAACTAACGAGATAAAGCGTTGCTGACAGTTGTCATGTATCGATGTCTGTCCAGCGTTTTCTATTCCACGAACCTACAGCTTTTTCCTACGTTTCCTCTGTTTGCTCCGAATTCCCAAAATTAAAAATATGATTGCGAAATAATTGAACGGAACCAAATGACTTGTCAATAAATCCGTAGCTCGAGTGATGGATATTTATTCGTATGTTTATTTATCATTATGCGAGCCAGACTTTCTACCGTGAAATGCGATCATTGTCTAGCCAATTTGCATAGAACAACCACAATAAAACAAATCACGTGGCTCATTCAGAAATGCGATGCGACGCTAGAATTTTCATGCTTTGTTGAAATAACGTTTCGTTTATCGAAGGCGAATAAGAATACACATGCTTTTATTCAGCGCACTTGACCAACTCGGAAGAATAGAAGATAAGAAAAGACATTTTCCATCTGGGAAACATTCTTGGATGGCACCGTTTTAGAAGGAAGCCATTAAAATAAATGTCCCTATTCACAGCTGTGTTTCCATTACCGACCGAGTGATTTCTTTCATGAAATAAAAACGCCTGAATTCAAACTATTTTAGTTGTTTGTTTACTCGTTACTGTTCGACCATTGTTTTCAGTAACAAGTGCAATGAGTGTAACAGTTTCACGGTACACTTGTTGACAAAAGATCAGACGATGATTACTAAGGTTAGGTTCGAGGAATAGATACGTTCGAACCCGTTAGTTTACATAACAAGTTTAGTAGAACCATAAAAGGCATTTCACATTCATTATTCATCATTTTTTCAAGTTTGAAAACATCGGAAATGGGATTTTTAAGCAGGATCATTCACCTTCTAGTGATATTTCGTCCACTATAGTAAAAACTGCTGTTCGGCGGGAAACCATCGCGATGGCGTGAGCAGTTCAAAATACGAATGTAATTATGAACTTCACGACGCCAGTAGCGCTGTTAAGCAGCCTCGTCTTAAGTGACGTTTCACGTCGATCAAATGCTAATTAGCGAATCGCAGGGACGGGAAATCATAATTGAAAAACGTGAAACGCTCGATATTACAAAGAAAAAAACAGAAAAAAAGCGAACAACAATCCGCACAAAGTACAACTGGTTGCGATGCACGAAAGATGCATGGAATATTTCTATCGCGGGACACGTCCGGAATAAAATATCGTCATGTTGACTGGTGTGTTACGTTAATCTGTAATCACTGTGTAGTCACGGTACGCGTATAGGTAGTCCGTGAGGAAGGGAGACGAACTCTCTCTCTGCTTCGGGCGGGACGTAAATGTGTCGATATACGTGCACGGACATACACGCGCGCGCGCGTGTACACACAGATACGACCGGTTCGTCCCATCCGCCGACCGAATATAACGACGCGTTGGCCTTCTGGAAACTTTCTTTTCCAAATTACACCCATCGGAACCATTAACAGTTGCTCGTTTACGCGTCACTGGAATTATCGAATTCAACAATGTCGTTGCCTACGCCTACCGAGACTGTTCCAGAAAACATTTCTTAATCGAAACAACATTAGCACTCGGCGTGACAAAGTTACAAATTGCACTCGATCGAATCCAACGATGCAGCTACCCATCTGAATCGAAATTGCCCGAAAAACATTTTCCGATGCAATAACATAACAAACGGCGCTTTGGTACCGTTATCTGGGTCTACCTTACGAATCGGATCCCGCCGCTACCGCCATCTTTAATTCTCCACGGCCGAGAGAACCGAACTTCTAATAAGAATGTTTATTTTCGTCGGCGTAGGTGAACGCGGCGCTTCCAGGCCCAAGAAAGCACGCCGGATGAGTTTCTTTTTTCAGCCGAGCGATTCTGCTTAATCATTTCCAAGCGACTCGATTCCCGGAATCGGGACAATTAACGGCCGCGAGACGGAACGTGCGCGCGTGTCCGCCGGATAAGATAGGTGCGCGGCGCTCGTTCTCGATCGCTTAATAACCGATTGAATTCTAACGATCCGACGTCGTTCGTGCGTGTATCCCTGCGGCCGGTTACGTCTGACGTAACGGTTTGCAGCGGTACACGGTTTTTCGGGGGAAAACCGCCAGGCCGATACTGCACTGGCTACCGGGGATTGGTTTGTCCTCGCTCACATGTGGCCGGGCTGCCGCGTGTCGTCGCAGAAACTGTACCGAGGATGCACCGACCACGCATTTCGAGCGTTTACGAGCACTGTCACCTTCGTCGTTTCGCGAACAACTGCAGTGTTGCGGAAATGGTCCGGTTGCGGTCGTGTTTCCGCCTGATACAGTGCAGTCTCGATTCTCGGAGGTGCTTCGAGGATATTTCAGAGCGATAGTCTAGTTTCTGCGAACGGAACAACTCCATGATACATTGGACTGCGGAGAAAAGAGCAACGCTCCGTTTTGTTGCATGCGGAGATGAATTAAGTATGGAACTGATTCGAATAACTTAAGTTATGCTATTACCGATCTTCCACTGTATCGCAAACCTCTGCATTAGCTGTGGCAAAGTTTGTCACAATAGCAGCCATACGTTAGATCTAAAAGAACAAATTGTTTGCCCTGCATCACCAGACTCGTTACTTCATGATGCGTCGATCTGGTGTTTCGCGTAATCGGTCTGTAAACGTTCAACATTAGCCGTATCACGCGTTTCGTAACGCTGAAGAATGGAATCACGTGCTGATATCGTTGCACCGGTAATACTTTGTCTGCTTTCTGCTACTATGTTGCAGTTCTAGTTGTATGTTTTCCGACGGTATCGTACGATGTTTGCGCAACGCAAGACGTGCGGATAACCGAGATATAGTACAGCCGATCAAGGCCGATCGATATAGGCACGTGCCAGTCCCTAATCCGGTAGTAGCCGTGGGATTCTGCGAGCGTGGACCGTTGCGAGATTTCGACCGCGTGAAATTCATCGACTCCGCGGCAGACCGATTGTTAGACTTCGGTGTCTCGTCTGAATTCGCCGTTTACAAGAACCTTGGACTACTTACCGAACCCGAAATCCGTAAACACTCTCTCGCTCGCCATGGAACCCATGTGAGTCGAAGGCACCGCATGTACGCGATACTCTAGCGCAAGTGAAATCTATAGAAAACCTTGTTCAGATCCTTTCCTAGCTTCTTTAACCCGTCCGCTGCTAGGACTAGATTCAGCCGAGCGAAGGAACCATCTCGAATGTTCGCGAATCTTCATCATTAATCGGTTCGTTCCGATAGGAATAAAGCTCGACCCGCGCGCGTCGCCGTTGCGGCGCCAGCCGAGTGCAAGGGGTTAGCTATTCCACGAACGCGAGGATCGACAAAGCAAAAACCAAGTGCGGAATAGATCACGCGCGAAGATGCTGCGATCCTCGAGCAGCAAAGGTGGAAGGTTCTTTCGACGTGTCCACGGTTTCGCGTTCGTGTCCGATGTAGGCAAATCGTCTAGCATTCGGAATGTCGAAGATTCTAACTTAAGACCTGCCCCGTTCGAACGGCAATGTTCCATAATTTGTACGAAAGATCGACAACATGTAACGATGGGCAAATACGTCCCATGGATTTCACAATACCGAAGGAACAGTGACGTTAGTGGGATCTGCCGGGCAGTGGGCATCGATTGAACCCGATTCGTCGAGCGATCGAAGGTGAGACGCTTCCGTCGCTGCGTCCGCCGATATGTAGTATCGTTATCGTCGCGATAGCGATCGTTTCAAGTGCGCGAGAGACGGCTGGGCAGCGAGTTTCGGCTTCAGTAGCGCGTGAACCGTGGCCGGGATTCAGGGTAGGTCGCATCTGGCCGCGAAACCAGTGAAACTGTTGCGGCCCGGCGCGTCGGGACCAGACATGCGATTCGGGGGTAGTTAACGACGCTGCCTCTAGGCACCTGGTAGTCCCTAACGGGGGATCGTCGGACTCAATCCAGCCAGCCGCGGGCCAAGGAACCGATACGCTGGATCGCGATAGGGTTTGACAACACACTGCCGAGATAACGCGTCGTAGAACTGGCCGGAGCAGCGAACGGCGGCGGGGCGGAGAGGGTGAGATTCTTCGGTCGGCTCCGCGAGGAAGCGGCGCTCCCGTTGGAAAGTGACTCTAGCCCAGAAAAAGAGAGAAGAACGAAGGAAGGGAGGAGGGAGCTCGGCGAGCGCGTGGGCCAGCGTTCCACGATAAAAAAAGAACAACCTGGCCTGAACAGGCCGGAGAAGAAAAAGAAGAAAACGGAGAAGTAGAAGTGGCCCGGTAAATTCGGGACGAACTTTTATTCGTCGTAGCGAGTAACGGGAAGAGAGGGCCACGGCGCCGGCGTTTAACGGCGCAGTAAAATCCGGAGAAAGCGGGCGGAGTCTCCGGGTGGGTCTAGAGCCGGAAAAGGGATAAGAGACGATGACCGTGCCACGTGTGCAGCCGTTAGATAGGCTGCCCGATAATGAACCCGGTCGTTGCTCCGATTCGGCCGGTAGGCGACCCGGCTACGTCTACGAGGATCGGTCCAGCCTGCCGCCCTGTCGATTCCAACCGGTCGAGCGCGTCCACGAGCCACCCGGAGCGAAATCCGTTGCTCTGGACGTAGCTCTTTACGACGTGTCGCTGGCGTGCCTCGAACCTTCGGTCTGCATAGACGAGCTGCCGTCGTTCTGCAGCCAGTTCGGCGGCTGCTCGGTGAACAGCTCCGGCCCTAGCGCCTCGAGGAACTGCCAGCTAGGCCCGGTGGACCTGGAGGATCTAGCGTTATGCTTCGAGCCCGAGAAATCGCAGACTGTCTGCCCGCCGCCTAGATCGCCGGCCAATTCGTCGCAGTATCGGCGGGTCAGGGCGAAATACTCGCAGTATCCGAACTCTCTTCTGCCCACCGAGAAACCGCTCGCGTTCACCCCGGCGGCGGTCGGATGCCAAGGGAACGTCGATTTCGACTGCGCAGGCTGGCTCGACGACCGATTCTGCAATAGCTGCCCGCAGAATTTCGATTTTTGCACCGAGGAACGGTGGCTCGAGTGTCCCGCGAGCGATCGTTGCCCTTTGTACGATGTCGCCGCGTACCCTGCGTACGGGCCGCACATCGTGCCACCGTGCGTGTACGAGGACTTCCGAAACGACTACTGGCGCTACGGGTACGAGGACGAGCAGCAGCTCGAGGACTACTTGTAAGTGCCTGGCGATCATGTCGGGCATTGTTCTAACGAAACTCTAGTCGAATAACGCTCACGAGTATGGAATTGATCGTTGTTCGGTTATTCGTTATCGCTAGAACCGCCGTGGGACAATTTACCTATTCCTCGCTGCTTCTTTTTGCAATTATTGAAAAGATAACAGACGCTTCTCGGAGAAATCAAGGTGCTTGTATCGAGCTTCTATCTTTACACGTGTCAACTCGAAAATATTTGGTTCTCCAGAGATTTCGGAAATCATGAAAGACAATGCCGAGTAGAACCAACTAAATGGTATTTAATTATCGTGACAAATACAAATAATACGCGATCATTATTTTCAATCCGTATTCTATCCTTTATGACTCGAGAAATCTCGGGAATCCCGACGCTTTCGAGAAACCTGAAATGTTCGAGTTCACACCTGAAAGGTAAAATCCCGATAGTCGTGGGAAATCCGAAGCTGAACGCTTATGCAATTGGCGTGATACCGAAATCTACGTCCACGTATCTATCGTGGAACTTTGTTTATCTAACTTTGTAGCTAAGTGACCATCCCTGCTGTTTGTTGACGGAACGAGAGCGTATCGAAGCCGCCGCCGAGCTTCTGTTGTAGAGGGGGGACGGTAGGGCGAGTTAGCCGGAGGAGAAACTTTTCCATCTTCCGTTCCGTGATTTTAATTCCCACCTTGATTAACTCGCCTTGTAGGCTAGATTCTCGGTCGAAGATAACGCGAGAAAACTGGTCAGTGGAAGAGGCGTATTCGGTTACTCGAATCTCCGGTGATTCACGTCTGTCGGTGTACAAGTTATTCAAAACAGTGAATGAAGAAATCTCAAATATATTCAACCCGTTTGCCAACTATCAACGATGAACGTATGAATTATTTGTTGTTCGCGAATAACAATCGGGCGAAATTTATTCTTCACTCTTCGCTCGTTATTTCGAAGAACTCCTACCCGACGCTGGATCCAGGGAGTTAGCGATTAAAACGCGTCGCGTTCTCTACCTCTCAATTAACCGGGACACTCGTCCGGCTCGATTTCGGTCCCCGCTTTCTCCGCGGATCCTCCGGCCGAACTGTAAACATCCGATGGTGACGCGGAACGTAAATACGAACTGGGGGATTCGACGAGATCCCGATCGGAGTCGCGCGGAAGCGACGAACGGAGGACTCGGCGCGGATCTCCCCGGGAAAAGGAGAGGAGAGGCGTGTAACCGTCGTTCGAAGGTCGCTTTGTAGAACAGATAACAGCCGGTCGCGATAGTCGAGACGTGACGAGACGTGTCCGATGAGAATCTCACCTATGCGTCGTCGATACGTACTTCGCTCGCCTCGCTCCATATGGATTTCCCGGCCGCTCTCGAACGTCCCCTAGCGCGGGGCTCGCCGACCTTCTTTCGCTGAAGTGCGATGCTTCCTTAACCCTTTGTCCTACGATTCGCTCGATAGTCGAGCTCGCAAGGATAACTGTGTCCTCGGTAATTGACCGAAAAAAGGAAAATTACCAATCCATCTGTACATATACTTTGGAACAGAACAATCAATAGCAGAAAATTCGAGCTTAACTTTCGTCTCCCCGAAATCTCGATATTCGTAACATTGTATTTTTAACTTCCGTTTGAGAACTTTCCCACTGAAAGCTGAGATTCGGTAGATTGGATATGAAGTACCCAACAGGTCTCGCAACTGAACGATAAATCTGATACCTGAATGGCATTACGTAACTACGAGTAAGAAAATGCAACAAAGGGGATGAACTTCGTCCTCTCTTGGAAGAGTTTCGCGTGACGCTGTTGACGAACGCGTTAGGACTTGGGTTCAATGTTTGCGTCGCGGTCCGTGATACCGAATCGTTAATAATCTATCATTAACGACACCATTCGTCTTTGTTGCGAAAGGACGAGTAACGCGCGAGCGGAACATTTCTGTGACAGCGAATATGTTAATTGCGCCAAGTTTAGGGATGTTCTTGACACGTGAACCTCGATCGATCGTGTTGTAGGAGTAACGAGAAGAGGAAGGAGAAGTCCCGAGATGCCGCGCGGTACCGTCGCAGCAAGGAGACGGACATATTCACGGAATTGGCGACCGCGCTTCCGCTCTCCCAGGACCAGGCCGCGCACTTGGACAAAGCTAGCGTGATGAGGCTAGCCATCGCTTATCTGAAAGTGCGCTCGGTTGTCCAGTCCAGTAAGTTTCTTTAGTTCTTAGAACGTTTCGCGATGAACTTCAACCCTAAGACGTTCCACAGTCAATTCCGCCCCTCCCCCGTCTCCAGCGAAAGCTACCGGACTGCAACCAGAAGCCGATAGCTGCAGAAACAATTTGGATTTTATCGAGTTTCGCGCCGCTGCCCTTATCTAATCGCTCGAAAAAAAAATTCCAAGACAAATCTGGCGCGTTACGGTTATCGGATTGCGCTTTAGAGAACTCTTTCCTCTGATTTCTCTTTAATCCGTGCTGTCGGGTGAAGGATCCCCGCGTGGCTAGCAATAATGGGACGCGTCCAGAGGAAACTCTGCGGTGTCCAACTCGGCTTCGGGATTTCCAGCAGTTCCACCCCCGTAATCGCTGCCCCATTTTTTCCCAGTGCCAGCTCCACTGGCCAAGTCCGAGACATCGACCCAGATGGACAAGCTGTTCTCCGAGGCGCTGAACGGTTTCATGCTGGTGCTGTCCAGCGATGGGAACATGGTCTATCTTTCGGAGAACGTGAGCGACTACCTGGGCATTTCGCAGGTGAGTTTCTCTCTGGAGGATCTTTTGTAACGAGGATTCTTCTGGAAAAGGGCTCGTCGGCTGAATCAGCGAATCGAGTGAACCGACGAAATTGTTCGGTTGGAATTGTAAACACGATTAACTGAAAAAGGGCCCACAGATTTACAGATCCCTTTTCCAGAAGTCTTCGGTACACCGATGAATCGTCCCGTTGATCGATCGGTTGTTTCTTTCAGATGGACATGATGGGTCAGAGCGTGTACGAGTACAGTCATCCGTGCGATCACGACGAGCTGCGCGAGTGCCTCTCCTCAAAGCCGCTGGAGAGCAACGAGAAGCGTTGCTGCAGCTTCTTCCTGCGGCTCAAGTGCACGCTGACCAGCAAAGGGAGGAAGGTGAACTTGAAGAGCGCTTCGTACAAGGTTGGTCACTTTCTAAGGCGTACACTACCGTCCATAAGTACGAACACGGTCATTAATCCACGAGAATGCATCGCAAACCACTGTTTCATTAGAATGGTAGAGATAATTATTCGCACAGGCGTTTTGTGTTTAACACGGACGATTGATGTGTGATCCTTACAAAAATTGTAGCGATAGATTTTTTTCGGTTTGTCAATGTACTCATTCGCGGCATTCAAACCATTTATTTTTCAAATCATTTCGAATATTTAATACTTGAAATAAATTGCTAGTTCTAGCGTTAACGAGATCAGGCTATCTCACCCCGAATTACCCTATCCAAAGACGTACTTATGGACGGTAGCGTTACCCGAACCGGTCGCCGCGAATCACCGGTGTTCGCGCGCGGCCGAGCAAAAAGGTGCGATTATGCAACGTGCTCCGTTGTGCCAGGTGATCCACTGCACCGGCAGATTGACGTACATTCGCGAGCCCGTGCAGCACACGCCGGATACCGACGAGAAGGATCGCAAGAGCGAGGAAGACGAAGGCGAGCACGACACTGGCGCCTCATTGGTGCTCGTCGGATGCCCCATTCCGCATCCCAGTAACATAGAAATCCCTCTGGGCCGCCACACCTTCCTCTCGAAGCACACCCTCAGCATGAAGTTCACCTACGCCGACGAAAAGTAAGTAGCAGCGTGTGGACAACGTAAAATGCAAGATCCGCTAATAAGTAGAGATCAAATTCGAGGGTTTCGAATTCTCAACACGAGGGTTTCGAATTCTCAAAACTCGAAATAACCCAGTACCAAGTACTCGGGAATATGTATACAGAGTGATGTTTTATGTGAACTACCAATGAGAAGCAACTTAGCGCGTGCCAGTCCCATGATTGTAGAGTAATTGCTGATTGACCTTGGGAGAAGATTAGATTCTACTTGTTTATGTACAGCGTAGACGCGTTTCGAATACTTCTTGGACACGTTTCATTGATTCTATGATCTTTACGCTCGGTTTATACAAAGTGCTATTTATAAGTACTCAGAGGTTCCGCGATAGTTTTTAATGAATTTTTTATAAACCTATAGCAATCGTAAACTAACAAGTCATTCTATGCCATAAATTATTCTGTTTCTTTAATTATTATACGCTTAATTTGATTTCCAATGAACGGTGATAGGAATTTTGATTTGTTTACTGACACCAGCTAACAGAAGGTTAGAATTATCATTTCGATCCGTGTAATCGATCGCTTTTCCTCGATAGGTTGGCCGAGTATCTTGGCTGGAAGAGCGAGGAGCTGATGGGGCAGTCTGTTTTCGAGTTCTATCACGCCCTCGACAATCTGGCCCTGGACAAATCTTTTAAATCACGTGAGTACGAAGCCAATTGACTCTGATTTGAATAAATGCGATCGTTCGCGCGGCCCACTCTCGGTGTTCGCGAGACGATCGCGTAACGCTCGAATAACTGCGAACAGCTCGAATCAAATATTTGTACCCAGTCCGCGCCTCTCGCTCGAGGACGGACTTCGCAATGAACGCAACGATGAAACGTCGAAAATGATACGACGCAAAGTATCAATAAGCATCGACCCTTCTTAACCCTTGACATTCCTTAACACTACAACTACCGACTAACTATTTCATTCCCATTAATCTCTAATTCCTATGAACATTATGAGAGTATACTTTTGCAAGTTTCTATTGACATTTATTACACCATTTAAACGATTGACTTTGGAAATTATTTAATTGCCATATTAGTTGCAGTGTGAAAGTATCTTCTTCTGAAAGAAGTTTCAATTTATATTAATAAATCTGCACTATTTCTCGATGCTCATATTACTTCGATCGTTCGTCTGTTTCTCGAGATAATATCGTGCAGTTAATGCGGAAGGAGATGTGAAAAAATAAAAAAAGAACAGAAGTGGAGTTCGTGGGCGTTGGGTGGAACGAGCTCGCCGATGCAGCGTGGGCGCGGGTGAATGACACGGTCGAAGGATTTCAAGGACGGGCAATCTCTTATCAGGACTTTAGGGGCCGACTTTTTACGAGCACGTGATTTAATTGTTAGCTGGAATAACCGCGCGTTAAACTGGTCGCGACGGAATTGCCTATAAAATCACTCTCTTCCGTCGACTGCAACCCTTATCTTACGAAACTGTTGATTCGATATCTAGCTGCCGACCCGTCGAGTTCATTGCGGACACCTTTCCCTCGGTATTGGTCATTAGACCAGAGATTCCGCACGTTTATAGCGAAGTCTATCGACTGAAACTTATTTCATCAGAATTCAATGGACCGGTTTACCGGATCTCGATTGATTGTTCTAATCCTTTCTACGTTATTTCTGTTATCACTCGACCTGTTAACAATAGCATCGCACCGTTCGATCCTTCCCAATTTTCCTCAATTTACAAATTTTACGCTCGAATTATCCTCTCGCAATAACCATCATTAATAATCCTATCGTAATCAACCATTGCTCCAGTAATTAAATTTGACAAATTTGATTTAATACTCGCCATGTCTCGAACACACTTTCCATTCCTCCTAAAACCAAATATTCCGTTCAAATCGTTGAACAGCCGAAGCACTTGCACTGAAAAAATCTTGAATCGATTAATCCAACGGTGGGTTCTCATATTTCAAGCGCACCTTCCATTTTTCCTTTTTCACCCCCGAACATAAACCATAAACCAACTGTCCCGTCCCGTGCGTATACCTAATAAAGATGAATAACGACGCTAACACCAAGACTTATCGATCCAGCGGAGCCTCGCTTTGCCCGCGATAAAAAGTATGATCCTATCGATCCAAGGACCACTCCCGGCGTCCTCCCGGCATCCCCTCGGCGTCGCAATCCCGGGATCCTGCATCAGCGTTCCCGATCGTCCCGCGTTAATCCCATCTTCCGTCGGCGTTTTACGTGTCCTGCTCCTCCTCCGTGTCGCGATAATGGAAGAACCTTCGGGATGGAGGTGCGAGGGGCTCGATAAGCGGATCCGCGAACGGTATCGAAATTCGAGGGACCGGTTCTTCCAGGCAGCCCAGATACCCGCTCGAAAAAAGCGTCGTTTTGTAAATAGCACCGATAAATCATCCCGCGGCGCAAGTCACTGGATTTCCCGTGCGGCAGTTTTTCTGGAAACCACGGCGAAGTAGGGCGATTGCAAATACTTTGACAGTGAAAGACTCGTTTTATTGCTTCCGCAAGGGCGCATTTATTTGAAATTTCAATCGACTCGTACGTACCTTGGTTCGCTATCCTATTTGATTCTATCGCTGAAATTGCACACTTGTTTAATCATTCTCCGAAGAGACACCTGTGTTTCTAATAGCTGCGAAATTAAGAATGAGAGATTAAAGATGAATCATTTCGATCTACTTGGTAGATACACTTGAAAATATCAGTTGGAAGTATCGTTCATCGATGAGTGGGCTTTCGTAGAGTGTTACGTTGCATGATTTAAAGTATGTAATATAAAATACAAGGTGTAACTGTCATAGTATATAGTACAAAATAAAATAATATACACTATATACACTATTATTTTATTTTGTACTATATACTATGACAGTTACACTATTTTGCCGCGTAACTACTGAAACATCACGGAAATACGCGCAATCCGGATTAGTAGCGCTCGCGTTGAAATTTCGTCATCCAAGAAGCGCCGCGCGCGCGCTAACCGCTCGTCGGCTCGCGTATATAGGGCCAACGGTTGCATGGTGCAGCGCGAGACATCGCAGGACCACCGACATCCCTGTTCTTCGTGGTTTCTTCGTTCAAAAAGCAGCTGGACGCGATCCGGACTTAACTCTTTGCGGACGTGCGTCGACGTACAATTGCCCTTGGACATCTATCGTTCGGATCAAGCTTTTATCAGTCTGTTACTGAGACATCTGTTTATACAATCGTAATTTTAATAGAAATCGATAAAAATATAAAATTGCGGTATCGTCCGCGAAGAGTTAACATCGACGCGACAGGATCGTCGGGACCAATCGTCTGTTCGTTGTTTCAGTGTTCAGCAAGGGTCAGTGCGAGACCGTGGCGTACAGATTCCTCGGCAAACGCGGAGGATACGCTTGGGTGGTGACCCAAGCCACGCTGATCCACTGCACCAAGCAACAGAAACCGCTGTCCGTCGTCTGCGTGAATTACATCTTAAGGTAGGACGATATTTTCTTTGATTGTTCACGTGCCTCGCATGACTGTTCCGTCAGAAGTGTCTTCCGATCTGCTTTTAGTTTCCGCTGCATGTTTCCTCGACGATACACGAGTGTCTCGAATATATAATTGCTAATAATTATAAAGAAAAACGCAATCATTCCCTCTCCGTTCGCGTGTTCAACGAAGCATCCCGTTTCAATGGGACGATCTCAAAGAATATCACGTTAGACCGGGCGAGTCGCCCAGAAGCCAATGCGATTAGGTCCAAAAACGAAAAATTGCGAAAATTAATGTTTCGGCTTCTGAAGTGATTATATATATAACCGCGTTTGACTGCTGCGCAACTATCGGCGTACAATGTTTCACCGCGATTCCCCGTATTAACGCCCGAGCGGTTAATTATTCGCGGAGGAAGCGAACGTCCAGGCAAACAGTTACATAAGAGTATTATTCATTCGACGGAATTCGCAGGGAATGCGTTACGTTTCGCGCGAGCTCGACTTGAATATGCATACCTCAACGCTTACGCGTCCGTTCAAGGTCGGGAGATCAGCATCCTCTCGGCCACCCTGTAGAATTTCGCTGGCCACGCGTGTACCCGACGTCAATTGATAGTCGTGCGTCTAGTTCGACCGCGTCGCGAGGATTTCAAGTATAACCAGTCACGTTCTTCGAGTCTTTCTTGACCCGGTCGCTTCCATTATCTTAACCGCACATCGAGGGTCGTAGCAGGGTTCATCGGTGCATGCCCTTTCTGCACTTTTCACTTTTGGCATGCTGCTTGACACGTTACTTACCGGTGGTTCTTTAATGTTTATTCAAGAATCGGTGATCGAGAGTTAGACTTCGTCTCGATCTTACAGTAATATCAATTACAATCGGCAGTAAATCATTTTACGCGACGAAAGCAACCGACGGGGGTGGTGTTAACTCGTTTGCATCTGGGTGCTTCGAGCGATAGTCGTTAGAAAGAATCATTTGTCACGCTAATTCTATGTTTCAACTGTACTCTTGAAACTAACTGCAACAGTGATTACAGTAAAATCGATTAACTGCTCGTTGACAGTCTAATCTATGAACGTGTACACACGCTACGGATGCAAATGGGTTGAAAGGAAGTTATCCGACTTATTTTCACTGTAGCATAGATACCGAGGAACTTATCGATAGACTGCCAGTAGTGCAAGGTAAGTGCTTGTACTTTCACTTCTCGCGTATGCATGCATGGAGAAGCTCGGTTCGCCGACCGACGACGTGTTTGCGTCTTCCCCAGCTTCGTCCCCTTTTTATTGTCTGTTTGCGGAAGATACTTCTGATGACAAACCGCCGGACCACGGTTCACGATCCGGATTTATCGTGGGAGATTGGCGTTGGTTGAGTCTGTGGCCGGGGCCACCCCCGTTCGCGTTCCACCCTTGTCCACCATTGGAAGCCCTACGAATTCCTTCCCATCCGGAATCGCTTCTGCGCTGCGCGAGTTTCTCGGTTTTACACGTCCTGCGTAAACATCGTCCCCGTCAGACTCGATCTTTTTACGGAACCGTGTTCGCTTAGGGTGAACGTGCCAATATATACCATACTACTACATACAATATACAATACACGCTACAACGTGCCAATAGTAATTAATTTCCTAAAAAATCTTGCGTCACTTTCCGAAACATAAACTTTCAAAAAATTAGCATTTGAGAAAGTACACTCGCCGCTTGTTTCCAAATTGGAAGATTCCGAATCCCACTTTCACTTTACAAAGGGGAGGTCTGTAATAAATCCGCGCGCGTAAACAAACTCGCGTAGAATACGACGGTTCGTATCGGTGAATCGCGGAACGGAATTTGCTCGGCGCGTAATGGAAAGAAGAGAAGAGACATTACAGTGTCAGCGACATCCAGCTGGGATCCTCTATCGGTAAACGAATAAAACGGTTCCGTCGTTTGTCCGCGTCCCGCCTCCCGCCCCGCGGTAATTTCATCCCCCGCGCCTGTTCGGGACCGTTCTCGCGTAACGCGCGTCGGAAGCGTTCCGACCCTCGCCGGGACAAGATATCTCGCTCGGCCAAGGAGAATCTCGTGGCCCATATAAAGAGGTCCGTGACACTCTTCGCGCCACCCCTTTCGAGCATCCTCTTCTCGCTCAGTCGATCCTCGCTTTCCGCGAAATTCCTTCTCTGTAACTCTGTTTTCCTATCTCCGTGTTTCTCTCGTTGAAACTGTTTTACTTTTCGTCTTTACGCATCTCCTGAAACTTTGTTCCTCCCTCTGTTGCTTTATCTCCGTGGTTTTATTTCTATCTTCTTTGGAATCCCCGTTGCCTTTCACTCTTTGTTCCTTTATTTTCCTGCAAAATCGTCTCTTTCTCCCCTCGTCTCTGGAAAATATTGTTCACTCTCGATTCCTCGGTTCCTTTGTTTTCCTACAAAATCGTCCCTTTCTCCCCTCGTCTCTGGACAATATTGTTCACTCTCGATTCTTCGGTTTCTTCCGAAATTTCGCGTCTTCATCCCCTCGTTCCTCCCCAGGACAATAAGTTTCCGTCTCTGTTCGAAGTTCCCCGTTCATCCCACTTTCACCCTCTTTTCCCTGCCCGTTCGAATTCTCCCCCAAAGCCCAACCCGGCGTCCCCTTTTCCTGCTGAGTCCCGCGCTTCCTTCCGGAGCTCCGCTCGTATTTCCTTGCTCCCGAGGAGCGAGGATCGCGTTGATTTCGATCGCGTCCTCCTTTCTTCCCGCCGCAGCCTCGAAAGGGTGGCTCCGCCCTTGCCGGCCGAACGGAACGCCGAACGGAACGCCGAAAAATAAGCGTGTCGTTGTGAATAATGCAGCGGCGTTTCGCGCGCGGGCCCGAAGGTTGCTTGCGTAACCGGCCGAACTTTTTTTAACGCGGCGACGCACCGCGTTGCGCAACGGACGCGATGCACCGGCCGCGATTTCATAATTCGCCCGGTTTCGTAACGGGGCAGGGGTGCATCTCTCGCGTGCCCGCGGGACGGGGATCGGCCCGCCGTTGACAATTAAGCGATACGCCGCGCCGGAGGATCAATATCCTGCGGGACGTTACGCTCCCCGTTCGTTTTCGTTGTAGCTGCTGTTGGGGAGGAAACAACCCTGGATGGGCTGGTCCAGCATGTTCTCTGCCGCGCTGGCTCTCCTAGGTGGTGTCTTTTTGGGCGTGGGAACTTGACGTGGGAATGAAATATAGATGGAGAATGTGGCTCTAGCTAGAGATAGAGATACGAACATAGAAAAAATGTAGAGTATAGAGTATAGAGTATTGAACGAGGAATGTCAGGTGAATATCGAGTATAGAGTATGGATAGGGGTAGAGACACAGATAGAAGTACAGAATATAGAACAGCACAGTTATTTTCTCGATTCCACGCAGTGGTATAATCTATGGTATCGGACACAAGGATTTCTCGTTGCACGAGGCTTCCGAAGCTATTTCACCAAAATCGTTCCAGCTATGCATCGTCTACCGTTCGTTCGAAGAGACCATTGCATCGGTGTATTACTGGTACATCGAGAAAGTTAAAAGAATCTTTAACCAGGCCTGTTACCATCGAACCTGTTTCTTTCATTTAGCTGGAAATATTGTCAAGACCGCGTCCGAAATCCTCCGTTCATCTCCGTAATTAAGAGCGGCGTAGAATAGGGGATAGATCAATGCCGGCTCGCTCCTCCTACGCTCGGTCACGGTTCCCTTCAGAGGGGTAGCGAAAGAGACGGAGAAGCGGGATCCTCTTTGCCAGCCTCGGGGCAGGATAACGAGCCGGGAGCCGCCTAAAGCTAGGTGTCCATTTGAACGAACTATCGGGAGTTCTCCCCGAGAACGTTTCTCGCGAGTGAATTTCACATTCAGACCGTTGGAAACGGCACATTTTACACAGGGAAGATATTCTAAATGAATATTTATCATACTCAAAGCGTTCGGTTAACCCTCAAGCTTCTACATTTCAAACAAACCTTTCCCTCCCGCTGTTAACAATGTTCATTCAACTCCCCGTTCAAAGGAAACTCTCGAAAAGCAATGTGCACACCGCTGCGCGATCCTCGTTCGCTTTCAGTTTGACGAGCTCGAGCGATTCACCGAAACGGGCGGGTTTCGCGGTTGCTCGAATGGACACGTACCCTAAAGCTGCGCCCCGAAAAACGGGGTTACCTCGCGAGAGTGAAAGGTTTTCCGCGAAGGGCAGCGAGGGGGCCTGGGTTAGGTCTCCTCGGCGGCGCTTGCGCGACTTTGCTCCCGTTCACCCGTCTCTCTCCGGTTCGCGGCCCGTATTATCCTCTCTCCCGATTCATCGCGGTCGTCGATACTTCCTCGACGCGGTACGTGTGTGCCGGTACGCGCGACCCCGAACGAAAGCGAGAGCGCCGAAAGGGAGAAAGTCGGCCGGCGCGCAAACTCGGTCGGTCGCGCGATCTTCTTCCCGCCCCCTCGACGGCGATGTCGCGCTCGCGAAATCCTAGAAACGCAGTTCATTCGGAGCGCGGTCCGTCCGTCGTGTTCGTCGCGCGTTCCACCTTGGAACGCCAGTGGCCCAGTAAGTACTCCGCGTTGCTGGCCAGTTGGCGGCCGGGATGCGCCACTGGAGCAGTAGGCTAACGGGGATCTTCCGCTCCGTGTGTTCTGTTCGCGGTACCGACCGGTTGTCGTGCGACCGCGTCGACGAGTAGCTCCTCGATATCGAGAATGCATGTTGGAATTGATCGGCGCGACTGTCGTTTCTTCCGAGTGCCCTTCTTGGAGACGAGGCGACCAGGATGCGGCGGAGACGACAGGAGTCCTTTCATTTGTGTTCTGTTCGTAGTACCGGTCGTCGTACGATTCCGTCGACGAACGGCTCGTTGATATCGAGAATGCATGTCGAAATGGATCGATTGGACTTTCGTGCCTTCCAAGTGCCATTCTTGGAGATGAGGCGGAGACAGGAGTCTTTCGCTTTGTGCTTTGTTCGCGGTACTCACCGATCGCGCGATCGCGTCGTCGAGTAGAATATTAGCATTGAAAATGTACAGATGAGATCCGGCTGATTAGACTCGCATCTCCCGAGCAACGTCCCTGGATAGTTGGCAACCAGGATGGCACAGGGGCTACGCGAGTCTTGTTTAGCGCTTTATTTATGGTATTGATTGGCTATCGCGTGATTGTATCAACGACTGGCTTGTTAGTATTGAAAATGCATGCGAGAATAGATGAAAATTGATCGATTAGACCTACGTCCTTCGCGAATGCCATCTCTGGGCAGTTGACAACCAGGATGGCGCGAAGACAACGGTAGTACTCTGTCGTGTGTTTTGTTTATAACGCGATTGCATCGGCGAATGGTGCATCGTTATCGAAAATGCATGCATCGACGCGCGTCTGTCCTTCTTTTTTAACCGATCAGATTGGATCTTCCTAGTGCCGACTCGCCAGCAACGGGGGATGCACGCGGTAGGACGGAGAGATAGTTCGTTGCGCGCCTGATGGATCGCGGATCGATCGATCGCGCCTCGATGTCGCTGTGCATTCGAGTGCCGAGTTAAACGCTGCATAGGATTCCACTGCATCGCGTGGAATTGGTTCGTTCGAAACCGATCGGGGGAATCGTGTCCTGAATGTTGGAATAATCCTTGGGATCGAGGACTTTCATCGATGACGACGCTGTATCGATCGTCGACAGTGACGAACTGGGACCATCGTTATCAATCTCGTTTCGGAGTATAATAGAGAACTTGGAGATACAGTACGGGTCAAGTACAATACGATGTAATACGAACTTCAACCCGGATAACCCTTTAATGTACAAGCTGCCAGAAGTGGTCTAGAGGCTCGGTCCGATGATGCTGATCGGCGAATCGATTCAGAGGATGGATTCGGATAATGGACTTAGAAATGTGGTCTACATATCACAGTGAAACGCGCGTGCAAACGGGAAGCCGAGTTTCTAATGTCCTCCGAACATCCTCCTTGTCCGCTGGAAGATGATACGACGCCGTGCGTGTTGGTTCTCGTTGCACGACGATATCGTTACCTGAACATCGTAGGATCTCCAGCGAAGAACGCATTCAAGTTTCTTCCGGCAGGAACCGCTGGGAACCGCTGGGAACCGCTGGGAACCGTGACTTCCTGTCGCTCAATCGGACCGCATCCTGGATAGTAGGCGGCTAGACACTCGGAAGTCATCTCCTACATATTCTCCGAACCAATATTTTCACTGGCACGACATCCAGATTCGGCTGACACGATTTCCTACTGAAAATTAGAAACTACTATTCTCGACGGCATATCGAATGACTCGAATTTTCTTGAATCCGGAAGATTTAAAAGGATCGAGGCAGCAATCGTTACGAAGAATTAATAACTGATTTTGATTTTGACGAGTGTGCTTCACGCGTTATCTACCACGGTGATCAATCACCTCGGATTCCGAACCGCTGGAGAACAATGAGAAAACGATGAAATAAAGGCTTAAGGATTGACAGTGCCAACGTAGCTTCTCAATCGAGAGTAACTGGAGCAATTTTCAGTTTATCGCGCGACGCATAAAAGCGGGTCGCCGCGGCGGGGGAGGAACGACGCGAATCTCGCCCGCGATTTCGCGCGAGCCCGGCTCGATCAAGTATTTCTCGAACGTCACAAACGCGACGACCGCGTGCCGACTCTCAAAATAATCGCGCGCGCCCGCCCGAACGTCAGCGATGCGTCTCTAGAACGGCGCTGTTTTAATCTCGGCCCGATTACGCGGACGGCCTCGCGATTCG
Organism: Nomia melanderi; assembly: GCF_051020985.1. NCBI lineage: Eukaryota > Metazoa > Arthropoda > Insecta > Hymenoptera > Halictidae > Nomia > Nomia melanderi. The sequence continues at coordinate 18,277,051 of NC_135006.1, read as the reverse complement.
ATCGAACCTGGGTGTACTTACCTTGATGACGGACCAATCGGGCCTCGCCGATCCACCTTATCGATCTCTTCGACGGTCTCGATCCGTCGCGGACCCACGTGCCGTCACGTGATTCCTGGATGATCAACGGGACTATGTAATTCGGACGATCGAATCGATTCACTCGATAGATCATCTTTCAGTCTCTTGTGGAAGCCAAGTTAAAGGGTTCAAAGAAGAAGGTTCATAGAGCAAGTTCACCCTTATTCTTAGACTCAGCCCTGACGACTCTGCCTGAACCCAAGAACGATCTCAAACTATCAATTATTCGCGTCGAACCTCCCACTGCAACGGAACCCCGATTACCCGATTTAATTAAGCGACTATCGGTCAAGATAAACGGACACTCCATAGACAATTGTTCAATCTACGATCTAAGAACCGAAATTACTAAGTTCCTGGCTAATCAAAGCTCCAAACGATCCAGATACCGAGACATCCGAACAAATTGCACCAGCGCTAATCCCGAAAGTTCCACCCCCGAAAGCCTCGCGTCCCGGAAGAGAGAAATCCTCGGACCAGGTCCGCGTGACACACATTTCGAAGCCGGTTGACTGATTACGCGCGTGCCGTTTGCTCGTCATCGGAAGAAGACGCGAGAGGAGTAGAAGAACGCGGCGGGAGGGAGTCGTGCGCGAAGAGAAACAGAAGTAGCGATGGGCTCGAGTATGTACCCATTCCGAGGCTCGAAATTGGCTTGCGAAACTCGAATGCTTCGCAAGTGCCATAATCAATTTGTATATCTCGCTCTTTGCATTCCACAGTTTTTCGCTTGAAATATTCAGTGCTTCTCGTAGCAAAGCATACAAAGTTCAACACTGAATGCTGCTAAATAACTTTATCATAATAACCTTGATCGTTAGACTCGACTCGGCTTGTGAATGGATCAGCGCACAACAGCCTTTTTCCTCTTAATTTCTAGAATAAGAGACAAACACGTTTCTCTTTGGTCCTCGATCGATCTTCCCGGTTTCTCGCTTAACTTTCTAAATCCTCCTAAATTCGGCGAACTTGTTCCCATCGCTGAACACGGGAGCAGCGAACGTGCAACGCGCGGCGATTCGAGTCGGGCCGGCTCGGGCTGGATCGGTCCGCCGGCTCGGAGAGGAAGATCAAAGGAGGAGGAGGCGGCGGAGGAGGAATCGCGCGATGTGACAAGCGAGCGAGCGAGCGAGCGACCGATTCAAGTTTCGCCACGGGCTTGGCGCGGCCTCTCAGTGATCATCCTCGGTTTCGCGGATGCACGGCCAACGGCAGCGGCGCAGTCGTGATCACGCGATCGAACGCGTCGCTAGTCGATGCTGCCACGCGCGACCATTCATCGCCGATCTAGTACGCGCGCGGATCGTCCTCCCTGTGATCGCTCGCAGAAGCCCCTTTCCCCCTGTGACCGCTGGCAGCCGATTCGTCGATCACGGGACCGACGCGGAGACCCCGTCTCCGGTCAATTCCCGCTGTTCTAGTGCAGTTTCTCACGGTTAGTCCACGGAAGAAAGGAATCGGGAGCCGAAAGTGCGAAACGCGAGGATCGCCGTGTCATCGCGCTGACGCGGAACGGAATACTCCGCAGTGATCGCCGGTGCTCGGGAAGGTTAACCCTGCTGCGATCTTTGGGCACCGAGTCGTTGGCTGCGATCGCGTTTTCATTGATCGAATGTTTTCGTTTCATCTCGTCCGATTTAGTCGCGTTCTCTTGCCAATGATGCCTCTCGACTCGAGTATATCATAGGAAAGTTATCGAAGAAGGGAATTATTATCGTTAGTATTTTCCAATACCTCAAACATACAAACCGAGGGTCGCAGCAGGGTTCACCCTTAGGTTCTGCGTTGTTCTAGCGAACACTACGATTCCTCCGAATTCCCGTTTACTCGACATTCATAAATACTCAAGAAAACAATCAAGTTTGAACAAACGTAGTCATTGCGGTTGCCAGCGCAAGGGTTAACGATCGCTGCAAGAAATCGTGACTCCTCAGTTTCTGTTCCGCTAAGGAGATTCTTGTGATTCCTAAGTAATTCACCGAGTGCCTGCCGATCGAAGTGTGAACGCAGCCGGATCGCAGGAAGCCGGAAGGATCGATGACGAGGGTGGCATCGCGCGCGCAAGGGAGTCTGGCCAATAAGTTCCTCTATCGGGGAACGAGCGCGATGCAAGGCCAACGCGCGCACCGAAACGGTTAATAATAGCGGGCCGCCGTTCACCGGACCGTTTTATTATTTATATGAATCGCGGGTGAACTCGTGGGCGATCGTTCCTCGTCGACGCGACGCGACGTGACGCGAAGCGACGCGTCGCGCGTTACGTGATTACGCGGCGGAGCCGTTGACGCAACAGGCTAGGCGTCGACACGATCGACGCGCGGTTCGGATCGGATCGATGGATATCGGGCTGCATTCCTCTCGATTCGGGTCACCCATGCGCTGCCCTAGCGCCGATTAATGACCGCGTTACCGCGCGTCACGTGTCTCAGGTGGGAATTTTCTGCATCGGTGTCGTCCGTCGATCGGTTTCCTTCGATGCATCGGATCATCGCGCGAGGATTCCAGTTTGAAATTGCCAAGACTTATACGAGTGAACACCGGATTCGATACGAGTAGACATCCAGAATAATTCTTCCACTGGGAGTTCAATGAAAGTGATACGCCGAAGAAGGCAACCGTAAAGTGTTTCCAATTTCCTTAGAAAGCTCAAGCACGTGATCCACTTAATTAGATTGATCCCTATCGAACCATATATTCTCCACTTCATTATCTTTCGAGCCACTTATTTACGAACGACCAGGCCACTTTATGCATTTACATCGGGAAACGATTATAAGAACTTAATAACTCTACCGACCAATCGGACTAAAGTTCAATCTATTAATTGGAATAATCGAACCTGTTGAAATTCTAAAGAGAGGACGTCGCTTTCAAGCGAATCCTCGTTTCGCCGAACCGCCTCGGAGTTATGTATTTCGATTTTGCACAAAGATCCACAATCTATTTCCAACCGCCATTCGCGTGTCACTAGAGCAAGGTCTTTTTGGCAGACTCGGTACCTTCCGAGTCGGCGAAGGGTGAACGTCCACCGGCGTCGGCTGCGGCGATTCTCGTTATCGGTCGGTTCCCGTGACCCGATTACGCAACTAGTATCGCTGTTCAATATTTTTAACTCGAGGATCCGCGCGCCACGATTCCTCTCCGTCTAATTTTACGGGCATCGATCCCGCCGCCGTCGCCGCCGCTTTTACGATCCACGATAAATTCGCGGAACAGGACGACGTCGGAAGGGTCCGCATTAGGAAACCGTCGCTGACGTTCTATTTTCGCCGACATCTGCTTTCATAGACGTACTTTTCTCAGAGACGGATTGCACTCTTTGTATCTCGCATCGCCAAATGCATGGCGCTCGAATGCTCGTCCTACACTGTCGACAACGCGCCGCGAGGCTGATTAACAGCAGAACCACCGTACGATCTCAGAAATGCGGAAAATTTAATTACCGGGGAATACCCCGTTTCGGAAATGCAAAAATTTCGATGCAATTTAGTTGGAATTTTTGCACGAGGCGCGAATACCAGAAGTGCCCGAAAATTTTGATCAGACACTATATAACCCGTGCCAGATTGCGTTTCAATGAAACGTTAATCGAATTTATTCAAAGTTGACGAGAAATGATCCGTTGGATATCTAGAAATCTTCGTGCAGCTTCAACGCGGAACATCGATAACAAAAGCGCCTCTAATTGTTCGATCAAGGACTGTAATCTGGACCCGTTGCAAGGCCAGGTTTGCACGCGGCAACGAACTCGCGTCTCTCCCACTCGCTCCGTCTCTCGTACGCGTCTCCCTCCGCGGATGTTCGGGGCTCGGTTATCGTCGGCCGCGATTCGACCGTGAAATCGTTGAGGAAATCGCGCGGCACGTTCGGAACGATCGGATCGGCCTGTCGCTGGCGGGACGTGGACGCGAACGTGGCCGACCTCGGGTGTCGCGTGACGGGATCGTGTTCGGTGGATCGGCCGTCATCGACCAAAGGCTAGGTGCTCGTTCGAGGGATTTTTTTGCGCGAGCCGCTGCCCGAGAGCTCGCTGCCGAATTCTGGATGCGTTTCAGACCGGTTTCGACATTTTTATTTACTTTTCAACAGAACGATTCAAACAATTGGCGGTTTTAGGACAATTAGAAGCATCGTATAAGTGATCTCATGATTTTTATTTACTATTGACTGTTGCACGTCACTATACTCGCTTTTACACATCGGCAGCCGTGTGGTACGAGAGTTAATGGTACACTCGCGTTAACACTTTGCCAAGTTAGCCACCAAAACTTCCATGCCATCGAAACAGTTCTCTTAAAGCAAAAACTAGAGGCAAGATTCTTCGTAACGATCACTTCGCTACATTCCTTATATCTCGCACAATCAATAAAACTTAGTTCGATACGTCACCGAGAAAACGAATGTTCAAGATTACGTTAAAAACGGTGTCAGTCGTATTCGGGCGATGCGGCAGTCAAAGTGTTAACGGCTTCTTCGGTTCGCCCGGTTAAAACGGTCTCGAGAGCGACTCGCGATTACTTCGGTCTCGACGAACGTCTAAGAGAACGCGAGCCTCATGGATCCATTTGTCCGATCGATCGAACGGTTCAACGACCCCGATCGAATCTCCTCGCGGACCCGTCCGGTTCGAGAGCGAGTATTTTTAAATTCCACCCGATGTATGCGAGACACCGCCGGGAGACACTATAAAACGTCGTTTTTTATTTGTTCTCTCGAGTTTCTCGGGGGCCAGATCGCGGAACGGGCTAATGGCCCCCGGCGAACACGGGGACCCGCTCGAATCTCGAGGCACACATTTTTAGCACCGCTCCGCGAGACTGATGGCACCGGCCTTCCAATTTCACTGCCTTCTATGCGTCGCCGCGGTTTCGCTTTTCGAGAATTTTCGACGGTTCGGGGATCGACGGGAGATGCAAAGTTACCGACGACGATTAAGTAGAAGACGACGATTAAGTATTTCTTCAAATAGAAGATCGATACAGGAGTTCGATGTATAATTTAGCTGTTCATAGCGCATCGAAAGATCTGAATGATTTTATTTAGTTTTCTTGCTTTCGATTGTTAAGGGTTAAGGAACCGAGTCTCTGTTGAAGTTTCTTCTCGCATTTGCACGTGTCTAAACTGTTACCCGTTAAACAATGAAGTTGTTTTGCGCTTACCGCTGTATTTAGAATCCATAAATCACGCGAACCATTCGTTCGACGAAGCGATTAGCGTCGGTAAGCAGAAGAATCGAGAAGTTCCATAGAATTACACAGGAACAACGAGCAGACTGTCCAAGTGACACTGCCGCATTCGCGAACTACAGTTAATTAGTTCGATCCGCGAACGATTTATCGATCGATCCTCATACCCGTCCTCGCAGCGTCAATCGAATTATACCCGAGATATCTAACGAGCTTATCTAACCGCTAAATCGCGTCAACCGTCGGAGCAAACAAGAGCCCGCAGTTGTTTTCGATCGCGGCGGTTACACGCGGATGAAATTCGAGCCGCGGGAAAAATCGGCGGGATATATCTGTTTGCACGGGACGATCCGGTAATCCGTTTTACGAGGGGATAAACGGGTAATAAACGCGGCCGTTAGATACGGCTCGACCCGTTTCCTTCCGCGATCCCCATTCGCTGGCTTCTTACGTACGCGGCAATGCAATCGTTAGTGCGGCCCGTTTAAAAAATCATCTCACGGCCAATTCGAATTTGCTTGAAATAATTGGAACGCGAAGTTCACGCGGACCTCGAAACGGAGGGTTGAAACTCGTTATCGTCGCGTCGTGGTCCGTTCTGCACCAGAAATATAGCTGATATCGTTACGCGACGACACGAGCGACTTAACGCGAGAGGCACAATAGTTCCGGGAATAGTCTCGCGAAACGGTTCGACGCTGTCGAGAACAGAGGCCTCGAAGCTCTGCATCTGGCGGTAGATTATTCGAATCTGTCGTCGGTTCCACGAGCCACCTGGGAATTTCGTAACCGCTTACCGAATTCGATCGTCGGATAGAGGATTCATCTGTGGCCGTCCAATGTGACTTGCGAAGATTCACTTTCTCGATTTTCCGACGGAAAATTGAATTCGATTTCATTTTCTACCGAACGCTTAATGCATCGGTAACGAAGCAAGAGAGTCGAGCAGAAAAATTCATTTACTCGGATAACGGAAGTGGTACATTGCAAGAGTGCTACTCGTCGGATGCACGCAAGGGTTAACCGATGTGGAAGGGAATTGAGGGAACGATCGTGCGCGAGGACCTCTTAGAGGCTGCAGGACGTCGCACCAGAGTAGAATGTCGGGAAGAGACGCGAGAAGAGGAACAGGCGGAGTGTATTTTAGTTCCGACCAGTCGAAAGACTGTCTAGTCGTTTTGCTTCCTATTTGTTCGTATAGATCGAGGCTTCTCAAACTTTTCCACTTAGCGACCCCCGAGCAGATATTTCCGCAACCCTGGCTGTCGAGGAATAGAAACTAGACTTGGAATATTTTCTGACAACAAATCGAAATAAAAGTTGCTAGACGTACGTTGGCTTTCGATTCATTTTTGGTTCCGCGTCCAAGACTTTTTTAATTTCGCTGAAATCGAGCAAATTTCAAATAGTCAGCTAATTAATCAACGTCTGCAACCCACACTTGGAGTTCCGATCCGAACGATTACCTCTCTCCAGTCTTACATTCATAATTCTCCGCCACTTCCTCCATCTTCTCGTCTCTGTCCCTCTCACCGCGTCTTGCCAGCCATTTTTGCCGCGCGCTGAATTTCTGCCCCTCCTGTCCAGCTTCTTCTTCGATCCCTCTCAATTTCCTCGGCGTTCTTCTTTCTTCGCGTGATAAATTGGAGACGCGAACCTTGTTAGTTAATTAGTTCTTTGTTCTCCTTTCTGCCGAGGCTGCAGGACGATTCAGTTGTTCGTTTGTTCAGCTTGCAGCTTTCTTCGGGCGCGAAACGCGCTTGAATTATTATCTCCGTTTAATCACTGCTGATAAATGCCGGCTATTCGTCATCGACGCCGTTGGTTTAATAGCAGAGCCATTTAAGGATCGATTCGCCTTCTTTTTCGTTCGTTTATTTTCATTCGATGCTATCTGTATGCTATTCCGATTTCGTTCAACTCGCTTTCTCGTTTATATTTTATTAATTCTCCACGTTGACACGTTGACGTTGCTATAATCATTCCATTCTCGTGAACGTAGGTGCCAATGGCGGCAATGACCGTCCTATATTCTCAGTACTGTAAACAAAAGAATGTAAAGTAGAGTGGACAATTTTGCTCAAGGGGTTAATAATCCTCTCTTCTCGATCTTCCGCTTTCCTCTTAGCCTCTGCTCTCCGTTCCTTCTCTCGGAGCATTTCCACTCGCCTAGACCTCGATTCTACTCTCCGTGATGCAGTTCTCCTCTCGAAACGCAATCTCTAAAATCCTCCGTTCGAATCGCACTCGACGAAGCGTAACGTCGAGCGACAATCGTCTCGGGCGTGCTCGCTATCGAACCCTCCGATGCGTGCCGCTTTCCGTCTCCCGCCTCCGATCTGGTTACGCGCGGTTTCGTAACGCCATAAGTTTTTCACTATCTGCCCGCGAGTCGCAGATAATCCGTCCACGCGGCGACTCCGCCGCCGACGTTGGAGCAGTATCGCCGAGCTGTGCGGAGGAGCGTCGTCGCGCGATCGTTGACGCGCCGCTCGATCGCGGTTCCCGTTATCGTTCCACGGAGACCGCCGCCCGTGCAAACGAGAATCGTTTGCGGCGCACGATTTCCGGTGACGGCCGAAACTGGCTATCGGTCGCCAGCGCGAACGATCCGAAGTGAAACCGTCGAGCTCTCGGTTGTTCCTCGAACGTGGCGGCTGGGAATAGGTGTTCGGGGATCGACGGGGAACACGTGCGCGATTAGGAGAAGGCAGTTTCGAGTTGTGCATAGGCTAACTGGTGATTATCGAGGACCGACGGACAAGCTGTGCACGATCGGATCTTCGAGTTCTTCGTTGAGAGGACAGTAGCGGACGATAGACTCGTTCGAGGATTGATAGAAAACCGAAAGTAAGCACAAGCACAATCGAAAGTAAGATCCTTGAGTTCGGAGCTGTTCTTCGAACGTGGCAGCTGATAGCGCCTTGCCTTCTGCAAGGATCGACGGTTGCCAAACGATGTTTATAAAATTCGACACTCATCAGATTGGCGAGTAAACTAGTATCAAACTCGATAAGCGACTAATCTTCGCTCTGAATCACCAGACCGCGTCGACACTGGCCGGGCTAGCGTGTCACAGAAACGGTCGCCGAGTGCAAAAGGTACGCGAAGTCGATAAAAACTTAATGAAATCGATTCCGAACGCGCAATAGTTGGGTCGCCAGGTTTTTTGTTCGCCGGGGATCAGCAGTTCGATCGAGGAAAGGGATCTCCGGGGCGATCTAGGCCGCGGGCACTTACGCGCGCGTCGGAGGGCTGCGATTGTAGCGCAGTAGCCGCGATAATGCGTCAAACGAACGGAGAATCTCATTAGCACCTTGACGTCCGTGCATTAGGTGCGACGAAACTACTTTCTACATGTGAACATATTTTAACATTAAACGCGCGACTACTTTGCATAGATACATATTCCTATCGCAACCTGAAACAAGTGGTTACGAAATGAAGATAAGCGAGTTAAACGATTTCCTTGACGAAAGCGGAATCGGAGGGGAAGAGGAAAATTGAACCGATTGAATTTTCAAAAATTACATTAACCGAACGTTTAAACCCAAGTCTCATCGCGCATCGCAGGATTCCGTGGACGTTGTCGATCGATCGAACAACTTTTTTGCAGAGCCGTATCGTTTTTTTCTACGATACCAGGCGTGTGATGCACGCGACGCAAGAATGAGTGTCACTGCGGTGATGTGAATGAAACGCCGAACGGCGGTGTGCCCGATTGATGAAACAACCGCGGATCGTTCGATCGCTCGATCCGCGAGCCGCCGCTCCGAAAAACTGGCGCGATCCAGGCGACCTATCCGAACGAACTGTCGCGCGAAATCGCGGCTCGCCGTTCGAATGGCGAGCGCTCGGCACACGCGCGGCCTCTGATTCGGCCGCGGCAGTGGCCGTCGTTGCATCGGATGCACCAGCGGGAGCCAAGCAGCGTTGGCAGTGCTCGTGCAACGTTCGCTGTGCCAGTGCCCAGTGCCCAGTGCCGATCGTCCTCCTCGAGAACTCTTGCCGGAAGGTACGCCGAGAAATCGCGTCTCGATCGCTTCGTCTGTCCCCGAGTCCCTTCTCTTCTCTGTTCGAGCCCCTGCAACGTCTCCGTGATCCGTGATCCGGAGATCGATCTGCGATCGGTCCTCGAGATGTTGCTCTCGCGAGGGAAATCTCCGAGAACCCTTATTTTTAAAGAACTAACTTCTTTCTCGCTTGTAACCAGTCCCCGTGTCGTTGAAAACTCGAAAGTCCCAAGAGCACTCTCTTCTCGGTTTCCCTTTGATCCGTCGAATTTCCTCGGTAGACCGGAAACCGGTTCCCAGCTGATCCGATGGGTTCTGCCTCGCTCGATCCACGAGCCATCGAAACGATCGTGACTCGATTCGCTAACTCGCCCGCCTGTGCGTGCGTCCGCCTCCGCGTTCGCGTGGATGTTTGTCTACCCAATGAATTTTTTCCCCCCGTCGAACTTCCGACGGATGACGCTCGACCCGCGCTGGATCGCGCGATCGATCAATTCCCGACGAGGGTTGCCCACTCGACCACCGCTCTCGCTAGCTCGCTCGCTCGATTCCGTTACGTAACGAGGCCTGACCGCCGGACGGAGACAACACGGCGAGGGACAGTTTCTTTCTGTCGCGGCGACGAAAGGCCCGGCAAATCTACAGGCCGTTCGAAAAATATCTGAAAGATATCTTACGATCGCTGTCGGCGGTGTTCCTACGCTTCTCGTTTCATGGAAAATCAGACGAGTCGCTCGGAAGCCAGTGCGGTGGAGCGAGGAAAAGAAAAACTTGGAAAATTCATCTTTTGGCTTCTGAAATGATTATACAACGTGTTCAGAAGCTATAAAAAGAAGGGCTTTCTGACCTAGAACAAACGGAGGAGCGAGTGAGTCAGTTAATAAATAGAAACAATATTATTTACTCCATTGAAATTTAAAATCAGAAAATATCCAAAAATCGACTTTACCGTATTGGTCTCTGAGCGACAGATATATATCAATTTTACTAGCATTAGTTCATATTATTTTCTATCGCGATGCAACGGTCGTGACGTGCTTTCTGGAGCACCCTGTACAGTCGGGAGATCAGTTGATTGCTGGTCCGAGGAATGTGGGCGTGATTGGTCAGTTGTCATGTTATTTGTGGTACTAGTTTGCTGTTCGCCGATGCGGTTACCGATCAAGACTATAAACAGAGCAACAATGGCAGACTCCTGTTGCCCTTGTCCTGTCGCTGGGTTCATCTCCTGTACGACGAAGGAGGGTATAGTTGCGAGATCATTTGATAGTTAGCTGGTTCGTTTACAGTTTCGGTTGGTAACGATAGTAACAAAAACGAGACGAGACTTGGATCATTCAATGACGGGGTTGAGGAATGCTGGTCCATCGGTCAGTTTTAGTATGTCCTCGATAGATTTTCGATGCTAATTTACTAATCATCGATAAAGTTACACTTAACCAATCGAAACTACAAGAGAGACATCGAACGTCCCATACCAGCAGGACGTTTCTAAATCGATGGATCTAAGCGCTTGAACACGGCTAAAAGATCAGATTCCAGCACAGACGATAGATTTTTAGAACTCATTCGATTAATCGTGACCTCTCGCGTTTCAAGGAAGCAATCTCTCGTTTGATAAAAGTTTGTCGAACTACCTGTTGCTTCGTTCGTTAGATCGGGGAAAACCGAGGAAGCCTTTTAGCTGGCTCTCTTTACCTCATTGTTCAACGGTGCGAACGTTTCATTCAAAGCAACTCGTTTCGAAGGAATCGCAGGGGAATCCACGTTCAGAAATACACACCCCAATCGATCGTTGTTTCAGATCGTAGAAAAACTGAATGTCATTCTATCGCGATTGTTCCTAAAATATTCCGAATTCTCAATTAACACAAAGATCTTACCGCGTTTGCACACTAAATTCTATACAACACTACAATTGAAACGCGCAGAATATGCTAATTACGACTGACAACGAATCGAGTCGTTTCAGTCGAAAAACGGACTATAGAGCAAATCGTTGGCGTAAACGAACGCTTCCGTGGTTTTCGATAGGATTGCCGTCCTTCGACGAACTTTCAGTATCTCGCGGGCTTCCGGTGTCGAAAAAGACGCGCCCTAGATAGCGATTATCCGCGGAACAGCGGCTGGCCTCGTCCAAGGCCTCCGTTTAGCTCGGCGCGAGCGAGCGGACGGTATTTTCGCGTGGTGTTCTCTGGCAGAGCGGAATGAGCGGTCCTAGGGAGGTGTAGTTGCGAGGGGAGGGACGCCGGTCGTACCAGAATAATAATAATATCCATTTCATTGCATCGTATACAACGTTGCACAGCCGGGCCGAATATTGTGTTACTGTCAGATGGAATCTTCCGAACGAAAGCAAACACTCGAATATGATGTTCGTGCATTTGCTTATAAATAGCCAAGATGAGATTAAGCAGCAATTACCGAAAGCAAAATAGTACTCAATTTTGATTCGATCACAAAAGAAACGTGTTACCGATTGCAATTTTCAAGCAGCAATCGACAAAAGAAAGACACTCGATCCTTGCTTAATCAAAACCGAAGAAGATCCAACTACATCGGACTCTTGAACGATCCATTAAGAATCTTCAAGGACCAATCAAAAACAATGAATTTCGAAGCAGCGCCGAAGAGCAAACGGGGGTGACTCCTGTTTCACGAGAAACTGATAGGAAATCGTTCGTTTACCTCGTCGGGATCACCGATATCGGATCGTCCCGAGTCGGGTATCTCAGCTGTTTCGAACGCGCGCACCGGTGCCAACGTGTCGACGCAAGAGGATCGGCTCCCTTTTTCTCAGGGCTTCGGAGCCGCGAACGAGGCAAAGGCCGCGAAAGAGAACGCGTGTCTCGGGCTGGCTCGTGCCAAAATCGTTGGCAAACCCATGTTTCTCTCTCTCTCTCTCTCTCTGTCTCTCTTTCTCGCTGCCTCCTCCGTTTCCTCTCGGCACACATCGAGAACAAGCGGCGTGGAAGGAGTAGCTACGTCGACGGAGTTGCGTGGGCGGAAAATATTCCGCGGAGGGAAGACGGTTGACGGACAGCGGGACAAAATGGTGGTGGGCCCGTGCTTCGCGCAGCGTTTCCCAACCTCTGCACGAAACCTCGAAATTCGACTACTCGCGTAACGAGAACTGAAGGTTACCGATGCGTCGCTAAGATCTTCATCTCCGAAGTAACAATTTCGCGCGAGGAAATCTCCTGACGCAGAATTGCACCAATTCAGGAAAACGCCGCGTCTGGCAGTGCGCGAATGAAACAGGTTGGGAACCGCTGCTGCGGTACGCTGACGGAAAGATGGCATCCGTGACACAGGGTTGAGAGGGTCACCCGATGTGTTTGTTTACGTCACGTGACGGTGTGACGAACTCGAGTTTCCAAGAATGTAATTAACCCTTTGAACTCCGCAGGCACCAATACTGCGCCAGTCATAATATTCAATATTTTAATGAATTAAAGAAACTATCATTAGATTTTCTATTATCAATTATTAGATTTCTATTGAAAGATCGAAGGTATGTTACATTTCTCATTTTCACTGTAGATACCGTAAAAATTAGTTGCAATTGCTGATACATTAGAAAACCATCTGGAGTGCTAAGGGTTAAACGAGCGAAATGACGAAAAATTGTCCTTAACTCGCAGCGTTACCTGCATCCCTTGCTTCCTTTGCCTCGATTAGATCGCGAGCGCCGATCTTTTGCTGTTTACAGACCGAAACCCTTGAACTGCAACTTTCGACGTAGACACTGACACTTGACACGGCCAGTAGCACGGCGGCCGTCCTGAAAGGGTTAAACCGGCATTCCTGCCGATGTTCTTTCGAGCAGCGCACGGTGCGCGATAGGTGGCAGAGGGGACTGGTCCCACGTGCTCGATTGCACAAGCAACCCGGCGATCGGCCGTCACTCTATTTTTAACAATACCGGCCGCATATTTAACTTGCACCTAACTCAACCCAATCGATCTTCATCTCTTTCTCTCCTCTCTCTCTCTCTCTCTCTCTCTCTCTTTCTCTCTCGTTCGCGCGCGCGCTGATCCCTGCCCGCTCGCGAGTTTCCTCCATCCGAGAGGTATCGCTTATCGCGGCGAGTTGGCAACGAAACGCGTTTTCGCGCGGAACCTCGGAGTCCTCTTTGTAGCGGGCCGCCCGCTAGACCGTCGTTCGCCTCGTAATTCATCGCGACACCGGAGTCCCGTGATCCGTGATCGCTCGGGGAACCACCGTTTCCTCGTTCTTCCGTGATTCGCTGCCCAAGATCGCGTGTTCTTGGTCCAGGTTTCCTTTCTCTTTCGGATGCTAGCATTTTTGACGGCAGAACGGTTTCCTTGTTTAGCAGTTATCGATGTCTTGAAAGTGTCAGACGTCTTAATGATGCTCAAAGTAAGTGGTTTAATCGTATTAGGATGGTAGTTCAGCGGTAAATGAAGTTTGAGCGACACTTTCACCGCGGTGCGTGACACATCGAAAAGTTGAACATCACTTTTTGGCTAACCCAGTGGGTTTAGAATAGATTTATAGATCGGAGGTAGATCAGGAGAAGGTAAACTTGTTTTAATTCTCGCAATGTACATCCATTCATAAGTCACTCGCCACTTTAACTGTACTCTTAGATGCTTCAATATTTTAATCGTACGTTCGAAATGGCTCTCGCGAAACGTGTCGTTCGATCGAACCTTTGGAAAGTGGCGAACAAAGTAGCTAAGTGCTGGAAAACGTGCTCGAATGACTAGATAATATTCCTTGAAACCAGCTCGATCCAGAGTTCAACGAGTGATTGACTATTCATCGACTGATCGATGAATTCAGAGTCGAATAGAGCGATAGGAGCTAACCGAACGATCGGATGAAATCTCTGAAAGCGAAGCGAATCGGCGAAAATTGAGCCGATCCTGAACCGAATAATCGGAGCCCGCGGTCCTCGAAGCGAACAGCCGATCGTCGTTCAAAGGTTAAACGTTGTACACGGTCGGCCGTCTTTCGTCGTTTCCCAGCGCGATGACGACGATTCTTATGCAACCGTCGCACACCTATCACGGCGGAACAACAGCCACTCGGCCGAATTTATTTACTCATTTCACCGGCACGATTCATCTCATCTCCGCGGCCAAGCCCGAAACACTCGGGAGGGACGAGGACGGCCTTTGGTTGGCCGAACTAAAAATACGAGGCTGCACTCTCGGGAACGCCGCGTTTCTTTATCGCGGTTGTCCCTCGTTATGCAAGCCCGCTCGCGAAGTTTTTTCATCGCGCGACGGGAAAACGGTCTCGCGACACTCGTCGGTGACGGGACTTGTTGCTTCCGAGACAGTTCGATGATTTTCGGGACGATCTGGATGACGCTCGTAACTCGGTCACAGAGAAATTTGAGACACACTGGTACACACCCTATTTTTATGCGTGTAATTCTATAATTCTTACAATTAACCCTTTGCGGACGACGATTCTTTGAAACATTGAAAACCTTCGACAGACGAAACTAAATTATATATCGATTGCTTAAATAACAGCAGAAACAGAAACATGCTAATCTCTTGTTTCGACTCGTCCGCAAAGGGTGAATACAATTGTCTCCCGCGAGAGACGTACAGAAAAACGAGCGTAGCAGCGTCGCGTCGGATACGAAACGGTTCCAAGATACGCGAACGACGATACGATCCGTGAACTATCTTCCCAGTCGACAAACAAGTTTCGTCGGAGGGATCGGAAAGCGGTGAAAAATTTCCTCGAGCCACTCGGGAAGGTTCGGGGGCGCGGGGAGGGGGGCGGAAGACCGGGAACGCCGTTATCTCTTCCGTTATCGGTGAAATAATACTTATTTGCGTGCGATAGACGCGTGCACTCGCGCGAGCCCCGTCGAGATTACCACGCGAGCTCCGCCGGCGAGCCGAACATTTGGGGTCCCGCTGGTCAATTTGCGACAATTACCGAGCCGTTGCGACTGGTTAAAGGCAGTTAGCGCTCGGCGAACGAGCAGGGACGCGTACACCGAGTGCGTTCATCTCGCGGCCGATCCGTGTTCTTTCTTCGATTATTTCCACCGGGAAACGGTTCCCACGACTCCGACGGAGGTTCCGTCTAGCTGTCGCTTAAGCTGAACGCGGGTTACCAGGATTGCATCCCCTTAGGATTGGTTAGATCTTCATTAATTTTCGTGAGGAACGAAAGACGTGATCAGATTCGACGGAAAATAAGTAGAGTTCGGCGAAAGCCCTACGAATCAGTGACCAGAGAATTGCTTTCTGGATTTTCCTGAGGAACAATTACCTCTTTCGATTGAATTGCTAATGAAAAGCCACTAGGCTGAGATTAGATTATACGTTAAATAGAAAAGTGGAACCGGCTCCGATTCTATCAGAGTGAACTCCTGCGTCGTCCTCTCGGGACCGACCGATTCGTTTACGATAAGATCCACTCTCTCCCAGCTCGATGCTTCCACGAAACGAGTCGTAAGAATCCATTAGCGAGATCGGCCGCTCCGAGGGAGGCCATCCGTATCATCGACTGTTTTCCACGGCCCGTGGAAATCCTTGGCCCGGTGGCATGTATGCGCGCGCCCGATTACGCGCCGCCTTCCCGCTCGATCGCTGCTCGCTGCTACGTGAACTCGACAGCCTTAACCTTCCCGATAACCCATCGGGAATCAAACGAGAAAGCCTCTGCCGCGCGATCTAATTCTGGTGATCGTGATCGGTTCTTTCTCTCGCTTCCCGGCTCGCCAGGTACGGCCGAGGCGCCGTGAACTTGGCGCGCGAGTCGCGAGGACCTTCGGCGAGCAGAGAATTTTCCTGGTCGCGTCGTCCGAGACGAGAATCTCGCCGAACGCCTTCAGGCGTCAACGACACGCGAGGCGATAGTCGATATCTCCCGCGATAATGCCCATCCATTTCGCGTTCCTTCCCCTGGCCTGCAAGCGATCCGCCGAACCCGTTCTGCCTCGCGAGCAATTAGGCCGTACACCGAGCGAACCTCCCGATCGAAACGAATTCTGTGAAATCCCATTCGCTCTTATCCTCGAATTCGAATGGGAACTATCGTGGAACAACTCGTTCGAAGTTTCCGCTGCGCCGGTGCATCGCCGGCGTTCCATTTTAACGAGCCGTAGTAGAAACTGAATCAAGTCCGAGATCCCGGAGGAGAAACTGTCGAGCGACGACGTTTGCTGAACGTTTTCTTCAATTTTCAAGTCGAAACCGACTCTTCGAACCGAATGAACGAACGATGACGCCGGTGACGAGCGGGAAACCATTGAAAAATGAAAGTCGGGCACTCGGATGCGCGAGCGTAATCGTTACATAAGGGGAGCTCGCGAGCTAAACAACCGCGCGGCCATGTGCTTCGGCGTCTCGTACGAGGGTCAGGACCCGAGCGGGCAGAGTGCACGCCGATGGGGGGAGGAGACCGCGAACGTTCTCCACTTATCTAGGCCGTGCAAGACACCGAATCCCGATCTTTTTGTTTGTCTCCGCGGCGGATTTTTTCCGACGGCCGGACACGTGAACGCATAGTTTCTTCGGCGAGTCTTTCCCGGAGCAGGTAGCTTAGCGGATTCCGGTGACGTTGAGGAACGTTAAAGAGGTTGACTAGTCGACCGAGCGCGATGAGCGTCGCAGTTACGGCCGCCGAGTGATACTGCGACGCTCGCGAGACTCCGCGACCGGAACGCTTAGAATCCCCGAGTGTGTGTTTTGACGCGTCCGGGACGAATCGTGCCCAATTGCCACCAGAATTGTTGTTTATAACTCTCTCGCGGTGGAAACAGTTTTTCGCTTTAGAGGTTCCATCGATGTTCCTCGAGTGTTCGATGAGCGTTTAACCCTTTGTCGCTCTGTTTATTCGAGAATATTTGAGAGTCATTGGAATTGTACCTTTGAATGGTACAATTGAGATACTACAAATACAGAAAAAATTGTTAAAACTGGTAGAGGTTGCAACAAAATAGAATAGTCTGACTCGACATAGAACTGCTTAAGGGTTAATCGTTTATTCGAGGACGTTTGAGAAATACTGAAATTGTACTTGAATTGAACACACCGAACGCCTAGAAACTGCCGAGTTGCTTCAGCTACGGTTCGTCCCCGACGCGTGAAAGCCCAGAAAGCGGCAAGATAGAAGAGAGATCTCTCGACGAGAGAAATCGCTGAGCCTTGGAGACGTAGCGCCTCGTTTCCGTTGCACCAGGTAGGATTCTTTCTGGTTTCAGCGGCGTGGAGCGCGAGGATGAGGTGTACAGCGCGCGTCAACTGGCAGCACGTGACACCGAGAAGAGTCTCGTGAAGCCGGAGAAGAAGAAGCTGCTGCCGAGCGTCTGCGAAGCAGCCGTGCAGCCGGTCACGAAGCTCCGGCTCCAGGTGCAGGTGACCGAGACTGGAAATCTCGAGGAGCCCGCGGTCGACCCGCCGAAGCCGAAGAACGCGCAGCAGCAGCAGCAGCAGCGGCAGGATCACCGGGAATCGGTGGACAGGGCGAAACCGTTGGCAGTCACGACCTCGACGTTCCGCGCGGCGGGCCAGGGCGTGAAAAAGGAGCCGGCAGGGCTCCGGGACGGCTCGCGGAAGGATAACACCTTCCCGAGACCGGTCCGCGACGCAGAGAAATCGTTCGTCGGCGTGCAAGCGCTCAAGGAGTCGCTCGAGGAGTCGCTCAAGGAGAACGACCAGCCGAAACGGAAGAAGATCAATCCGCGACCGACCAATCGTCCTCCGTTCATCTTCCAGGTACGCTAAGCTACTTGCCTTCGAGGTTTTCAAGCTTTAGAGTCAACCTTCCGAATTTTCAAGCTTTAGAGTCAATCTTCCGAATTTCCAAGCTTTAGAGTCCTATAACTCTCGAATCTTCAAAGCTTCAAAGCTCAGCCTTAAAGACTAAGCATCGAACACTTGTCATTCTATTTATCTCAAGCTACTATTTATCATCATCGCTACACTCGCCGACCTACTGGGCTACGTTGACGTCCAGTTGATAATTGATGATTCTTTCAGGGCAAGCCCGCGTTGGAATACGATCCGGAGAGCACAGTCCGTCGCGAGCGGCCACAGGCCGTCACCAGACAATTGTTCGTGCCGATCTCGCCGCAGCAACAGCAACAGCAGCAACAGGAACAGATCACTTGCAGACCACCGCCCCAGACTGCGACAGCCAGCATTTTCGCGCCTCGTACCAAGGACATGAACAAGGGCTTCTTGACATTTAGCGAGGATCATCCAGGTCTTACCAGTGGGTGTCCTTCGTGCAAGCTTCTTCTCCTTCACGCTTCCGTTCTGCCGTTCCTCTCTTCCCAGATAACGTTCAGCGAGATTTTACCTATTCTTCGTCGACGACCGTTTCAATCTATCAGTCTGATTACGGATCTCATTCGCGACGGATGCAACTGCACAGAATGCGCACAACGATATACACAAATTTTACAATGTCACTTTACTCCCATTCTGCTAAACATTAATTAACCGTTTCTTCGTTCCGATCGAGAAACTTTGATTTTCCTTTAAAGTCCGCAGTCCGCTAATGGCTGATCCTCAACTAATCAGCAATGAGTACGAAGAATGGATAATTCACATTTTCGATTCTCTTCCACGTGCCTCGATCGCGATAACGCTGCCGAAGAGATCGAAAACAATAATTATCGCTGCGCGTTACGAACGCTTTATCTTATCGAGGAACTATGAAATCCACCCTTTCTCTGTCGAAGCTGTTATCGAAGAGCTCTTGACGCGTAAAGGGTTGATTTACGAGGTTGCCGTAGCTCGCCGAAGATTGCTACATCCGAACAGCCGATCAGGGCTCCATTATTTATCGCTGCGGAAGCGCGTGAACCGGTCCCAGAGATTTCCTGTAACGCGTCGTCGATCCTGTTGCAGTGTTGAAGGACGAACCGGAGGACTTGACGCATCTGGCGCCCACACCCGGCGACGTGTGCGTGCCCCTCGAAGACACGCCTTTCCTCTCCGACATGCTCGACGAGTTCATCCTCGGCAACGACAACTATTGCCCTCTCCTGAGCCCCAGCGCCGGCCTTGCCACGGAACTACGCTCGACGGATTTCGGCGACCCGCTGAAGGACACCGACCTCGGGGACACCTCGAGGAACAAGGGCCTCGGAGAGTCGCTGGCCGACAGCGACCCGTTCATGTACGGCGACTCGCCGAGCAGCCCGTGCAGCATCGATCCGAACTCCGTCTCGCCGTCCCTCGTTAAATACCGTCAAGTACGTCCCTGGCTGCGCCTGTTTCGCGATGAACGTTTCATTGTGTCGTTCGAAGCTTCCAGCTTCTCGATTAGCTTGCAGTCACGGCTAGAGTTAGACGATTCTTGAACCTTGCAACCCGGTGTCGCGCTGACACTTGGCTACCTCTGACTCGACAGTAAATACGACGATCTCGGAATTAAAAACAATTCTTAGTATTGCGTAGAGTAGTCTTAACACTAGGTTTACGGGCATTTATTGTACGCTTCATTCTATTGTTCCTAAAAGATGCTATTTAGATTGTGGAAACTGGAGATTCGATAGTAGGTAATTGAGGTACATGTCAGTGTGATCGCATCGTAAACCTAGTGTTAACTTGTTAGTCGTGAATGTCGTCATGACGGAAACTTGGAGCTCCGATATCTACATTTGAAACGAATGAGTCGATTACCGAATAACGAGTCAAGTTTGATGAAAGTATCATGGTGCCACTTTCTTCTAGCAGAGCCCAGAACGAAGTATGGATTCCCTGGGCAGCCCGACGGGCGGCAGCGGCGCGGAAGGCCTCTCCGAAGACGAGATGCTGATGCTGGGCCTGAGCGACAGCATAGCGGACGACGAGCTGGCGCTGAGGGCTCCTTACATACCCATGTCGGACCAAGACGAAGCTCTGGACCTCTTGATCAGCGACGACATGGTGATGTGGAGTCCACCGCAGACCACGGAGAAGAACTGTCCAAAATGGTACAACGATTCCGATACAGAAATGGAGTAACGCTGTACGCCGAAGCATGCTCAGACCTTACACTGCGCGTTTCTTTCAGGATGCTAGACGAAAAGGAGCAACGAATGACCGACTCGAGTTTAGCACAGCTCCTGAAGACGGACCAGGTAGTCTCTAGAAAATACAACGACCACGGTGGCGGTCTGGTGAACCCGGTTCAAGTCCTCGGTCAGATACCGAGGAAAAGTAAGTGTTGCGAAGAGTCCTCCAGTCCCTGATACAGTGGAACCTCGATTATCCGATTTGATACGACTAACAGTCACATTCGTCAGACTTTGGGCATACTCCAAAGCACTCCTAGTATCCCAAGTATCTGGTTAGCGACAAGACTGGATAGCTTAGATCACATAAAGAATGGCTCACATGACTCTTCTCTTTCACACTTCATAACCACTAGACTCTGCTAATCTCTACATTCCGACATACTAGTATCAGTTGACCTAACTACGATTAGAGTGTAGCGAAGGCTAGTATCTCTACTCGTCACCTATTCGCATCAAGCCCTACACGTTCCAGAGTAGGGTTAGCGATCGAGGTTCCAGCTCAGCCAGCAAACTAACGTGTCCCATTTGCCCAGGTGCCAGCCTGGACGCGAGCCACTGGTCCTCGAAGCTGGACAGACCCAGCAAACGCATACACACTGCCTCGCTAGACACGGGTACCGAGAACAAACGCCTGAAGTGCGACGAGTCGAGTCGCCGCGGCAGTCCCCTGAGCCTGGAGGACCACTTGCTGGGCAAGCAGCACCAGCAGTCGCCGAGGAAGCCGGCGAACATGAACGGCAGCCAGCTGCTCCGTCGGCTGGTGTCCCAGCAGACGGTCCAGCGGAGCAGCGGCAGCTACAACGGCGAGTCGTACACGAACAGTCCCCGGCGGGGCGAGAACCCGGGCCGGATGCAGAGGGACTTGGAGATGGACGAGGCCGAGGGGGACAGCGGAGGCGGCGGAAACGAGGACGGGGGAGGCAGCGGGACGCGGCTCCCGCCCGAGCGGACGAGCCCCGGGTGCAGCAGCGTGCTGATGAACCTGCTGGTGTCCGGCTGCGACGTGAGTGCGGGATACGTGTGCTTCGCGAAACCGAAGCCCTCGAAGAGCATCGCGAGCACGTGAACGGCCGCCGCCCTCCGTCTCTCATCTCTCACTCTCTGTCTGGGAAAATTGTTTTCTGCTCTGAACGCGTGCCCGGCTCGGTTACCGTATGCGAACGCGCCCGGTCCGTCCGGCTGGACCGGTCTCTCGAACACGCGCGGCTCACATTCATTGTAAAGCGTCGGACACACTCCCGCTGTTTTATTACACGCTCGAGAGAGAAACTCCGGACACGTCGTTGTCCGTTCGCTACGGTCGCTCGGTTAGCTGGATATAGCGCTGGCACGTTGGAGAGATTTTTAATGCGGCGACGAGGAGGAACAGGACGAAGCGGCGACCGACGGTCGCTCGCGCCTCGTAGCCTCGAGAACCACGCTCCGCGGGCCGAGACAGGCGTGGTCCGCTCGAAGCGGGGCCCCGCGGCCTCGCGCGTCGCTCTTTAGAGTCACGTTAATGTATTCTGTACTTTCAAAGTATATGGAATTGTTGATTTGAAGATTGTCAAGAAAGAAATATGCCAAAAATACATTGAACATTTTGAACATCGAATCATCTGAACTGCTGCGTTTCGTTTCCTACCCCCTTCATCCCTGCCGATCCGTCTCACCGCAACGCGCACGGGGAACCCCGCGTTCCCGGTAGCTTCTCGGAGGCTGCACGCGCCGGTGCCGAGCAACGTTGTCGCCGACAGGCGAACCGCGTTCTCTCGGTCACAAGAGGGCAATAAAAGCGATCGATCGTTATCGAGCGCGGTGATCCCTTAGCATTTTATATTCGGACGTTTGTAAAGATATATTAACACACCGGTGGAAGGCAGGCTCGATTGCCCTGTATTTTTCAATGATCCAAGTCAACTTTTTACGTTCCCCGTGCTAAGAACTGCAATTACGTTGCGTCAGAGTCTAGATACTTGTGATCCCCACGTTTTTTTCGTCTTGCCGCGCGCGAAGCGTCATTGAACATTCGAAATCGTTCGGTTGAACGACTCGCAGTCCCGTGTGGAATTATGTAACGGAAAATCGATTGGCGTGGCTTCGGTTTTTCAGTCTCGAGGATGGCACCGTGGCAGCGGCACGCGTAAACATTATTCTCATTTGCAAACGTCTCCCACTTCTCCTGGTCTTCACACGAAACGCAGCACCGAGTAACATTTAGTCGTTACAGAGACTCTTAACGAGCACCATTGTAGCTAGGAAAGTGCAGAGCACGCGGAGGGCTGAGGTTTCGTTCAAAAATAAGAACACTGAACATTCGAGTAGCAGTGATTACAGAATTCTTCAAAATTAACGCTAGATTTACCTAAGAAACTCTTATTTATTAATCTTATAGCATTATACTCAATTCTCTTAAACTCTTATACCGAACGTTTCGAATGAAATTAAACTGCCAAGGTCTCTGCGAACACTTTTTCTAGAAACTGCATTGAGGTGTTCACAAGTGTAAATCTAGAGTTAATCGAAGACATAGATATATAACGAACGATACTTTTTCAAGGTGACATAATTTTGATGAAATTGCGCAGGACAATTTGATGGAGTCCCGCAACGTGCCGACGGCGCTGCCGAAGAGCCTGACGATGCCGTTGTCCGTCAACCTGGAGAACCAAATGGTGCCTCAGTGCCCTCCGTCCGGAGGATCGACAGGGTCGTACGACGATCTGAGTCCGGACCCGGGCAAGCAGCTGTCCGGCTCGTTCATCGGCGAAGGACCACTCGTGTCGCCCTCCTCGTCGATGATCAACTTCGAGAACTACGATTACGATCCGAGCTTGACGAGTAGCGGCCTGCTGCAGGTGCAGCCGGACCTCTTCGGGACCCTCTTGGATCGGGATCTCGTTTAAACAACAAGAAGGATACAATACCGAGCGCGTGATATGATACATAGTAGACTGCGTTTGACATTCAAACTATCGGACCGTCGATGAGATCGGTAAGCTTTCTTTGAGGAACTACGAGTCACCTTTGACAAGAGAACCTAAACAGATCGATTCGTTCAGCGCTGGAACTATTGGATGGGAATCGGCGATTTTTCTTTTAGAATTATTGGACAGATAGCTTCTTTGAGAAACGATTAAAGAAATTCGAGAATACCTAAATTGATGTGGTTATAGAGTCTAGAGAAGGAATTCAAAGGTCAGTTCAAGTGCTCGGTAGTTCTAGGGTTGATTCTCAGCGATCTTAGATCCTGACAGCTGCTAAGCAGAGAACTCGGAATCCGAGACAATTTGTCCGATAGTTTAAGATGCTCGAATGGACCTAATGAAAGCCTAGACGATCCGGGCGGGTCCGCAGGCGTTGATATTTTTCCACTGATCAATCCCGCACACGTTTCGATCCGAGAACACGGTGGACCAAGACGGTCCGTCATCACGCGAGAAAGTGCCAATGCATTTCTTTTAGGGAGCCCTAGTTGTTAAGTGGTCACCGCTGGAAGACGGTCTCCAACGCGGCAGTTAGATATCGTTTAGAGAATTTTGTTGTTGTTAGACTGCGAATGTTTATGCGAACGTACGGAAAAGAAATTGAATTCCTTCGCTCGATTCAGAGGTCGCATAAAGATCCGCAGACTTCGATCATCAGCGATCGTATTTCGTTTGGAAGTGGTCCGACGGGACCGAGAATATTGGAATCTTCCAAAGCCAATGAGACGCGTTGCCAAACGGAATCGTGCTGTTGCTCGAATCAGCTGCGATTAGCGCGTTCGCTATCGCGCATTTGTCAACCGTATCAGTTTCGAGTTTAGAAAATGAAACTAGTTTAGCCGGAATCACTAGATTATACTCTAGGCTCTTGTTTGTTATGCGCCCCGGATATTTTGTGAAAATACCGTCAGGCGTAACCGACGTGAATCGGCAGTAGCGAACGCGTTAGCGAACCAATAGCAGAGGTACGATTTCATTGAAGCGCCGTTTCGCGAGCGGACAGCGAGCGCATTTAACGCGGCGGCCGCGCGTTTTCTCGGCGGCAGAAGGATCGGTGTAAATTCTAATTGATAAGCGGAGAGAGACGCGCGGCGCCGACGATTCCCGCGTTGCGGCCGACCGACGCGGCGGCCACGGACGAAACCAAGCCGCGTCGCAACAGATTGCGATCCGTCGCGTGCCTCGTCGTCATTGTTACTGTTTTTATAGTTTTTAAACGAGACCAATCCCCGATTATCAGTTGTTACTATATAGATTATCGCGATTATCGTTCTTTCCGCGTGCCCCCGCCGAGGAACATGTGCCCGTGTTCCGATGGGCGTGCGCGCATTATATAAATATGAATATTTTTAATATCACTTACCGATACAGTCACTGTAAGAGCATACTAATTTTATGAATTTTACTATCGTCTTGTATTTTTATTCACGTAACATCCACGAGACCATTGCTAATTAATCTCTCCTTGTATTACACTGCCGGTATAGAGCGATGAATACCGCGTGAAAGTGAATTATGAGATAACAAATAAATAGAATTTCTACTGTACGTCGGTGTTTTAATCGGTGACGCTTGGACGATCGCGTTTTTAACTCTTTATATACCTATTTTTGTACTCCATAAACGCACGAAGAGAAAGTCAGTCTTTTGAATAATAGTTTAATTTGAATAATAGAAAGTTTCTTTAATAATAGTCTCGTAAGAGATCATTGATTTTTTAATGACTGTTGAATAACCGTTGGTAGGTAACGTCGAGTGTCCATTTGCCAATAAGCGATCCATTGTTCTTTCAACGAAACGACTGTACAAACCAAATGAAACCGATAGAAAGTAACTGGTACAATTTATACAAAATTTGAAATATTTGTAGCGCACTAAGGAATATGAGACATAAGGTTAGTTGTCTAAGTTTTCAATGCTCTATGGATAAATAAACAGGGTAATCGAAAGAGTGGATTACTAATCGATACCATAATAAATACCCATAATAAATATCTAATTGATAACGAAAAATCAGTTTCATTTATCAATTGACGTTAATGGAATCGAATTTTTTAGGGATGATTTCAACATTTTACATCGTAATTATTAAAACTGTTTTTTATCAATAAATCTCCCGTTAACCGAGAGTGGAGAATTGTAAAAAGAAAATTAAGTTTAATTTCGAATATAGATTTCTAGATTTCTTTTCAAAATTATCGAAATCGATAAGTTACCCTGTACGTTAGACCGATTTCTGTGGATATTTTACCTTGAGAGCAAGTGATCTTCTACGTCGTCGGTAACGTAGAACCGGAAATAGAAAGTTTCACCGCGTGAAACGTCTATATTACTTTTAAATCTACGTCAATTATTAAAGAATTCGATTATAGGTCATTAGCCCTCTGAAGTTGCGTAGCGAGAAATACCGCCACATGCGTTCCGCTACTAATAAACACAATCGAAGAAGTCTGTTCTGATCACAATCTCCGAGGGGGGATTTGAAATTTTTCAATTCCTTGGTGATCAGTAACAACGTATGTCGCGCACTGTTGGCACAAGCCGCGGCAATTAGATCAGTTTTTACGATGGCCGTGCCTTCTTCTTTCGTTGTTGGTGACATCGTGCATTTAAACGTCGGAGGAACAAGGTATAGAAAGAGAAAGTATTGTTTCATTTTTCCCATCTGTCTCAGGAATTGTGTAATTGTTTCATAAATTGATCGCCGGCGATCGCTCATTGTCATGGATCGAAAAATATTTACCGAAAATATTGTTGGCGTCGAAGCTTTCGATTGTAAGCTGTGACGTTTCGAAAAAGATATCTCAACTTAGTCCAGAGCTAATTGAATTCGTTTAATTAGGTTTTCAACGTCGAAACAAACGTTAACGTGGGTCCCAGATTCATTTTTTACCACGTTACTGAGCAACCGTTTCGCCAGCCATAGAGATGAAGATGGAGCATTGTTTATAGATAGAGATCCAAAATTATTCTCTATCATATTGAATTATTTGCGCACAAAAGACATTGATCTGAAAAGCGCGGATCTTAGAACTTTGAGACACGAAGCTGAATATTATGGTATAATACCATTAGTTAAGAGATTAATGTTGTGCGAGGATTTGACACAATCTTCTTGTGGAGATGTGTTATTTTATGGTTATTTACCACCTCCAAGTAAGTTATCATGCAATTTTAAGTAAGTTAACGGAATTGTAAATCTGGATATTTTTATTTCAAAGGTATACCGTTACAAGAACCCACTGCCACATCGTCGAATGTAGGGGATGTGTCTGTTCATGGTAGAGCTACTAATGCAACCACAAACCCCAAAACAGATGCACCATCCACTTCTCAAAGTGCAGCTCCGTCAAATTCCAATTCAACCCCAAACACTAATGGTAATAGATTAATTTTACTTAATAAAATTTCTATATACATTATCAACATTATCTGCAATGTATTTATTTATTTCAGGTCAACAAAACCATAAAGGTACTCTTGGGACACACGTAAGGAATTCTTCGTTGGATTACAAAATCCAGCAAAGAGGCTTGCCATATTCGCGTGCATCATCTCTAGATTTAAGGCACGTTAGAAATAATTCAGCCGACCTAAACAAATTACACAAGAATGACATAAGTTTGGTGTTCGGACCCCAACAAGGTAAACCAATGAAAATCTTCCTGTTGGACGTCCTAACGAAATGCTGTTAACACTTTTTGTTTATACAGTTTCGTCTTGGGTTGACCCTTTAAGAGTTCAAATAATAAAAGCTCATCACAATTGGATTGTGATTGCTTATGCGCATTTTATAACATGTTACCAACTAAAGGATTCATCTGGATGGCAGCATGCATTTACTAGTCCCCATATCGAGTCGGTAATTGAAAGGGTTGCGATAACTTCCAAATTAAACACTAGTTTGGACGTCAATATGGTTGCCTTTTCCTATGGAAATCAAGTTACATTATGGAGTGTTTCTGCGAATAGGATTAACATTAACATTGGTACATTTAACTTAAATGTTCGTATAGAATACTTATTTTTTATCGCTAGTCAATTGGTGGCCCTATCTTCTACCGATAAAATTGGCGTATGGCACGCTATGACGCACCATTGGCAAATACAAGATGTAGTACCTATTTTGTCATTCGACACCGCTGGTTCTTTTCTTCTTCTGGGATGCAACAACGGATCTATATATTACATTGGTAAGGATTGAAATTTCTTTAATACTTTAAACAATCGATTTTCCAACGATATTTACCAGTCGCTGATTTCTAGACATGGAAAAATTCCCTTTGCGAATGAAGGACAACGATCTACTCGTAACCGAATTGTACCGTGATCCAAATTATGATCCCATTACAGCCATATCCGTTTATTTAACGCCAAAGACATGTAAGTTTTCATCAACGTTTTTTACGTCACACAATATTATCTTGATAAGCGGCTTAAAACGAAAATCAAAGGTAAATAATAACTAATTGATAGTTGATAACATTGAGTATTACAGTATCTCTATTGCAGAAACACCTTTTCAAGTGACGTACAAGTAAATGGACTAAAATATAATTGTTTAATCTGCTTATATTGAGGAATGTAATAACAAACGTCACTTTAATGATACTTTCCCATTCTTGTTTGCCGTATTATTCTGTTTAATAGTTGCATTACACTGTCGGCTAGAATTCAATTCAGAAAAAATCTCGATACCACCTTTATTTTCTGTTGCAAAGAGAGCGAGTGTCTGCTGGTAGATTGACACTCAAAATATACATTCAGATGCGAACCTTCTAGTGTCTTTCTATCATCGAGTATAATATTATTGTATATTGAATATTAATGAGAGTTTATTATTACATTCTTTGCTTCATGATTTCGTACAACTGGATATATAGCACAAGGCAAGTATGGGTCGATATAACAATGTTCTACAATAATCTCACATTCAAGTCACAGTTCGAAATAACATATGTTTCTGTACATTTTGTATTGCATTGATTTCGATATTAGTATCCATATCCTTCCTCTCCAGATATATCGTGTTCGTCGTCTTACGTATTCATATACCGCTTTTCACGGCACGTCTCAATGAGAACTTTCTCCGTCCATAGAGTTTTTATACCTTTCACATTGAAAAACATAACTTCCGCTCATAAGTAATTCCGAATACGAGTACATAAACGTAAACGTTATTTTCTCTTTTAGATTGCCTTAATCGTACACAGCCCGCTATCCTTATGCGTCCAGTTGTACTACTGAAAATTATGACATTCTCACTTCCCATTTACTTTGTCAACATCTAATTGGAAATTATGGTTACACGATTCACTTGTCTTTGCTCCGATTAATTTTCATTTTCAAAGATTCCTGGCCTATTCCTTCCATTCCAATCTGTCACATCAGGATCTGAGAGGGGAAGGAAAACGAATAGACAACGCGTACCTCTGCTTGCATAGTTATTCTTCGTTGAAACAGTTTTAAACATACATATATACGATCGTTGTTTAGTTCATTCGAAACAGTTATACTAGTTTTCTGTACATTGTACATATCCTTACATTTCTCACATGTCTCCTCGTAGCGCAAGTCCATCGAATATACTTCAAATCTAAATTACGCATATCTTAGTATGTAACCGATAAGCAGATACCTTGTTTAGAAATAGTTACACTCTTTCTTAATTGTCTCGATGAGAAGCATGTAATGTGTGGATTTTCCATTTTCTCTTGATTGAAGTACACACGCACAAAAGATACTTTCCATTTCTCTAGTTTTATACATGTAATGTCCATATCATATCATTTTACATTCTCTATTAATAAATGTAGTCTATATTAACAACACGACGCTCTTTAAAGTGAAATAGCTTTGTATAAAACACGACTTTTTATACAGCTCTGTGTGGCAACTGGATTGAAATTGCGTACGGTACTAAGTCTGGCAGTGTGAAAGTCATTGCGCAACATCCTGAAACTGTAGGGCACGGACCACAATTATTCCAAACATTTACGGTACATCAGAGTAGCGTTACAAAAGTATGTCCATGTCAACGATATTTCCCTCTTGGATGTTAATTTCCAATTGCGTGTGTTTCTATCTGATACTTTTACAGGTAACATTGTCAGAGAAATATTTAGTGTCAGTTTGTTCTGAGTACAATCACGTTAGAAGTTGGGCGGTAAAAAGATTCCGTGGAATGATCTCCACTCAACCAGGATCAACGCCTGAAGCAAGCTTTAAAATTGTATCTTTAGAAGCGATCGAACCTTGTATCAGTTACAGTGCTGGCAATGATTTTGGTATGTAATCACGAGAAATACTACTATAACATTATCAGTCGTACCAAGAACTCAATTGACCTTTACATTCTGACAACGCAGGACCATTTGGGGAGCAGGACGACGAGCAAGTGTTCGTCCAAAAAGTTGTACCTGAGACTGATCAGTTGTTTGTGCGTTTAGCGTCGAACGGTAAAAGAGTGTGTGTAATTAAGTCGGTAGACGGTAGCATTATTAGTTCGTTCTACGTACACGAATGTGAAGGGTCTAGTCGTATGGGCTCAAGGCCGCGACGTTTTATATTCACCGGCCACTCGAATGGCACCATACAAATGTGGGATCTCACGACAGCCTTAGAGCCGTCGTTCTCTTCCGCTCAAAGTAAAATCATTGTCTTTCTAAAAAAATATTTGCCAACTACAATTCATGGTAACTAACGATTAACCGTGTTTTGTCGTAGATGTTTCCGGCGGACCTACACCAGAGGAACTTTGGAAATTATTAGATCAGTGCGACTTGAGCAACAGTTACTCCTCGACGCCATGCATCAGCCCATGCCCCTCGGTTATATCCCAATCGGGTCCTAGTTTAAAAACGAGCAATGTATTGTTTCTCAACCAATCTCAGAACTTTGAGGCTACTCCGGGAACTAGCCAAACATAAAGGTAGTAGCACGAACAAAATAGTCTTACACTCTGTCTTTTTTTATGTCATTGGACGAACGTTGATCTAATCTTTATTACTACCACTAGCATCTGCATTTATTTATTTATTTATTTATTACGGGTTATTTTCACGTACAAGTCTACGATTAGAGTTCCTAGTAACCGATTGTTTTTTATATATCTGAACGTAACGATTTTCGGGAAACATTGTTTTAGAAGTGTAACATGAAAGTGATATAATTAACGAACTACGGATGTATTAAGTATAAGAATCGTATAGTAAGGTAACCATGAATTGATCGTTCTTTGAATCTTACGGTCAAATATCTTTTCGAAATTAATAATAATCTTTGACAACCTATAGTGGTTTTTTTTTTTTTTTTTTTTTTTAGCGAAAGATACGATAAGATGTTTTAGGTGTAATGTATAGTTATAGTATTATTCTAATGTCTAAGAGTGGGAATTTCTTTACATTTACATATTCTATATTACTATGTTACAAATTGAATGAATCCATCCATGTTGTAAATTCCGTTCTTTAGTATATTTAAAATATAACAGTAGATTTCGTTGAAAACATGTACAGTTTAACGTAATGTATATATTTATACATAAATATCTCACTGTATAATTCAAGTTTTTCTTTCTTTGAAGGAAGATTATTATGATTGACAAATAATTGTGATTAATGTTTGCGCTTCGATTGTATGAGATCAGACGTGTAGTTTCTAAGGAACGCATTACGACGTATTGTACAAAGATCCGTTCTGAATAACAGAATGTTATCTTAAAACGTAGAAACTCCTCTATATTTGTCTTTATGTTTTTTACCAGGTAAATACTACATAAAACATTTATAACAAATATTGCAATGATGTTTAATTGTTGCCTCTGCAGCCTGAATAAACAATAAGTATATCATAATAATGATATTTATTCTCATATACAAGGTAACATGTAACTATAAACATGTTGTTAAGTCACTTTAAGGTGAAAGCGTCATCACATTTGTACATTATAGAAAAAAAAGTAGCAAAGGATGAATTTTTATATAAATAATTTTTCTATTACCAATTTAAAATTCAATATTTATTGTATCAATGTCATAATCTTTCAATAACTTTTTCAAGTACATAATCTTTCATCAACACTTTTTTATTTCAAAGAGAAACTTTGTCCGAATTGTAATTCCTATTTCCATATTTACAACTATATAAATTCAATTGAAATTGAGGTACTACAGTGACTCTTTTCGTTAGTTCTATACCGCATGATTAATTTACCTCAACAGTGTGTGTGGTCGCACGAAACATTCGTTATAAAATTTCATTCGGATCGCCACGATTTTTCTCCAAAATTATTATTAAAAAATTCACATATCAAAAAGATGCGTGTCATCTATGCCTTTCATCGCATGATTTAACTCGTAACTCGTAAGAGCGTTTAATCATGCAATATGAATTATAAATACGATGTAAATAACTTCGAATTATCCTAGTCTGTTATAAAAATTGTGAACAACATTAGTGACTGTATCGAAAATGAATCTTGTCTCATATAAAATATTTACTCCAAAATAAATTGTTATGAAATAACGTGGGTTTCGTCATTGGTGTTAACAACAAACAAAAAGAAACTAAACCAATGACGTATAAAGGAAGCCTTCTGAATGGATCTTCAAATGCTGTAGAAAAATCTGGTAATTCCATGCAATTACAAAAAGAATGCGATATCACCGGTGCCGCTAAGTGTCCTGTTCATAAAAAAAGAAACGAATTATCGCATAATTTTATATTCAATTAAGGCAAGAGGCAAACAATGGAGTGAACGTACCTGTTTTAACAAACAGAAAAGCCGCGTACAATCCAAACAATGTCGTGTACGAACAGTGAAGACCTGATTAACAAGTGTGTACAGTTAGAGGAAATTTCCTAATGTGTTCATATGAAACCCGAATTACGAACGATACTTACACGATATCAAAAACGCACGCTTAAAGGTCATGCCTTCTTGTACCCTACATACTATATGATGCATGTGAGCAACCCCAAAAATTAAAGAGCATACGAATATCGCGGTAATCGGTGTGAAACATTGTAAAAGCACCGGTAACATGCATGCCCTGAACGTCCATTCTTCGGACAAAGGTGCGACAACTTGACTTCTCCACCACGTCAATGTCCTTTTATTTCCAGGCCAAAACATGGACTCTGGAACAGGAAAAACCTATATTTCAATAGTTGTTAATTGTAACACGGCAAATTCCTTGTAGAAAAATTAAGTGCAAGCTCACCGGAACATAATCTCCATATCCCATCCCAACCCATTACGCTTAACGGTCCTAAAAATAGTATCATTGTTAACAATAATGGTATCACAATTGCTTGAATTAAACCTGGCCATCGTAGACCCAATAACTCCAAAATTGTTGCCTGAAACAATAAGGTATCTTATAGTTCAAGACATTCCTTCGAGCATAAGTCGCACGATCGTATAATTACCTTCTGGAAGACATTCTCGTTCATTCCAAAGTACAACGACGTAGGAGATACAAGGCATACGAAAAAAATGCTAATAAATCTCTTTTTTATCGCTGTAGCATAGTGCCTGCAAACATAAAAGAAAACTTGGAGGTCCGGGGAAGCATTCGCAAAGAACAGAAATGTTTTCAGCAAATTTTTGTCGATAGATCTTTACGCCGTTTAACCCATTATCATCCGGTGTCCTCTTTCGATTACACTTTTATTCGAATATTTTCCTACTGTTGCTCCCGATGCCAAGCATCCTCAGACAACAATACCTTTTATTATATCTAAATTATGAATTTTTACATTACCCACAAGTACACCTGAAAACAAAAAGATTCTTTTACATGACTTCCAACGAATTCTGTGAAAATAAATAATTCAGACGTTAATGGGTTAAACAAATCTGTTCTGGTTCGAAAACGGAGCATGTTGCGAGAGGTTGAAACGCGGTGCTGCTAGATAAAGAAGAATTCGAGGGTACAGATCCTTGTTATGACTGCACGAGTGGGAGAACTCTGGGGAAAGAGAGTAGTAGCATTCACGTTCACGGGACGACGTGAATACAGTTACACTTTGTTCGCGGTTCCCTGTGGTTCACCGTTAACATAACCGAGAGAGCGTGTTGCGCGAGGAATGGACATTTAAAAAAGACGATCGACGTTCGTCTCGCTGATCAGTTTTACTTTACCTATTGATCGGGAATCCCCACACATAGAGGCTCGCGACGTACACTGCAGGGAGACCGAGACATGATAAAATCGCGGGCACGCAGAACATATCGGTATTTCGGTCCGCGGTCTCCATAACTCCACACTGATGTTGGTTGCTTGTTGGTCGCGATCCACTGCGGAAGAGGGGGATCGGTGCGAGGGGGTGGAAGGCGAGTGAGAACGAGCGAGAAAAGGATCGCTTTCGGTCGGGGTGGATAGGTGGTCAGCGAGGAAAGAGGGGAAGAGCAGAAATTCATCCGATTGGCGGTCTGGCACCAGTCGGCAGTCCTACCGTCAATGAGAAGATGGCCGCTGGGCTCGGTGGAAGTGTCGCCATTGTTTAGTGTTTAGTTGTTTCACCCGTTTCTCGCATAATTTTCGTCGGGAAGCACGTTAAAAATGCCAAGCGCCTCGTTCACATCGTCGCGCAGCTACGTGCGGAGATCCCGGAGAAAAGGCGCGAACAGGATCCCTCTGCCTTCGAGAACCACCTCGGGTAAGAGAGCCCTGCATCCAGACCCTCGGTTCACTGCTCACCTGTCGTCTCTCGGCTCTTTTCTGTTCCCTTCACCTACTTCGATATTACCCGAGTTTAACCCCGTTCCGAGGATTCTCGCCGATTCCCCTGGTCAACCGACATCCTTCCCTTCCGTTACTCGTGTTTTTCGTTTACCATTCCGGACATCGCAAAGAGAGAGCAAGACAGAGGCGACAGTTAAACCTTACGCTACCCACGTCTCTTCTCTCGCATGATTTTCTCGCGGTTTCGGCTGCCCGAAAAAATACGCGACTCCCGATGACGTTTCCCCACGGTCGCACACCGTGTCCGCCGCACCAGCCCTTCTTTCTTTCGGGGACATCGATCACCGTATCGCGTACACTTCGCGATTGTCAATTTTTACCGTGGAATGTCGGCTCAAAGTCTACACTCCTCACTCCACCTCCCCCATCTTTTTTTTTTCGTTTCCTCCTTCTTTTTTTTCGATGCAATTCCGATTTATTAAACACGTCCAGCTGCGGGACCGCGATGACGGATCCCCTCGCGTGATTCGGAAAAATGATCGGCCCGTGATCTCAGGGGCACGATGCACCTTCCAATCTGATATTGCACCAGCTTACAGACTTTTCTGTTCAATCGGTATAACGGTCTACTTTCCCAAATCACTTTCTGTTCATTGGAAATTGCAACTGGGACTGCCACTGTTCCTTTGAAAATTCACTTATGCAGCTTCTCCTTTGGAAATATGGTCTGATCATTGGCTGTGCACACAGATTCAATGGATGGATACGAACATGCCCCAATTTCCTTATTAGCATCCCTTCTACCGTCTTTGTCTTTCGTTTATTCCTTTATTTCCTTTAAATGTCAATTCTAAAATTCAAAGTTCATAGGTTGTCGCCGCTCGACAGAGATGCTTCGTGCGTTCGTTGTGTGTTTGATTTTCTGTTGATAGTTGTCTGTCCGACAGTCGACCAAGATACGCAGTCACTCTGGTCAGAATTTGTAGTACCGTTCGAAACTTTAAAGGCTATTGACACGTGCAAACCCCAAATAATATTTTACAAGTCGATTGAAATTATTTTGACCTTTCAGCCGAGCCATGCGATTTGCCATGTTCAGCGTCAAATCAGATACCTCCTGGTGGTGGTGTTGGTGGTGGAGGAGGAGGAGGAGGAGGTGGAGGTGGGGGTGGAAGCGGTGGAAGAGGATCTTCCCCCAGTGTTTCTGGCGTTGCAGCACCATCACCTTCCCCGTCGCATTCACATTCTTCCCCATACGACTTAAGACGTAAAAGTCCACCTCATCTGGATCCAGCTCCCGGTACCAGTTCAGCCTTACCCCCTTCTGGTGGTAGCAGTATCGGAGCAACTCTAGGTTCTTCCTCCTTACCAGCCAGAAAAAGACCCAGGCGGACATGTTCATTATCCACAGATGGTACGTTTACTTTGAATCGAACGTCGTTAGCGCGCGTTGTTCGCCCACAACTCTCTTAAATGCCTGTGAATTATTTCTCTTTTTAGGTACAAACACAAACACTGCAGCGCATTACCTTCAGTACGAGTTACCGGACGAAGTGCTGCTTACTATATTTAATTATCTAATGGAACAAGATCTGTGTAGAGTTTCTCAAGTTTGCAAACGTTTTCAAGCAATCGCGAATGATACTGAATTATGGAAGTCCCTGTACCAACAAGTCTACGAATACGACTTGCTACTATTTAATCCTGCACCATGTAAATTCGAGTTTGTATCTCCGGACGAATCAGATTACCCGAATCCGTGGAAGGAGAGCTTTAGACAATTATACAGAGGAGTACACGTCAGGCCAGGATTTCAGGATCTGAAGTTCCAAGGACGGAATTTGCCATACTTTAATACTGTTCAGGGAGCGTTAGATTACGTAGACGAATATAGAAGCAATAGCGGTTCCTCGTCGAACAATAGCACAAGCACAACCGGTCAAGGGAACTGCTGCGGGAGCAATTCCCAATCGGCGGAGGAGGCACCTCAACATTTAGTTTTCATACACGCTGGTATCTACAGGGGCGAATTTCTCGTGATAGACAGCGATGTTGCATTAATAGGAGCGGCACCCGGAAACGTGGCGGAGTCTGTTATATTGGAGCGAGAAAGTGAATCTACAGTTATGTTTGTAGAAGGAGCGAAACGAGCTTACGCCGGCTATCTCACGTTAAAGTTTACCCCAGATGTTACTAGTACAGTGCCGCACCATAAACATTACTGTTTAGAAGTCGGCGAGAACTGCAGTCCCACCGTGGATCATTGCATTATTAGGAGTTCAAGTGTCGGTAAGTCACTGTCAGGCAACGTTCAAATTAACAACAGTACCCGAGGAATCCCAGTCTAACGCACTCTCTCGACACATATTTGCTTCCTATTACGAATTTTCGGAAGATCTCTCTCGAAAGTAAACGAGAGCGAAGGTAACGAATTTCTTAAGACGATCGGTAACTTTTCAACACACGATCCGTGTTCTCGTAGCTTTCTAATTCTTTACTCCACGAGTTTCCTAACGTCTCTTTCGAACACTGCAAAACTATTTTCCTGGTAACTTTCAATTGCAAATACATAATATATATATATATATATATATATATATACATACATACATACATGAAAGTCACACAGAACATTTGCATTTTCGACAGTCGGAGCAGCTGTTTGTGTGTCGGGCGTAGGAGCGAATCCCGTGGTGAAAAATTGTGACATATCGGATTGCGAGAACGTCGGACTCTATGTCACCGACTACGCGCAAGGGACTTACGAGGACAATGAGATCTCCAGAAACGCGTTGGCCGGGATTTGGGTGAAAAATTACGCGAACCCCATCATGCGGAGGAATCACATTCACCACGGAAGGGACGTCAGTATATTCACGTTCGACAACGGTCTCGGGTACTTCGAGGCGAACGACATTCATAATAATCGACTGGCGGGTTTCGAGGTGAAAGCTGGTGCTAATCCGACGGTGGTGCATTGCGAGATCCACCACGGCCAGACGGGCGGGATTTACGTGCACGAGAACGGTTTAGGTCAATTTATCGACAACAAGATCCATTCGAATAATTTCGCCGGCGTTTGGATCACCTCCAACTCGAACCCGACGATCCGCAGAAACGAAATCTACAACGGCCACCAAGGGGGCGTATACATATTCGGCGAGGGACGAGGTCTGATAGAGCATAATAATATTTACGGCAACGCTTTAGCCGGCATCCAAATCAGAACGAACTCGGACCCCATCGTCCGACACAACAAGATACATCACGGACAGCACGGCGGCATATACGTGCACGAGAAAGGACAAGGCTTAATCGAGGAGAACGAGGTCTATGCCAATACTTTGGCAGGTGTCTGGATAACCACCGGGTCCACGCCGGTACTTAGAAGGAATCGTATTCATAGCGGGAAACAGGTCGGAGTTTATTTTTATGACAACGGACACGGTAAACTAGAGGACAATGATATTTTCAATCATTTGTATTCGGGAGTACAAATAAGGTAAGGTGTATTTATAGCTAACGCCTAAAGGAGATCACTCGATGGTTAGGTTTAGAAATTAGTTGTTAATTTTCTGAAATGATGAAACTATGTGTTGTTCCACTAGACATCGAGTCGTCTAACTTTAGGAGAGATGCATTCAGTGCTCGATGGTTCACGCTAACTTTCTGTCCAGGACTGGAAGCAATCCAGTGATACGTGGGAATAAGATATGGGGCGGACAGAACGGCGGTGTTCTTGTGTATAATAGCGGATTCGGTTTACTCGAACAAAATGAGATTTTTGATAACGCGATGGCAGGAGTTTGGATTAAAACTGATAGCAACCCTACGTTAAAAAGGAACAAAATATTCGACGGACGGGACGGTGGTATTTGTATATTTAATGGTGGTAAAGGTGAGTGTCTCTCCTCCTATTCCGAATCGTTGATTTTTTTCAAACGTGCCAATTGTGTTCTTGTTTGTACGCTGCGGCAGGTGTGCTTGAAGAAAATGATATATTTCGTAACGCGCAAGCAGGAGTGCTTATTTCTACGCAGTCTCATCCTGTATTGAGGAGAAATCGGATCTTCGATGGACTGGCAGCCGGCGTTGAAATAACAAACAACGCGACCGCTACACTAGAACTTAATCAAATTTTCAATAATAGATTCGGTGGTCTTTGCTTGGCGAGCGGAGTGCAACCGACGACTAGAGGTTCGTGCATCTCTTCTCTGTGTTATTAATTGAAACATTAACCTTAAGGCTTCGTTTCCTGTTACGCGCTCGCGGCGCCATAAAAAAAAAAAAAGTGAAAGTATCGTGCTTCAAAAGCGACGAGCGATTAAGAGGAAATGAATATTCATGGAAATAGCGAGGGAAATCAATTTCTATCGGTGTGTTTTTCTTTCTCGTTTCAGGCAATAAGATATTTAATAATCAAGACGCAGTTGAGAAAGCAGTCGGTAACGGCCAATGTTTATACAAAATTTCGTCGTATACTTCCTTCCCCATGCATGATTTCTACCGCTGTCAGACGTGCAACACGACAGACCGTAATGCAATTTGTGTGAATTGTATAAAAACTTGTCATGCCGGTCACGATGTGGAGTTCATCAGACATGATCGGTGAGTGTTAACGAGAATTACGTTTCATTTTCGATCGGAATTCAACTTGTAATCTACACTAGCGTAACGCGACGGCCAAGTCAATGCGTCGGAACGCTTAGGCAACCGACTGAAAGACTATGACCGAAACGTGGCAGATCTCCACGTTCGATTAGCTAAGTAGTTGGTAGTAAGTTTACAAAGTGGTTTGTTTAAAGATTTCGCTTTCTTATTCCAGTCTGATAAAAGGTGAAAATTGATGAGACTTTTAGCGATGTAAAAGTAATTAGGAGGATCGTTGAAGAACAAACAATTAGAATCGTTGACGCCTAAAATTCGGTCGCACAAAATTCGGTTGGGTTTACAGGACGGTTTCTAATTAATCGATTTCTTTCAGATTCTTTTGTGATTGTGGTGCTGGGACATTAAATAATCAGTGTCAACTTCAAGGTGAACCTACACAGGACACAGACACGTTATACGATAGTGCAGCACCGATGGAGTCACACACACTTATGGTCAACTAGGAACTAACGTAAACTAAATAAAACAATCAAACGACACTGAAAGAGCCTGTAAGTCCAACACATTACAAACATGGAGTAATATGTTGCTGAGTTCTTTATTATGAATACTTGTTCCTTCGCGTCCCCGTTGTGATTGTTATTATTATTATTTTTTTTTTAAAGCTATAGTTATTGTTAACATATTCCAATTAACTGCAATGTCATTACCATTGTCTTCGTCGTAATCGTCATTATTATCATCGTTATCATTATTATTATCATCATCGTTATTTCTATTATCACTTTGACCATCCGTTTCATCGTCTCATCGTCATCGTCGCGGTGGTCAAAAATTCGTCATTTCACGTCAGTTTGCATGTACACGTGGATCACCGTCATCGAGAGATATATATTATATTTTTTTATTAGTAACTTTATCTCAACGTATACGTTAACGAAATTCGCTACTGAAGTTCGTGCTTACACAGATACTGAGAGAGAGAGAGAGAGAGAGAGAGAGTGTGTGCGCGTGTGTTTGTGTGCGTGCGTGTGTGAGAGAGAGAAAGAGAGAGAGAGTGTGTGAGAGTGAAAATTCATAAACGGAGATCCGGTCTTGTCCAATGTAAACGCAAGTATTATCAGAAAGAAGGAATATCGTAGTACAATGATTTTCCTTGATCGAAACTAGATATATATATATACATATAAATATATATATATATATATATATTTCTTTTTCTTCCCGTTTGAGAGCGGTTTCGTGAGGCCAGGACAATCCGATTCTTTCCCGCAAATTACGTAATAAAGAACTCCGCAACGAAACTTAACTGTCGACGTTCGAAAAACAAGTGACAAAAATTGCCACTGGACTCTTCCCCCGTAAAACGAAAACTAATCTAACAATTGTAACGTCAAATTTATTTAAAACGCGAAGCAGAAGAAATTATAAACGAGAGAAAGAAAAACGAGACGAGTACGCGTTCAATCGTTGAATAGACTGGAATTTCTAACCTGCGAGGTCCGACTTCTAAGTTCGCACTTTAAGAAAAGGAAAAAAAAAAGAGAGAGAGAGAGAGAGAGAGAGAGAGAATAGAAAGAAAAAGGAAAAGGGAAAAAACGGAAAACGCAAGTGCAGTGAGTCTGTGTAGGATAAAGGAAGGAACGAGAACGCAAAGGGAACCGGGAGGAATAAGAACAAAAACGAACACATGTGTATACGTTTGGTAAAGAGGAGACACGGTGACGGTCGTGGCGTTTTAATACGAACAAAAGTAACAAAACAAACAAACAAACAAACAAACAATTTAACTGTCTTTAAAAAGAGAAAAAAGCGAAGAATTTAAAGGGACACTCGTGCAATGCGACGGCATTGATTTAAAACGCAAACGAAAAAAACTAAAAATATCAATTAAAACGACAAAAAAATGGCGAAACAAAAATACACACACACACACATACACGTACGACGTGCGCAGCCGCGTTCGCGTGGACACACACACACACACACACACAAGTAAGAGATAACGTTTAAGCTCACGATATAAACACACAGTGTCGCGAATGTAAATTGTGTATATCGTAATTAAATAAACGCGATTAAGCGGATAATTAAATGAACCCCGGCGCATCGGCACCTGAGTGTGTTAGGATATAACGTTGCGGACTAAAGTTTTGCTCGTTCGCGGTCGAACGGGGCTCGTTCTAAATGAAACAAAAAAGTAGAGAAAAAGACTAAGCCAGTGTGTAATCGAAGCGAACGGGAGAATCGATCACGGGGAAACGAGTGCGTATTGTGTATTTACGAAACGACGGAGTTTGCAGGCCGCCGAACACCGCCCGGCACCGACAGTCCAACGGACAGTTTGAACACGGACGAATGGAAGGCTAGCGACGACTTCGTTCGAACGGACACACACACACACACACACACACACGAGAGAAAAGCTGCGGCGACGAGACACGCTGGCGAGAGAGAAACGACGAGGAAAACGGGGTTGGCCAGACGCGCGCGACGAGAAGACGCACACACACCACCCAACGATGGACGACATGCCGAAACTGATGTCTAAAAAATGTGATACTGTACGATTCACAGCTGGAAAAAAATAATCAAAATGGAACAGAAACGTCTATGCAATTCTAACGATTCATTCTAACTGTATCTCGTGTACTTCTGTTTCTTATATCTTCTTTTCTTTTTTTTTTCTATTTTTCTCTTTTCTGTTGTTTCGTTTCCATACTATTGTATCGTCGTAAGTGTACCTCCGTGGAACCACGCGTTCACGTGTACAGTTCTTCGATCGTACTGTTCCGCGCAAATTGTGAATAGTGATGGCTCCGATCGCCGTAGGGAAGTGCACGTTCCGAAAGACAGAGTAGAGGAATGGATAAACGGAGAGGGATGTCCGAGGCGAGACGAGCGTCTCCGAGGAGAATCCGCGCTGTTCGGAGCGTACGGTTCGTGTGTATACCAGTGAGAAATGCGAGTATATTCGAAAAGGAAGCGAACGGAGGGGAGCGGGAGGAGCACCGGTCGAAGGAGAGGAACGCGGAACGATAACACGCAGCGCTGTCCGGAGAAACGGTTTTCCAAAGGAGAGGAGGAGGAGGAGGCGGTATCGTGGGAACGGAAGTAATCTCGGATTTTTCACGGAAATGCGAACAGAAAAGTAATCGTTCTTTTTGTTTTTAATAATTATGTTAGCGGTAATGTCTAATCGTATTGTTGTAATCGTGTATCGGCGAGAACCGACGGAGAGAGGGGGAAAAGTGGGGAACAGGCGATCAAAAGGAAAGAAAGAGACAAACGAGGAACCGCCTATTGCCTATTAGCGGTAGAACCTTAGACGCGGAACGAGAAACGCGAGCGATGTGCGTTCATAGGTCGAAGTGGATCGATGTAGATCGCAGATCGTCCTAAGAAACCGCGGCGAGGAGCCGAATGAAAGCGGAAGTCGATCTCTCTTGCGATTCATCTTGTACAGTAGAACCCCGAAAGCGCGATTCAAAAATTGAAGAGGTATCTTTTAATTAATACAAGCGAAGAAAGAAGTTTCGCAACTGATAATGGGCAAGAAATATTTAGTTTATTTTTTGAACGAATGGTAACATTTAGGTTTGTGAAATTTCGTTGAAAATTTCCAAAAATGAAGAATCGGTCGCGTTACACTGGGTTCTACCGTGCACACACACACACTTCCGTTGCGCATCATTGTTTCCGCCTCTTCTCTGTTTTCGTCTCCGTTGATTCTCTCTTCTCGTTTTCACTTCTTCTCTTTTCCTTTTGTTCTCCCCTCGCTTCTCGACGGACGGGGCGAGCCGTGAGAATTGCCTTTGAACTGTCGCGATTTACCGACCTAAGGTCCGTAGTATTATCACACACCGCAGTGTCATATTATACAATATAGTGTAACTATATACAATGTTTAACACGTTATATGCGCACTGAGAGTGAACGAGAACACAGAGAGTACATTGTCAAAGGCATTTTTCATGTCGGATCAGAGGGAAACGATCTTTCTCGCATCGGCCGAGCGAAACGTACACACGTGCATTGTTATACGTGTTTCGCCAAGGAACTCCGCTGCTTTCATTCGTCCTTTGTAATTTTTTTCTTTCGAACTTGGAGCAGAGAAACTACAGAAAAGTAAATATTCCTAGGGAACGAACACCGAAGGAAACTCGAAAAAAAGCGGATCGAAAGATTATACGAAACCTTCCCGGAAGTGGGGCAAACGAAACCGGAAGATCCTTCTTTCGCGTGCTCTCTACACACGTTGTAATTATAATTAGCAAAAATTTGTCATTCGTCGATCGTTTTTTCCCCTTCTGTATCTTTCTTCTTCTTCTTCTTCTTCTTCTTCTTCTTCTTCTTCTTCTTTTTTTCATACTTTCTCGAGTATTATTTACGAACTGTTAAATAATGTTTATTGTAACAACGGATAATGAAATTATAAGATAGACAATTGCGACAAACGACCTCTTTATTTTACGTGCTTCTCGATAAGTATTTCTTTTCGACGCCCACTCCTAGAAGCTGAAAGGAGGAAAGAACGATTTTTCTGTGATTTCTGTCCTCTCGCGGTT
The DNA here is from genome assembly GCF_051020985.1 of Nomia melanderi. Taxonomy (NCBI): domain Eukaryota; kingdom Metazoa; phylum Arthropoda; class Insecta; order Hymenoptera; family Halictidae; genus Nomia; species Nomia melanderi. The sequence goes on along the minus strand of NC_135006.1, from coordinate 18,233,924 downwards.
TCGTGTGAAGCGTGTTGAGTAATTCGTATTTGGTATTCGGCGGGCGTCGTTGTCGCGCTGCAGCCGCGAACCGAAGCGTCAACGTTGCGAAATTTCTCACCGATCGAACGGAGCGAATGTCAATCGATTCTGCGTGTAAATTAGCATTTAATTCGATTTCGCCTATTTGCGTCGTCCTCTTCGTCGCGTCGATTAAGAATCTCGCACGGCTGTACACTAGAGACTTCCAAACAGCGTACACTAACGTTCGAGCTACCGAGCGGATCGTTTCGACTAATCTCAAACCGTTCCGTTTCACGATTACCGAAATTCCGAAAGCCGTTAGGAGCAGCTGCGAATTTCGAGCAACTTGTTTTGGTATTTCCAATGAGAAACTAAGACATCCCGACTGCTTGGTAGTTCTAGTTCTACGAGATAAGGGGAACCGTGACGTTTAAGGTTCGGCTGCGGTGCGACGGCGGTGCGCGCCGTTTCAACTTGTTGAATATGTTTAGATGTAAGGGTCGAATCGGCAATAGAAGTTTGTTGTGTTTTGTTTGAACTCCTGTAGCCCCCGTGTAAAAGGGAAAGGTCGACCGGCACACTCTCCGGATAGAGATTAGGTTTCCAATTCATTTGAGAATGAAAGAAAACGAATACCGGTGTGTTACCTTTTTTTTTGCTTCTCGAGAACACGACTCGAATCGATGATTCGCGTGCACGCTTGAACAGTGGAGGCGTTTGGCTCCTGGAGAATCTTACGATTCTCGTTTACGAAGGGAACCTGTTCGAAGAATTATTGCCACGATCCGCGATCACGAATTAATATTTCTATCGAAGTTTCGCGTAGCGGAAATAATAAGGAGAGACACAGGGTCCCTCGGTTTCTACTTAACACTAGAACTACCGGACGAGGCAATTGTATTTTCCAATTATCGAGATTCCACTGTTATCGTAATTATTCAGGTTGTAATTGTAATTGTTGTTATAATTACCGGGATTGCGATTATAATTATCATTGTAATTGTTGCGATTATAATTATGATTATCGTGATCGTTGCGATTATAATTGTAATTATCATTGTAAGCAAGATTCTAATAGAAACAGTTATGAAGCAACTTACGTCGATACTTGTAACATAAATTTTCGAATTTTCGAATGTTTTCGACAGGAATTTGAATCAAGCTACACCGACTCGGTAGTTCTAGTGTTAATTAGGTTGCAACTCCTTTTCTTTCAACTGTATCTCGAGTTTGTCCTTCCCTTTGCCTTTTCTTTCTTTTTCTTCTAACGCGAACGTCTCGATTTCCGTCGAGCTACTCGACGATTAGTGTTTAGTATTTTATTTATCGTCTTTGCCGCGCCGTTGTCCCCTCGTCGTCTTCGCTGCCAATCCTCCTATCGGTGTTGTCCTTGTTCGTTCGTTTCCTTTCCCATTTCTTCCCCTATTTTCTTGTTTCTTTCCGCCCTCGCCGACCCTCATTCGTTTCATTCCATTCGCGACTCAAAAGAAGCGTGTCCCGCGCCGACTCACCTTTCTTTTCCGTCGTCAGCAACGAACTTGCCATTTTTAATTACGCTAGTTGCCATAGTTCTCCTCGGTTTTTGTTCTTGCGGTGGAGCTATACATAGAGATATTAGATAGGCGTTACTGATTAGAGAGAACGGTCCTTTCGAGACAACAGGAGAGACAAATAAGCGAAACAAAAATCGAACATGCATACACTCCCACACACACACACACACACATACACACACATCACACGAGCTACGTGCAAACGAAAGGAAGGAAAGAGAAAGAGAAAAAAGCAAAAAAAAACGACGGTAGCGGAACACGTCAGGTGCCCGCGAAAACTAATACCACAACGTATTTTGTAAATATTAATTTGCCCATTACATATATATATATATACATATATGTGTATATATATATACATACATACATACATACATATATATATATGTATATACATAAATATATATATACATATATATAAAAAAAAACACATTGATTATACTATTATTAAGGAAAAAAAATATATATATTATTACAAATTGTAAATTTTATTTTTTATTTTTTTCGTATCCTTGTTAACGGCAATCGCACGGCGACGGGGGCCGCCTCCGTTTTTTCCGCGTTCCGCTGTGTTCGAGGTTCGGTTTCGATCGTTCGTTCCGGTCCCGGAAATTGTCTCGCGGGTCGTATCGGTACGGCGCGCAAAGGTCGGGGGGGGGGTCAGATCGATCGGCGTGCGCCGACGCGGCGATCGCTGGTAACCTTTCAATCGTCGAGAGGGTTGTTCTCGCGTCTCGATGCATAGGGGCGTCCGCTCGACGCGCACGATGTACAGTTCTTTTTTTTTTTCTTCCTCCTTTTTCCCCTCGCGCCTCGTTCGCGGGGAGAACACGGAGAGATCCGACTCGATTGTAAATACGAGGCAGCTAACGGGCTCTAAGAGGTGGCCGCAGCTTCCTTTCGACACGGAGGAACGATCCGCGTACGCCATGGCCTTAAAACGTACACCTAAACGTTCTTTCTCTAGTATATCACGCACCGATATATCCGCCGACGGGCTCATTAGCGTCCGCAATTATCTCGAACGGCCGGAAGTGAATGTTGGCATTGAACGTACCGGCGCTTTATGTGTACATTAGTATTATTATTAGAAATATATTATATTATATTATATTATATTATATTACATTATATTATATTATATTATATTATATTATATTATATTATTATATTATATTATACAATTATAATTATATTAAAATTGATAATAATATATTAATTTATTATTATTAAACATTATTATTATTATTATTAATGCAGATTACGATACGATACGGTCGTTAATATTAATAATAATATAGTGACTACCATAGCTGGTGAAATAATCCGGTCACGAAGCGTAAAGGCACACAAGTTTTCTCGGCGTAAACACGAAATGGGACAACGAGAAATCGTTCAGATTGGAACTTGGAAACCAGGCACGGTACGTTCGGTGTTATGGCCGCGGTATATAGTAGGATTGTACACAGCAGTGTTTATGAGGGGATAATCCACTCGCTGATAAAGTTCAAATAACCGAACACATGAGACGGTGTCGTTCGAATAATTGCGGACGGTGGTGTTACGTGCGAACGCGTGCGACGTCCCTCGAAGCTCTCCACCCGCGAATCGACGATTCGCCGATCGAAAGACCCGCGGACACGCTCTCGCCGGGCGTTGAAGTCACCGAGGACGAGACCACGCGAAATCGTTTCTCTCGTACGCGACCGTTCACGCGGAGAACTCGTTTCCGGTGGGAATATTCGCATCTTCGTCTTGTAGCCCTGGAACTGCTTCCGGTTCTCTTGCTTCGCGATCAGTGGTACCTCGAACGTTAACCCTTTGAACTCCGTAGGCTCCAATATTGCACCAGCTATATCAAATATTTTAACGAATCAAAGAAAGTACAAAATTATTCGATTTTCCACACATCCAAATTTCGTACTAAGGAATGTTACAGCATTTTTCATTTTCAATAGATACAAATTAGTTGCAGTTGCTGATCAATTACAAAACCGTCTGGAGTGCTAAGGGTTAAATACACGTGATTTGAGAAATAGTTTGATTGAAATAGATAGAATCGAGAAAGATCTTTTGTTCGAATTTTTATTATGTCCATGTCTGTTGTAATTGTCTTTTAACACTGCAACCGAATGAAACACTTTTTGGATTTATTTGCAGAAGCTATAGCGTGTTTGAAATTTCTGTCGTTTGTTTGAGGTGTTTCTGAATCAGCTTTCGTTTCGTAGAAAAATACGCGCGACTTTTCACTTGTGTCAATAAAAATACTTAACACTAGAATTATATTTAACTTATCGAGATTTCGACTGACCGATGTTTTAGTTCGTCTATTAGTACACTGATTCGTCCACGAATTCCCGAGAAGAGCAGTCGTTCATTTTCGTTAATTGAAATTATTACGATTCTAGTGTTGATACACATATCACGCGCAAGGACGATGCTTTCTGACAATGGACGACCGTAGATCTTCGAGCGACAGCGTGCACGCGTCCCACTATCGATAGTTCTCACGAAGTAAAACGAGGCGAACCTTCCGAGCAGCTCAAGTAGTCGCACGTTTTCGATTGAATACGCAGCTGCAGTTGTTGCATTCACCTTCCGGTTAAAACGCGCCATTTTCCTCGGTTAACGAACGCGGAGGATCAACTTGCCTCGGTTCAGGAATTCCACCGAGGAATGCTGAACACTCGAACACTTTCCGAATTCCGAACGCATCCGACGATCGCATGGATTTACTATTAATTCGTTGATAATATACTGTAGGCGCATTGCATCCCGTGGAAGATTAACACTTTGACTGCCATTTCGAATTCATCACCTCTAATTAACCCATTTTGTCCTACAGGCAATCTTTTCGTTAACAATTACAAAGATAGTTTCAGCTCGAAAACATCGAATAAACTTCTGTTCGCAAATATCGCTTGAACGCTAATATTACAATCTTAAAATACTGCTTCAATATTCAAACGTTTCGTTAATAAGTATAAATTTAACCGTTTGCACTCGATCGGGTGACACTTCAAATGTGACGTTAACATCTCCAAGCACGCGAGAGAAATCATAAATACTATTATTAATTATCCAGGATATTACAGTGACGGCGTCGTTAAGGTCGATATTAAAGAAATAATGAACGACGTTTCAAACCGGCGAAATGGGTTAACGTGGAAACTCCGAATCGAGAAAGGTCACCGAAGCGCGGCGTTCGAAGTGTTAAGACGGCCGTTGAGTTGCGATCTCGCCGATGGGAAACATAAACGCAGCCTTACACTGTATTTTCGTATAGTACAAGAGGACGCGGCGGAGCTGCTTAGTCCGCGGGCTGAGCGTCTAATCCGATAAGCTGCCGTTTTTGTATCTGGGGTCTAGCGCCGCTGCGCTGGAAAGTCGTGAGAACCTTGGGTCCGATCGTCGAGCGAGATTGTTGTTACACGGCGGATCTACGATAGGAAAAATCCTAAAAAAGGATCTGTAACTATAACTCGTTCAACGGATTTCATGAAAAATTGTATTTCACGGAGACGGGAAAAATATTCATCTAATAAATCTAAATAACGAGAAACGAACTGTTTGCCAAGTGAGAAACGCAACGAACCGATTTCGTAGCAAGGGAATGAAGTTCAAGAGCGAAAGTTTTAGACATTTCTAACGTGAGAGCGTTTCGATACTCGATACGTTGGACGTCGCAGAATTTCACGGAGCAGAACGCGAATGTTGATTTATTTCTCGATTATTTTAAACGCCAGCAATTTCATTGTATTTCATCTGATTCCAGCGCATTCGAGTCCGTTCGATATCTGAAACGATCGGATTCCGCGTTAACGAGTAGAACAAACGACAGAAGTAAAGAGCGCGTATATCGGAGCTCTCGCTAGCAACGTGAATTCCCTAGGCGCGCAGCGGCAGGCCGCTCGACGCAAAGATGGAGAGAGCATTGTTCAAAGTGCTTCCGTGCCGAACGAAGACGAAGTCTGTTCTCCTCGATCCGTACACGTCGCGTTCGCCGCTCGTCAGTGATATAGTGTCTTAGCGGGCGACGCGACGGTGTCGTCGAGAGCGAATAATTAATCGATTAATTAATCGCCGAGCGAGCCGCGCAGACGAAAGGATTACGCGTAGAGTGAGAGAGAGAGAGAGAGAGAGAGAGAGAGAGAGAGGAGACGAAACCTATGGAAACAAAGAGAGAGTGTGAGGGAAATAGGTGAAAAGGCTATACGCGACAGAGAAAACTATTGGGTTGATGGAAAAGTTTCGACGTTTTTTTTCTAAGAAATATACAGAACAGTTCTGAACTGTTCGCCGGGTAAACGAAAACTAAGTAAACATGAACAAAGAAGTGTCCTTTATACACGTCATAATAGTTTAAAGACAGATGTTGTTTGTTCCGAGGGAAAAGATTCTTTTGTTGACCATAAAGTACAAAGAAACGTGAGGATTTTTGCATCAACTCGATACAAATATATATATATATATATATATATACATATACATATATATACAGAGAGAAACGAGAGAGTGAGAGAGAGAATGAGAATGTTCGAGAGAGAAAGAGAGAAAGGACATCCCTATTTTTCACGAGGCCGTACGATCGTGGAAACGTGTACAATAAGCTACCTTGTAAATACGCGGTTGAAGTAATCTTATTCCGAGCACTATAAAGCCCCGTACACACGTTGGAACATGTAACGCGGCGTGCCAGCGATGGGCTCGAGTTCCCTTTCGCCCGCGGAAGTTTACAATGACGAATATTTATTTTGTATAAATATGTAATTACAATGTTACTCGTTCTATTGCTTGTAACGTTACGACGTCGTCGTCGCTTATTCTAATCTTACTCGTAACGTAAGCGATTATTTGTACGTTGCTTATATCATACGAATGTATATAAATATTATAAGTAATATTTATATATCGATATGCTCGTAATGTAAGTGATACTATTATTTATACGTGTTACTCGCGATGGAAGTGACAAATTTCTTTGACATTTCGTTTGGAACTACACCGTTAGTTTAATGTTTAAATATTCGATAGGTTCTGGGGATGTTTCAACGTATGTGTAGGGCGGTTAGATTCCCGCTGGCGCGAGCGAGAGACACATACTTTTCTAAAGCGGACGGGACACCGTCTTCAGGGCAATCGAACCCTTTGCCCTGCGATGACCCGTCGCGTTTCGTCTATCGTTTAACGAATACAATTATATTTGTCACAACGAACTAATCGTTTAAATACCATCGAGCATTGCTTTTAATTCGTACGGTCGATCGATCGATTCATTCGTTCATTCGGATCCATAGTTTCGGTAAATTTCTCAGCTATTAACAGTTCTTCCGCTAAATCGTCAACGACACTTCCGACGTGTGTATCGAAGCCGCGGGGCAAGGGGTTAACGCGTTCCCTTGGCGAGCTCGGTCTTCCCCACGCTTCTGAAAGGAACATTTACTCGTCCGAAGTTTCTCGATTCCGCGATGATCCGAATCACACCGTAATTCTAGCCCGCAAGCTCCTCGAACCACCCCTTAAAGATCCGAGGTCTCGAAAGTTTTTCACCGTAGATTCGAAACGATAACACGGTTACCGTAGCCATCCCGATCGCGAGTCGCGTGCGACTCGGTCCCACAGCCAATCACCGATCGAAGGAGCGGGATCTCGAGTCCCGACGCGCGAACAGGAAACGGGAAAAGACGTACGAAAAGTATCGTTACCCTCGCCGGATGCGGGCGAGACGAATGGCCTATAGGTAGAGAAACGTTGCGTCTTTCTTACACTTCTCCGTTCTTTTGTCGCTCCTCATTTTTATAGGCGAAACCGACTGTATAGACTCTGTTAGATTGTTAGCCGGAACTCGAGGAGAAACTTGGGAAAAACGAATGAAAGAGAGCGAGAGAGTGAGAAAGAATGAGAGAGAGAGAGAGAGTAATATCGAAAACTAGCACCTCGAAAAACAGAATGTTTTCTTCCGGTGGGTTTTCACGTTCGGCCGGCAGCAACTGTATCATTCAGATGTACAATAGAAACCTAGCCCGTAAGCCAACCGCAAGGAGCCGACACGACGATCGAGCCGATCGACGTTCCATCCAAGGCGACGCAGCCAACTTTATTTTTACAGAAGCGTACCGTTATCCACTTGTAGTAGCCACTTTTGCGAAACCGAGGCCGGAAATCGTTGGTCGCCCGTGACCACGGCGGACCAGGCGTTCGACGTTCCACGGGGACTCGCTGGACACGTTCGCCACCACAGATTCTAAACCGAACCGAGACCGGTATATTTTCAAACGGACAAAACTACTATTTTCTGCGTGGAACGGAAACTCGGGGTACCGTTGCACGAGAGTCGGCACCTTGGTCTGATCATCGGTTTCGATCTTTCGTTACTCTCGATGCTACTGTGCTAGTCGACAGGATTACGTAACCGATCGACACCGTAAACGAGCACAGCAACCCGTCTTGCGCGTGTGCCGTCCCGAGTGCCAACTCTCGCGCAACGAGAGTTGCCCTTCGACAGCCATGTCCTTTGCTCGACGTCGCTGTGGTTCTCGAATGCTGTACTGTATATGTTTCTTAACCAGTTAACTGTTTGACGAGTATACACGTCGTGAATCTTGATACTAATTCTTTCAATGGATTCTCTATTTTTTCATATAAACATGTAATTCTTCTTTGTTTCGCTTTGATCTTTCATTTTTCGATTTTATTTCGCGCAGAGGTTTTTCCAACTAATTCCACAGTTAACTGGTTAATGCTAGAGCTACCGAGCGTTTACGATCGATATGAGATCCTTAGGTTCGTCGAATGTGCGTTGGAATCGAGTAATATTCTGAAGCTGACACTTTGAAGGTTGATAAGACATTTTCAAGTCAGGTCGAATGTTCGTGTTGACACTTTGACTGCCACGTCACCATTATATTTTACAGAAACGTGGACATTAATTTCTTCCATGACGTATCGAACGAACAGAATTTTCTTGGATATATGAGATATAAGATAGTGGATTAAGAAGAATCTTGATTTCTTAGTTTCGATGAATGTTTACGTGGCAAAGTGTTGATAGGAGTATGTGCAATGAACAGTACAGTTTGGGAACCACTGCGACAGCGCTCAGAAGGGAATATTTTCGTTTCGAATACCGAACACACGGTGAACGTGGCCAGAGACGGTTCCACTCGCGAAGCTCGATGGGACGGTTAAGCGTTTCATCCGTCCCCCGTTCGCCAACTCGATTCGTCTCTTGGCGTCAGCTTCTCGACCCAACGACCTAACGTCATTATCAGCGCGATCATTAGACCGCGAATTCTTATGGAATTACGGGAATTCGAGCGTGCGACGTTCATGCACGCGGCGCGAAAACATATGGAAAATATCCGAAGTACAATGATTTACAATAATTTATATAGTTTTGTTCTTTGATTTGTATATTATTCGTGTTTGCATAAAAATCTGCGGTCTCATAATTATTGTGAATATTTTCTTTCAAGACGATCGTCGCCATCGAAAGGCGAAGATTCCGAATTCGTTGACTGGTTTACGAGCGTATCGGTTTCCTCCGATGATCCGTCGCAGCTCTCGTCGAACCGACGCAAGGGGCGGATGACGGTTGATCGTTTCGCGTGATAATTCGTTCGCGGGAGAGATTGTACCGTCGAGGACCGAGGTAGACGTAGTTTGTACAGCTTCCGCGAGGAGTCCGATCAAAACCGTCTCGTTCTACTAGCTCGCGAAAGTAAATTGACTGTGTCACCTTGCGCACGCCTGTACCATAATGAAACGCACGAATTACCATGTGTCATACAAGTATATATGTATACATATATATATATATATATATATAAACGTTTCGCTATTTAATATTCGTTATATATATTATAACACTATAATATGTATATACTGAATATAAATACAAGAAATCTCTATATATATATACATAAACATATATTGTATATATACGATATATACAAGCTCTCGAACACGCATTATAAATAACGATAACGATAATAATAATTAAGTACCTTACACGTGTAAGCAGTATCCAAGAATCCGAGAAAAGGAAAAAAAAAGCTAGTTGCACCAAGTGCCATAGTCCATAGGTCACGGTACGTTTTAAAGCATAAGTGGGCGGGGACGCGTAGCCGTTCCGCGAGACGGCGGGACGAGAGGGGAGGCGAAGAAGCGAGCGGAAAGAAAAAGGAGAAAAACGAGAAAAACGAGAAAAAAAGAAGTCGCGTTTAGGAAAAAAAGGAAAAAAAGGAGAGAGAGAGAGAGAGAGAGAGAGAGAGAGAGAGAGAGAGAGAGGCGGGAGGGAAAAGCGAGACGAGGAGAATTGGGGTCGAACGCGCGTGGTTCGACGGTGACGGCTGAGTCGCGTTCTCGTCGCTCATTGTTCACGTGGAACGCACACGCGACCGAGACAGACAGAGTGTGTGTATGCGCGTGTGTGTGTGTGTGCATGTATGCGTGAGAAGGAGCGCGAAGCGGGAAAAAACGAATCGAATAACGAAGGAAAACGCGAAGGCGGCGGCGAGAGGGAAAGAAAGGCACGGTTCGCGTGGTTACGCGCGGTACCCGAGATTTCCGGTGGGCCCCGGTTTCGCCCATCTCGAACAACGGTTTTTAGAACTTACAGACACCAATATGACAATATGACTGTATGAAATTCATTTCCGGTCCTGTTGCTCGGTTATAAACTACCCCCACCGCAGGCAACCCTGTAATCAACCCCACACGCGGACAAAGAGAGAAAGAAAGTATATATATACGTATACAGTGAACAAGAGAGAGAGAGAGAGATTGCGCGTCTGAGTGTGTGTGCATAAGAGAGAGGGGTGCAGATAAAGATTCCAGCCTCCGGACATCCGTTGATTGTACATTTTCGCCGTTGTTTATTTTTCAACACGTTAGTGATGCGATTAGACGTGGTCCCGACTCGCGAGAGAGGTCCGTGCATTTTTTTCGTTTACCTTCTGGTGTGAGAGATAACGAGGGATGCTGAAGGGATGAAACTTGAGAGAAAGAACGAGAGAAAGAGAGAGAGAGAGAGAGAGAGAGAGAGAGAGAGAGAGAGAGAGAGAGAGGGAGGGGTGACAAAACGATTTTGGGACACCCTGCCGAGGATGGATCGAAATGCGGTGTGGTGAGTGTGACCTTTGCGAGACATTATCAATTACCTTAAACGAGAAAAAGTAAGGCAAACAGGAAAAAAAATTAATTAAATAAATAAATAAATAAATAAATAAATACTGTAGTAACATCGCAATTGTATGTTGTAAACATTACTATTTCAAATATACTGTCATTATTAACAGGAGAGAGTTTGTCACTTTAGCCACCTACGAGCGTTACCCGGCGGGCGGAGGAGGATTTTCTACGGGGTGTTCTTGAAATAGCGTTTTTAAGAGCGCGGGCCGACGCCACGGTGAATAGGGGTCGTGTACACGTGAGTCTGGACATTTCCTGGCCCCTCCGCTCCCCCGACCCCTGCTCGCTCGGTATACAAGCGCGCTCATTGTTCACGAAGATTGATGTGACACCTTTTTCATCTTTAGGGCGAGCGGAACACGGCCCCGGAGCCTACCTATCGCGGGAACACTCTGTACATCGCGCGCCGGATGAAAATTATCGACTAGAATCGCTTTGCTAGTTTTCAGGGTAGGCGAAGTTCACTGGCGTGGCTCCAGGACGATTCTCCTGGAGCTGCTGCCGCTCGCGACGCCGTTCGCCGGACGACGCTCGGTTTAGCTTCCTTCGCGAGAGCTGTTCGAACGGAGCTAACTCGCACAAGTATTTGCGTGGCCCATTACGGAAGTGGAACAGATCAATTGACGCGGCTCGGGCTAGTGCTGTTTCACCCTTTGCAGGAAGAATATTTTTCGCTAGGATGCTCGATGCTTCGGTGAATGTAGGAATGCATCGAATAAAGTACGTTTGTTTTCTCTCGATGCTTGAGTATTTAGTATCGAAGTGCTAGTTGAACAACTGAGCCTTTCGAGACTCGTTTGGAAGGGTTGCGAACCGATAGTTTCGAATAACAGGTCAGTGTTCTCTTTCGTAGTATTTAGAGGATCAAGGTATCGAGTAGCTAGCTTCGTTAAGAAAAAAATCTTTCTTCCTATTGCATATTACTTATAAGCACATAAATACCACTAAAACGAAATTTGGAGCTTTTTCGACCATAAACTAAGGAACTAGGAAGCTGTGGCAATTGCCAGCAGCACCCCTCGGAGGTGAATAAAGAACATAAACTTTTATAACATCTTATTTATTCACAGTGGAAAGTTTCGAAGCAATTCCTTTGTTTCGTCAGGCAGAGAGCATTGCATTTTTCGCGTTGAATTCGTGAACGTCCTTCGCACGATTCTAATTTACGTTGTTCGTGACCTTTATGTATCGGCCAGTGTCCAACGTCGTCAAATCTGATGTCGCACAGGTATCACGCGGACCTCTGAATTCGATGGTGGCGATTGCCGCCGGGGCCGAAAGGGTTAAGTCGGAACCGACCCATTCAGACAGTTTCAGTTCTCAATCGTGATCGTAACGATTTCAGAATCACCGAGTCGGAGCAACGACCGATTCGACGTTGTTTCGTTTACTTGGGATCGCAGTAATTTCGCGATTATTCGGATTGCGCGACTAGCTTGAAAATCTCTATGTCACAATTGTCGAGATTGCAATATTTCGAAGAATCCTCGTGGAAGGGTTGAAAGCTGGAGGAAAGCGTATTAGAACCGTTTCCCTCTTCGCTATCGATCAAAAGGTTTTCTACATTCGACACATGAATATTCACGTCGGATACTCCGTTCGGCGAAACACTCTCCGCCAGAGGCGGCGTTGTTCGATCAACAAACAGCCGACTCCGATAATACGCTTCCAACCACCCCGAGGATCCGTCACGGAGGGTGACGGAAGTCGTTCGCCGAGAGAACGTCTCTGCCGCGATCATCTGAAAAGAAAACAGACTAATAAACTGATCCTCGGTTATTCTCTTTACCATCGGCGAGTAAAACGTCATCGTCGGGTCAAAGAGGGTTTTCACCCCCGTTGGAGGATAGTTTAATAGTTCGCGTCTCGCGACCCCTAACAGTGAATAGCGCAGGGGAGAAAGTGGGGAGAGGCAGTGGCGTATTCCGTTGTTCGGGCACCCGGGTGGTGAAATTGAAGAGGCCTGTATTATTCAATTATTATATTTCTCATGAATCATCCTGTAATAAATGATAGTTGGTACACATTATTCTGTATTATCAATTTGAGTGTTAAGTTGCAAAGTAACCTACATAGTGGTCTCACTGGAAATTTTGATTTGTTGATTAAAAGCACTAATGAGAAACAGTAGGGACAATAAAAGTATTTACGTTCAGAAATGTACGTGCAGAGAAATAAAGAGCGTGTAGTAAATCATTCATTTGCGGGAGACAAAAATGACTTGGTAAACTATTCTTCGGTGAACGTTGACGTATTTCGATTGACGCGGTAAGGAGCGTGTTAATTATTTATTTTTAACCCGTTCGCTAGCAGCGCCGACCGTAGTCGGCGTCCGCATGTATCGCAAAGTGCAAAGTTCGCTCGTTGCTATGAAAATATTATCTACCAGTGGACACTATTAGGATACTCTAAGATATCAGCTAATCTCTAAGTTTAAATCCGAAAGAGGTGAACCTCCAACTTTCGAAATCCGAATGACACTAATCCCAACAACCACCTCTAAACGTAGTCAACATTGAAACTTAAGCGTCGAGCACAGTTAACATCCAATCCCTACAAAAACGGTAACAACAGACAGTTCCGAGTAGAAGAATCAGTTCTAAAAATTCCGTGCGTCCTCGTCAGCAACGAACTCGTCCCTCGATCAGTATTTCACTGGTTCACGAAATTGGCACGGAACAAGCGAAAGCCTCGTGCGAAAACCTCCTCGTTCCGGTTTCCAGCGAAGGAACCGAGCCGGTTCCGGCGCCTAATGCCCCTCGTTGGGACGATTTCCTACATTCGAGGCTCGTGCGACGGCGACGACTGTAAACGAAGGAAATGAAAAGCGGCGGTTTCCCGGGCGCGGTAGTGCCACCGTCCGATCCAGCACTGTCGACAGGCGGCCAGAGCGGAGCAGTCGCTCTCAGGGCGGACAGAGAGGCAGACAGGCGACGCGGTGGCAGGCGTAGAGGGCCGGGAGCGTCGAGTCGTATTGGTTCGGCGCCGTCGGTCGCGTGTGTGCGTTGCGCGGAGCACGCTCTCGCGGAGCAGCCGCGCGGGCCTATATATCGTGCGGGAATCGAGAGCGTCGAAACACGAGCCGAGATCAGAGAGACTGACTCGAGGAAAATCGATCGGTGCTCATCGTCGTCCTCGTCGTCGTCGTCGTCGTCGCCGTCGTGGTCGGTGGTTGGGTCGTTCGGGTTAGCGACGCCTGCGAAGCGTGTCGATTCGTGAACGAGAAGCGGTTCACGGGTAGCCACCGGGTCGCCAGTGTCTCGCCCCTCGGCGCGCCTCGACCAACAGCCCACCCTGCGTGTTCCCGTCGGCCCACCGAACGTCCCGCGGCACGGGACCGTTGAACGGCTGCATCGGCAGGGGATCGGTGATCGGAAAGTGACCGAGCTGCCTCCCTCTCCCGTTACGCGTGCGGTGCGTGTGTTCGCGACACGACCGCGGCGGAGGTTCGGAAGGGTTGAAAGTGAAAACCCCTCGGCCAGCGTGAAACGGCAGGCACGAGGGAGCCGCGCGGCGCCATTGACGGGCAGCGGAGACTCGAATCGTCGCAGCGGCGGGCACGGGGACGCTTGATGACCCAGTAACTGGCCGCCGCCAGCGGAACGTCTCCTCGGGCAACGCGCTCCGGGTCGTCCCGGCGGAGCGACTCGACATCGAGCGGCGTGCGCCCCCCGGTCTGCGTGCAGCGGCGTCGAATTGATCCCGGTGCTCTCGGGATTGGATTATCGGATCGATTCGAATTGAACCCGATGCACGCGGGTTCCGCCTCAGAGGACACCGGGGTACGAGAGCCAGCGAAACGTCCTTCGGCCGGATTCATCGGTGAGCGTGTCCTGCGCCCTATTGTCCCCCTTCGACACCCTAGGAGGGGTATCGCTCGGAGGACACCGCGCGAGGAACGGCGTACCTGCTAGGAGCTCGCGGTGGGGGAGACCGTGGCGGAGGAGCCGGGGGTGGGGGACCGGAGGGGAAGGACGTCTACCTCTTGACGTGGAATGATAATAAAGGAGAGCCACAGGACAGGCCGGCGCGGGGCGACATTATGCAAGCAGTGGATTTGAACGCAACCAGCCCACCCCTCAGACTGTTCCCCTTTGGGATGGCAGTCGGAGCGATAGCCGAGCTCGCGATCAAACTCGTCATCAGCGGTTACATACTCGCCGTGGTCGTCTACGTGAACGCCACCGGCAACTGGGACAAGGACGATGATTTGGGTACGTGCGGCGATGCAGCAGTCGACGCTCGGCTCGTCAGCTCGAAATCGGCACGAGTCGACCGGTCAACGTCTCGAGGAACTCGGTCCTTCCTTGCGTCCCTCGATCGTTCGAGTTTCTTGGTTATTCTAGCGATACAGCAGTTGACGCTCGGGTCAGCTCGAAATCGGCACGACTGGACGTTTCGTCTCTCGTTCGAGTTTGTTGGTTGTCGCAGGCATCGCGTACGTCGTCGCACGCGGAGTTTGAATGGTATCGAACAGGTTCGGGTAAAATAGGAACCGTTGCACCGGAACGATTATGTGGGCGACGTTGAACGGGGCTTGTGCTGTTTTCGAATCGATGGCTGCGATTGTAGGTTGATCCTGGGCTGTAGGATTTACGATGCGTTCGCTACAGGATATTTACGAGGAGCTAGGCTGCTTTCAGGTGTTTCTGTTTAACAGCTTACCTATTTCCCGTTATGGCGCTTTTCGCGAGTAACTCGGGAAAGTATTTCGCGCAGGAACCAGAATTATCGTGTTTCGATTGAATTTTATATCTTGCTCTTTATACTTTATCTTCATCGAGAGTGATCTCTCGAGTGCAAAGGGATAGCCGCCCTGTTTCCGAGGTTAGTGGCATGAGTGCGCCATGGTCGGACACGTGTCTCCTGGACAAAGGAACCGTTTGAGCGTTGCTATTCGGCTCAACTGTTGAACGGACTTTATGTTTTATCCTTTGTACAATGTAGTTACAATCGATTCCTCGATAGCTAGACGTGCAACGGACACTTTCGATTCTTACGACACAGTGGAAATTAAATCGCAGAGTTGAACGAGATCGGATAGAAATTTAGTGAACACGATGAAATAGTTAATCGAATAAATTAATTCAATGAATAAACAACAATTGAAGGAAGTTATAATGTCGTTTCAAGTAGATTTCAAACGTTGGTCAGACTTGATCAAATACGGACAGTGCGTAATAGAAGCTAATCCTTGGACAGCCACTTGGCGTGCGTTGGTCTGAACAACGCCGGCCTTATCTACTTAGGGGAAAGCGAGCACTGGCCTCGCCGGGGGGATTAATTGTTTGTTGTTAAGTATTTCGTGTTTCTTGAGGATCGCACACGTGCCAGACAAACGAGCTGCCCTCTCAGTTTAGGGCAGATACGGACCCGCACGAAGCACAGATAGAATTCGCAGTAGAATTGAACGTTAACGCACGCGTATTAGCTGCTAAGTAGTTTGTACACGCAGCGGTCGGGCACCGTGTACAATCTGGTTTCGAATGACAGCAATTTTTCGTCCACTTATACATTCACTCTCTTGCTAACTTGTTTCTTGTATCGAAAGAATCGAATTCTGTTAGTACTAAATACAGAACAGCAAAGAATCTTGACTGTTAAACGCTAAAAATTCTGACAACAGATTATTTCCAGTTTCTTCAAGATCTTTTCGAATATTGGATCCTCTTAAGATATCAGTAATTAGAAACAAATCGGAACCGGTGATTTTAACTGACACGGTAGTTCTAATTAATTTCTGTTTTATTGAGAAATCTGTCTCGATCGTACGAGAGTTTTCGCGAGCGTTCATTGGACAGTGAACGCGAACCAGCTGATCCATGCGGGTAATTTTGATATTTATTGGGAATAAGTTAGCCAGTCCCGAGCGGCCGCGTCTGACCAAGCGCATAGCCTATCCACTCGAATAACTATAAATCTATGTGGGTCAAGGGATAATTAGTAATCGGCGAACGACCGGGCGCAGCATTCTGGGTATTCCTTACAAATTGTTACCCAGATTCCTCGGAGCCCCTTTCGGAAACGCTGGAACGATGTCTGATCGGGCGCGTTCGGTTTCCACTTAAACGGACGACGTCTTGGGATGTTCGGCGATCCAGATGCGTTTCACGCTGCCGATCGATCGGAACTTGTTCATGATTCTCATTCTCGACAATTGCGACATAGGGATTTCCAAGCTGGTCGCGCAATCCGAATAATCGCGAAATTACTGCGATCCCGACAAGTAAACGAAACAACGTCGAATCGGTCGTTGCTCCGTCTCGGTGATTCTGAAATCGTTACGATCACGATTGTGAACTGGAACTGTCGGAATTGGTCGGTTCCGACTTAACCCTTTCGGCCCCGGTGGCAATCGCCATCATCGAATTCAGAGGTCCGCGCGATATCTGTGCGACATCAGATTTGACGACGTTGGACACTGGCCGATGCATAAAGGTCACGAACAACGTAAATTAGAATCGCGCGGAGGACGTTCACGAATTCAACGTGAAAAATGCAATGCTCTCTGCCTGACGAAACAAAGGAATTGCTTCGAAACTTTCCATTGTGAATAAATAAGATGTCATAAAAGTTTATGTTCTTTATTCACCTCTGAAGGCTGCTGGCAATTGCCACAGCTTCCTAGTTTCTTAGTTTATGGTCGAAGAAACTCCAAATTTCGTTTTAGTGGTATTTACGTGCTTATCGGTAATAAACAATCAGAAGATTTTTCTCTTACGGAAAATGATTCAGGGCTGAAAGGGTTGAAGGATGCGACGTTTAATGGATTAATCCCGAATAACCACGAACTTGCATGTTTCAGTCGCAACGTTCGAAGTCAGCGCCGTTCTCGGAGGTACGGCCAGATTGCCTTGTGACATTGAACCGTCCACGCGAGAGGATCGCGTATACATGGTGCTTTGGTTCCGCGATGACGCGGTGAAACCGATCTACAGGTAAAACGCGGCGAGTCACGGCGTACAATGAATATTGAAACGTACGGTCCGTTCGAGACTTTCACGGCCAGCAACACCATAAGTCTTCGAAGCTTCCAAGTAGAAACCGTGTCCGTTGGAAGAGGTTTCCTTTCGCTATTGCATTCGGCAGCGTCGAGTATCTATGGACTCTTATCCTGCACGATATTAACACATTGAGCGCCGGCCACTTTTAGTCTATCGTTTAATTGCTAATCCTACGTTCATGTAACGTTCTAGATATGTGTAACACAAATTCAAAGTAAAATTTACAAAATCGAATCCCTTATTCTCTTCCATAAGTTAGAAATTTTGGTTCAATCGATGCTTAAAAATGTATCATCAATATAATCACCGACGCTCGCGTTTTTAGTAGCTGAAATTTTTGATTATTTCATAGTGCATTTCCATAGGTTTTTCGGGCTTTCATTCCTTTTATTCTCGTAAGTGACTAACAGTCGCATAGTATGATTCGTTCTAAAACCACGTGCATTCTATAATCTATTTCCAAATCCATAAATATTTCTATTACACTTATATTCGGAATCGATATCGGTTTTCGCTCGAAATTCATCCGTTTGCGTGTGAAATCCATTTTACGAGTCAAGTACTTCCACGTGTATATTCTATTGGAACTCCATCGAATGTTAATTGCTTAGTAAACAATTTAATCCGCGAAAGGGTGAATTTCAAGTGCAAGGCCTATGAAACTACAGACGCGCTGTAGGGCTACCAAAATAAAAACTAAGTCCGTAGTCAGGTTAACCAGTTAACCGTGTTCGACGAGTATACGCGTCGTCGTAAAGCTTGATACTAATTCTTTCAATGAATTCTCTATTTTTTCACATAAACGTGTAATTCTTTGTTTCGCTTTGATCTTTCATTAAAATATTAGTCACAGTTAACCCCTTGCCTACAACATGATTCAACAAATATACATATATATTAGTTCATTCGAATTCAAAGTAAATATTATTCCTCTATAACTATTACACTTAAAAGGAAATATAGGCATAACATATGCTTCGAATTCTTCTCTTTTTCCAGTAAATCATTAATGACAAAGTAACCGTATCGATCAGAGTTGAGAAAGAAATCATAGGCCAAGGGTTAACTGGTTAAATATATTTATCAACTCTCCTCCTCAACTGCTTTTCCAAAAAGGAAAACTCTTCGGTCGGTGCGCGACCCAGGTCATGACCCTCGGTCATAAATTCGTCAATGGGCCTGGGCTCTCAGGCCCCCGAGCATCGACGAGCAAAACGGCGAATTTACAACTCGTAACGGTGAAACGTGTTTCCAGCTTCGACGTGCGGGGCAGGCCTTTCAACAAAGCCCTGAACGCGTCGGACAGCAACGCGGTCGGGCCGAGGGCTTACTTCGAGACGATCACCGAGCCGGCCGCGCTCTCCCTCGACGCGGTCCAGCTGGACGACGAGGGGATCTACCGGTGCAGGGTCGACTTCAAGAATTCGCCGACGAAGAACTTTCAAGTTAATCTCACCGTGATCGGTAAGAAAGTTCCACCGGGGGAGTCCCCTTTCCCGGCGGCGCCCTAACGCTCCCGTGAAATTGATTTCCAGTCCCGCCGCACCAGCTCCTGATTTACGACAGCTCCGGGGTGGAAGTGGAGAGCACCGCTGGACCGTTCCAAGTCGGCGTCGAGTTCGAGCTGTCCTGCGAAGTCAGAGGAGGTGATCTTGATCTTTTCTACAGTTCGACGATTCTTGAGGAACGATGGAACTCTGGTTCTTGACACTAGGCTTACGGAGAGCGTCAATTTGACGCATACTGAATTTTATAAGCATCACTTGGCAAACGTTTATGTCGGTTTTGGTTGATCTAATTAATCTAATTAATTTCCAAGATCTAAATGGTCGAACATCTGTTTTTCTGGGAACAATAGAATAAACCGGACAATAAACGTCCGTGAACCTAGCGTTAACGAAACCTTGTAAATGCAGGACGAGCCTGGGAATGAGAAACCCTTGTTTCTCGACAATGCTCCTTTTTCGAGAATGAGCAAGTTTGCAAGTACTGTAATAAGATACACGATGCTGTAATAATGAAATACACGTTGTTTGGAGATTATGATTCAAAAGAAATAGAGAAAAGTTGAGAGAAAGGATTCCAAGTGCCTTATTACAGTTACAAACTTAAAACTCGTTTCTAAAACGGAGGACCATTTATGGCGAGACAATAGTGCCTTTATGGCGAAGGCTAATTAAATATATTTTACTACAATAGGTAGTTATCACATGCGTATTGATGTTACGTGGCTATTGACTGTTGTGACATGACCTTTCTTTTCCTTGATTCCAGGCAAGCCGACGCCGGTGGTCACTTGGATGGTGAACGAGAAGGAAGTGGACAGCAGGCTGGAGGAAACCGGGCGCAACATAGTGGTCAGCAAGTTGAGGATACCTCAGTTGAGGAGGGAGCACAGGAACACCACGTACAAATGCCGGGCTTCGAACACGAACCTCATTCCTCCGTTGGAGAAAACGGTCCTGCTGGATGTTTATCGTGAGTGAAGAATAAACTACTTGTTCAGCAGTGAGATGATTCCTTTTAACCCTTTGCGGACAAGATATAGACAACATTGTTTGGAACTAATCTAATGATTCACAGATAAATTAAGCAACGAAGCTATTTTATTAAAATATTTCAATACAAGGTTTAATTTAGAGTACTAAATATTCAACTTCATAGTTTCCCTGCGTCAAATCAAGTGGTGACTGAGGGTTAATGCTTATTCTTTCTGACCCCAGTGAAACCGTTGTCGGTGAAGATCCTGTCGAAGCCGACGGTGCTCGAGACGGAGAAGGACTACTCGATCGCCTGCGAGACCATCGGGTCGCATCCCCGAGCCAGGATCACCTGGATGGAGGGGAATAGTATTTACCACAGTGGCAAGGTAAACACCGTTATCGATCGTCGCGAGCGAAAACGTATCACGCGAGCCGCTCGTAGGTCGAACTGATCCTCCTCCTGACTCGTCGCTAGACGAACGAAGACGAGTTGGATTAATTTGTCGAACGAATCGCTCGCGTCGAGACACTTCGAGTAATTCTCTGTCCGCGCAGGTGCTGGACGGCGGCAACATCTCGGTGGTTCTTAGCACGTTGATATTCTCGCCGGTCCCGGACGACCACGGGAAGATCCTCAAGTGCCGCGGGGAGAACCCGGAGCTGCCGGACGCGTATCTGGAGGACTTCTTTCAGTTGAACGTGGTCTGTGAGTGTCGATCCTGCGAATGACGCGCGAACGAGATCTGTAAATTACAGTCAACACTAGGTTTACATTTATTGTACACTTGATTCTATTATTCCTAAAAGAATTGCTCGTTTATTTAAATTGTGGAAGCTGGAAATTATAGTAGGTATCGGCGTAAACATTTACAAAATAATATTTATAACATCCAATATGCGTCGGTTTCACGCGTTCTGTAAACCTAGTGTCAACGATATCATCGACGGTTTGCTTGATTTAGCGCGAACGATCTGTGAATGAAAGTCAGCGGTATCATCGACGACTCGCTTGATTTCCAGTCCCGCCGAAAGTGCAGCTGCACCTGGGCAGCACGCTGAACGCGGAGAAGATCAAGGAGGGCGACGACGTCTACTTCGAGTGCAAGGTCAGGGCGAACCCGGAGCACCACAAGATCACATGGAGACATAACGTGAGCGAATATAGAGCGGATACGATATAATCCTGTTTGAAGGACATTGTCCGATGCAACGAACTGTCTGACGCAGGAAGGAGTGCTGACGCAGAACTACTCGGCCGGGGTCATCATGAGCACTCAGAGCCTGGTGCTGCAGAAGATCGGACGCGACAACGCGGGCAACTACACGTGCCGCGCGAGCAACGACCGCGGAGAGACCACTAGCCCCGCCGTCACTCTGCGCGTCCAATGTAAGCGTTAAGAATGCTTTGCTGTTGCAAGTTCGGTCGAACGTGTGCGACGATTCAGTCGGAAGCTAGCGCGGTTGAGTCCAGAGGAAAATTCAGAAAATTCGGAAGTTATATGAACAAGGGGTTTCTCACCTAGGAAGATAACTAAACAATATTATTTATTTCGTTAAGCTTGAGGGAAATCAGAGGATCAAGAAATCGACTTAACCGCAGTGGCTTCTGAGCGACTCATTAATCGAACAGTGATCGAGTGGTTGGTGAGCTAGGTGTCCATTTCAAAGTACTCTGAGGAAAATATTGTCTTAAATTCTCAATGCGAAAAGTTCACTCTGAAATGAACAGTCTAGCGTCTGACCTATTGCAGACGGTAATTATTTAAGCAGACAACGCGACGCATTAACCCTTTGCGTACGAATGTCATTTCGGCGAGCTGAAACGTTGATATTTGGAAGATTGTTATTTAAGCAATTAATGTACAATGTAGCTTCATCCGTCGATGTACGTTTCAAAGAATCTTCGTCGAAGGGTTAAACCTCATAGAGTTTTAGAAACAGCAGACCGTGTTTACTTGATCGTGCGATTTTCCTTGGACAGTTGCCCCAGTGTGCAAAGCGAAAGAAGTGACGATAATCGGCGCCTCGCTGGAGGAGTCCGTGAAGGTGCGCTGCGAGGTGGACGCCGACCCGAACGAGGTGGAGTTCGTCTGGGAGTTCAATAACAGCGGTGAGAACTTCGAGGTCGCGCCGGCGAAGTTCGACGGGAATAACGGGACGCTGAGCGAACTCATTTACACGCCCGTGTCCGAGAGGGACTACGGCGCGCTGACTTGCTGGGGCAGGAACGTCATCGGGAAACAGGAAGCGCCTTGCGTTTATCAAATCATTCCTGCGGGTAAACGAACAACTGATCGATTCAATAATTTAACTACACAACAGCTAACGAATTTATTTTTACGAAGTCCAGCTTCATTGTTACCATTAACGTGTTGTCATTTTTGAGCAGCCTGTGCAGCGAACTGATAAATTCAATAATTCAACTACACAAAAGCTAGCGAATTTATTTCTACAAAGTTCAGCTTCATTGTTATCATTAACGTTTCATTTTTGAACAGCCTGTGCAGCGAAAGATTGTCCTTATAATTTCTGATAGATTTCTGATCGTTTTCTGATCGTTTTCGCAGTGAAACCGAACCCGTTGAACAACTGCACGATAAAGGCGTCGCTGAACCAAAGTTCCGAGATCCTCGAGGTCGAGTGCGTGCCGGGATACGACGGCGGCCTCAGGCAAGAGTTCCGGCTGGAAGCCTACGAGGTGGTCACGGGGAACCTGCGGGTGAACGCGTCCAGCATATCCGCGGATGTCCCCTTGTTCCGCATAGCAGTGGCGGACCTGCTTCCTGCCACCCATTTTTACCTCGCCACGTACGCCGTGAACGCTAAAGGGAAGAGCGAAGTCAGTCTGCTCGAGGACATCATGCTGAGGGACTCTGAGAAGCACATAGGTGACCTTGGTCGTTTAACCTTTCGAAGCTTCCTTCGCTCTGATCGCCGGCGACTCTGAAAATCCATAGTTTCATTGTTTTATTGGTCATAGATACAAAAGTTACACGTTTACAATGACAGCTTTTTAATGGCGTCATTCCCTAGTCCTTCAATGCAAAGTTCCAACTGGATCTGTCTGAAGCTTCTAGAGCCAGAAATACGATTGGTAGATTGCTCGTTCTACGTTTCTAAATTCACAACCCTTTCAGCCCTGAATTATTTTCCCTAAGAGAAAAATCTTCTGATTGTTTATTACCGATAAGCACGTAAATACCACTAAAACGAAATTTGGAGTTTCTTCGACCATAAACTAAGAAACTAGGAAGCTGTGGCAATTGCCAGCAGCCTTCAGAGGTGAATAAAGAACATAAACTTTTATGACATCTTATTTATTCGCAATGGAAAGTTTCGAAGCAATTCCTTTGTTTCGTCAGGCAGAGAGCATTGCATTTTTCGCGTTGAATTCGTGAACGTCCTCCGCACGATTCTAATTTACGTTGTTCGTGACCTTTATGTATCGGCCAGTGTCCAACGTTGTCAAATCTGATGTCGCACAGGTATCGCGCGGACCTCTGAATTCGATGATGGCGATTGCCACCGGGGCCGAAAGGGTTAAGCAGGAACCGACCAATTCCGACAGTTTCAGTTCACAATCGTGGAGATCGTAACGATTTCAGAATCACCGAGACGGAGCAACGACCGATTCGACGTTGTTTCGTTTAGAATTGTCGGGATTGAAAATCCCCGTGTCAGGCGCAGTCTGCTCCGAAGGGAAAGTTGGAGTAAAGAATTGAATCGGAACTGTATTTTCTTGTCTCCAGACAGCGGGATCAGCATGGCGCCGATTTTGCTGCTTCTGGCCGGTTGCCTGATGGCGACCCTCGTCACCGGGCTGTCGGTGATGCTGATGATGTACCGGCGAAGGGGCACCACTTCCCCGGTGCACATCGAGCCGTACATGAAGCAGCCCATAATCACGCCGCCGGACTCGAGGAACAATTCGATGCTGGACGTGACGCACGGCGATCACACCTACTTCGTCGAGTACACGCTGAAGCAGGTGACCGACTACGCGCTCAACAATCAGCCGGACATCATCCAGTCGCCCCAAGGTATGCGCGCTCTTTGAGGTGGCCAGGTTGCCCGACTAATATTCACTAATGCCGACAGTCGTTTCAGACCAGGAAAAGATCAAACGCGAGCCACAACTGTTTCTACCGGTCAGACCGGACACCCTGTTCGCGCCGTACGACATTCACAAGCAGGGGCTTCAGACGAACAGATGCAACGTGAGTTCCATGGTGTTTCAATTCAGGCTTTCGCTCGAACGAGTGATCGGAAAGTGAATTCAACACTTTCGGTTGCGTCTCTCTTCGTTACGCTCGAGATCGTTAACCCTTTGCACTCCGAGCAATTTCTGATGTGACTCGGTAACTCCAAATTGTTTCTATTATGGACTGGTCTATGAGTATTTACGAAATGGTCGCCCATTTATAGAGAAGAAGAGAGTTTACGATGCAGTGTCGCCGCAACGACAGAGTGCAAAGGGGTTCGTTCGTAACGGAACGTTTGTTTAACACTAGGTTTACGGGCATTTATTGTACAGTTTATTCTATTGTTCCCGGGGAAGTTGACATTCGTTCATTTAGATTTTGGAAATTGTAGATGTAGAAATAGGCAATCAGGATTCATATTCTATTCATATTCATATTCATATTCATATAAAATTCAATCTGCGTGAAATTGAGGCGTTCCGTAAACCTAGTGTCAATGTACATTGAGTTCCGCCTGGAGAGAATGTTCTATAGGTTCGACGATTGCCGAAAGTGTTGAACGATAATGTTAATTACACGTCGACTTGGTGTACACGATGCATTTCCGGTTGCAGCTGAACCCATTCTCCGCGAAATCCTGGGAGCCCATTAGCTTCAAAGCCGACCGCAATTTGATGAAGGAGATCATAATCGCCAACTCTATACCTGGTCCAGAAAGTTGCGTGTAAAGAGCCACGCGGAACATAAGAACGAGCAAACATATCAGAAGGACCGATTTCGAAGCCTAAACAATCGTGAATCCGTTGATCGTGGACGAGTTCACGGTGAACGGGGGACGTGAACGAACTGCAACTGGTCCTACCGTCGAGTTTTCTTGTTTAAACGAAACCTCGTGGTTGGCGGAGCTACGGATTACCGGGGACGATCTAGGAATCATCGAGGCGACTAGTTGCATACTAACTAAACGCTACACATGGTGTATTATTCCAAGTTTAATATATTTTGTGTCAAGTCTTAGAACGTTTACTTATTCCACGACAACGGTAGAACTAAGCAACAAAAGTCGGTTATTTCTTTCATTTCATTCGATCTATCTCATCATTACCGAGAGAATCATTTGTATCTTCCGAATAATTGCAAAAGAACAGATTTCCTATTTACCGTAAGAATAGTGGAAGTTCCGGTTTAACCCTTTGCACTCGAAAGTTTCTCACTTGAAATGTTCAATACAATTTTCTAACTAGATGTAGAGGAGATTCTTTAAAATGAATTTATTTATTATTTATTTCTATTTTCTTTCAATATTTCACGTATTGATGCAGTATACAGCTAATGGTAAATACCAAGGTTTATAATTTTGCTGTATCAGATCGTCCGTCTCTCTCCAGTGCAAAGGGTTAATATTGAATTCTAAATTTTACCATTTTCATGGGTCAAACGGTGACCAAAATTGAACAACATATTAGAATAATAGTTATTATATGGAATTCGATCTTGATACGCATTTAAAAGAGCGTGTGTTTCGCGTGCGCGTAACGGAAGGACGTAACGCAAGACTGGCCCTTGCTGCAGAGGTACGCGCGGAAGTAAATGAAATACAGTACGAATACGAGCGCAACGATTGCAACAATCAGGATTATGATACAGATGCGTCGGCGTATTCTCGTTAAACGCTGTAGAAAATTTCCTCGACGAGGCGACGGTGATGTTTTCTGAGGAATGCTGTGCGGCGTCGCGGGCTGCTTGGCCGCGTTCTCATTTAGTTCGTCGAAGAACAAATATTTTGTATGCTTTCGTTCCAACGGGAATAATCCCTCCGATCCTGCCATCGAGGTCAGCGTGTACTACGGAAAAAGGTTGGTGGTTTAATATGTTAAAGAATTCTTTTTACCCTTTATGGGCCGAATTTTTGTTCATTATTATAACATATTTTGTAACTTTCAAGTTACAATCACGTTAAACTTTCATGCCTGAGCGTATAAAAGTTTAAGATAACCAAAATGAAATAAATCAACAAGATGCCAATATACTGATATGTGAGTTTAAAGTTACATGGGCCTACAGAGGGTTGAAATGATTGAACGTTGCTTGTCGCATGAGTTTTACTTGTCTGTTACGAGCCGTTTGCAGTTGTTCGCGTACCAGCTGAATCAATTTACATTTCACGTGTTTTAGGTTTTCAATGAAGTGATCCTCCTCGTCGTTCGTCCCGTACAGCCCCATGTCCAACCGTTCCTCGCCACACGTGTTCCCATCGCATATCATTGTCCTTTGGTCGTGCACGATTCATCCGTAGGAAAATAAAAGATCAAACGATGTCGGCTGCAAATGAAAAACAAAAATATCACTGTTATCATCCTGTTTTATGTAACCTGAAACTCTAAATTTGAAAGTGGAATAATAATTACTTTGACGCTTGATATCCTTTGCTACGAAAATGCTTGTTAGATGTTTTAATAAGAAAAGCATCATTCAACGTATTCCATCCTATATAGAATACGGTGTGAAAGTATGTGACAGATTGGTTTTGATAATTCTAATGAAATAATGCACGGTTAATTTTAGCAGATCGCGACGAACACCATTTCAACTTATTCCCCTCTATTTCGGTCGACGAAACACGAAGGCTGTCTTCAATATCGGAAATCCAAGTGTCCCGGTTCCAATATTAAAAGAAAAGTACGGCGCAAACCAAAAATTTCCGATGCGAAGAAAATAAAACAAGATACAACGGAGAGAATTGATAATCTCGATTGTCCGTGGCGCAAGAAAAAATAAGAACGATGAAATAAAAATATTTGATTTTTAATTCTACCCCAGTCTTGATATTTCATCGTTATATACATCAGTTTTTACAGGAAAAAAATACAATTACTTAAACTGTTAAGTCCCTGTAATGTGGTGAGAACAGAGACAATATTAAATGCATGCTTAAACCTAAGTTCATATACATTATCTTATAGAATAATGCGAATCCTCGTTAATTAACTTTTGGCTTCTTTTCTGGTGGTGGTTTCATGTCTTTTTTCTCGACTTTCACTTCTTGCTTAATCTCTATGGCTGGAAATAGAAGAGAAATTTCATTGTCATTAATCCTACCTAATTAATGGATACTTTTAGTTACAAAAAAACATACAAGACTCGATAGGTTGATGAACAGGTTTTGGAACAGGCAATGGAAATTTACGAGTAAGTTCAGCAAGTAACATATCCACTCTTTGACGTTGAAACAGAGAGCTGGGCTCCTCGCGAACAGGTGTTTCTTTCTTTGCTGCCAGTGCTTTGCCATTTTTGAAGTCCCAATAGTAACCTTTACTTGGATGATATCTGGAGCACGAGCTAGCTTCTTCAAAAGCAGACTGTAAATGGTGCACTGTGGATAACTAGAAAATAAATGTATAAATTGAGAATATACTCATCACCAATTCTACTAAGCTTATGCTAACAATAAGCATTTCATAATTGACAAGTGATAATTACCAGTCTAGAGCTCACAACAGATGCTAAATCAGGTGCTTGATACACGACACCTGCAATAATATAATAATCTACAAGCGGTGTTGCTGCAGTAGGTGAATGTCGATGTTGTTTCCTAATAACATACAAAATGGGTTCTTGCACGTGTAAAAGAATATACTCCAATCCTGTCATACTCCTGAAATGAAGCAGTCAATCGTTAGCTCTGTAATTGGATACATTTTTAGTACTTCGATTTAAAAAATACTCACTGCAATTGATCAGGACTTAAGCGTTGCATTTTAACAATTTCATTGTTGCACGTTCTATCGTAAAAAGGATTACTCCTTTCAGAAAAGTAATCCATTATATTATTTGGATTTAACACAGGAATCCATGCACTATCGTGCCAAGAGAGTCCCAAAGGGTTCTCTGTCAGTTCAACAAAACAAGCAAATGAAGGTTAAGTGAAGGAAAAACGACTGCGTCGTGTTAATGCGAATGTTTAACCATAAATAAAATTAGTATAATATTACCTGTAACGGGAGGTCTTCCTGGTAACATTTCAGCTTTAAATAGTGTCAGTACATGAAATATTAAAATATTTTTACTTATACGCCAAGCTAAACTTGGTCGCTAATATTTACGCTCGGCACTTTTTGCTAATGTAATTTAAAATTAATATTAATACTGATAAGTATGAATACATTCCACGTGAATCCCTCAAATATCATTGTTTATTTATAACGCCAACGATACATCTCCGAACGATACAAATAAACTGAACTTCTTCCGTGACAGTCAGTGGCTCTCAATGATTCAAAGGATACGGTATTATTTTTGGGCACCGATAAAACAAAATTATATTTATCGGGTATGAGAAATTATCAGCGCCGATTCCATAAATAAAATATCCGTAAATGCTATTTTATTCTTGAAAAAATAGTTTTTCCAACGACATCATGATTTCCATTTATGATAACGTAACGGTGATTCGTCATGAGTCAATCTAAGTTGTCATTGACGAGCACTGCCGAAATAAAGAATGCAGAACGCTGTTCACATATAGAACAGAGGCTATTAAGAAAAATGGGTCAAATGCAAAAAAAAGGTTCTCGCGTCTAAAAGGGAATGGGTCATGGACAAGTCGAGATAGGATGCATCACACTCGCAAAAGAATCCCTGTACAAAAGTCATACACGTTTTTGACACCCAAAGAGAAAGGAAACGCGAAAGAAACAGAACTTTATTGTTTAACTGTCTGACATAGCGAAGTAAGATCGTCGATTAATAAACATTGAAACATGAAATTCGAG
This sequence comes from Nomia melanderi, assembly GCF_051020985.1. Taxonomy (NCBI): domain Eukaryota; kingdom Metazoa; phylum Arthropoda; class Insecta; order Hymenoptera; family Halictidae; genus Nomia; species Nomia melanderi. The sequence goes on along the minus strand of NC_135006.1, from coordinate 18,204,715 downwards.
GCATTCTTAATACAATACGGTGGAACAAATTAGTTTATTATGAGTTGAAAGTAACTTAATATTGTTGCCTATCGATTGACGCAGAATCATGACCGACACATGAAAGTTACTTAAAAAATAAATTCTGCAGATGAAAAAAATAGAATGAACAGTCACTTGTAGAAATTTGATAATACATCGATCCTCCACGAGGCTGCACACGATGTTACATTATTGAGATTAATAATGTAACGTATTCTCTTTATTAGATACGAGCAATTCGAGCAGCGTAAGGGTATATACGTTCGCTCGGTGTGTTATGTCCAATAATGTTGTTGGGTGCGGTGAAAATTTTACATAACGGTGGGGATATGAGCAACAGAAATATCGTTTCTAGCTCAAGATGACACTAATCTGAAAGTTATTTCCGCACGAGATACATACAGGTAAAGAAGCATAGTGACCTTTAATTTTCGTGTCAAGTTCTCCACATCTGCAAAAAAAATACGGTAAGGACATCTGCTGCAAAATATTAATTGCACTAATTGGCGCCTGTTAATACATTCTATTTTTCGGTACTTATCAATGGCAGGTTGTCGTACGTACATATCTGTTCGAGACGCGGATAATTGTTTCCCAAAAATAGGCATGTCTCTCGTGAATAAATTTTGTTACTTAATTCATTATAAATTATACATTTTCGTTCGATTCTTCGTTATTCGATTAAAGTTTTTCCAATATCTTCATAATTTATCAGGATTGATAATATCAGAATAATAATTATTTTTCTAAAATAATGAATTATAATTTCGTAATTGCAATCACAAAAATAACTTTTTATGTAACATTACTGTTCAAAATAAAATCGATGTAACAATAGCACAATGAAATATTTCCTAACAGAGTAATATTCTATTTTTTATTTTATATTTGCAGAAAGATTATGACAACAAATGACAAGGAATACTTTATTATCCCTCTTCATCGACGTCCAGACTTAATTCAAGATTGTTGCATATTACTTAATTCTGAATGGCCAAGAAGTGAAACTGCACGGTACATTATATTAATTTCTTTAATAAAAAAAAATATCATTCATAAAATTAATTAATATTTTCATACAAAATAGGTTAAAATGTTTAAATGCATCATGCGATGAATTCCCTACCTGTCTTGTACTTATTGATAAGGAGGACAGAATTCTTGGTCATTGTAAAATATCCTTGATACCCAGATTACGTCATAGTTGTTTTATACAATCAGGTAAACTTAGTTTAAAGAAATATTTAAAGAAAGGAAAGTGAGCAAAGACTAATAATGTTTTTCTCCACATTACAGTTGTAATTGACTTCCAATATAGATCTCAGGGACTTGGATCTAGGTTGCTTCGTGGTGCAGAAGAATATGTTAAAAAAAAAGGAATCAAAAATGTATATTTAATAACCAAAGGCCAAGAAGTTTTTTATCTTAAAAATGGATATAAAACATGCGATCCGTTCAAAGCATATGGAATTAATGATGTTGTATACTCTACTGCAGCATTTACAAAATCTAAATTAAAGGAGAAATCTATACAATGTTCTGGCCCACCACCTCCACCAATGCCAAATTTTCAGATGCCAAAGTTCTTTGATTTCAATGTAATTGTTTCCAGAACACACATGGTAAAAAAATTATAATAGAATATAAATGAAAAGAATTGTTGCATCTAGTAAGATTCCCTTCATATTTCATTACGTAAATATCGCGGAACGCATATTATTTATTTATCTAGCGAATTATTTTTTTAACTGTCCATGTAACATAAATCATTTTTATTTATCAGTGCAGTCACAAAAGTAAATCATATTGTCCATTCCAACAATGCACTGTTTTCAACATTGTACAGTTGTACCGAATATTCTCCTTCCCAGAAATTGGGATTTTCTTCTGTACTTTCACCTTTCATATTTATTTCTACAAAGGAGTAAGAGAAACTTATCGAGGCATATGTAGTTTTTTCATATTTCATGTACATCTATTATCCAAAAACAAAAATAGAACAACTTTTATTTGTATATAATCATACTTCAAGTTCTATTATGAAACGGTTGCAATACCACAAACTTTCTGATAATGTTCTGATTGCTGAAGGCTGTCAATGAGAAAAGCACCTAAATCATGTTTGGAGATAGCACGGCCAGGCGACTCATCGTACTTAACAACATATTTTGAACTTGGTGCATCTGAAAATAAAGTGTACATATAATGATAATAATAATGTCATATAAAGTGGATTCAAATATATTTTTGATGTGATACATACCAGCAATATGTGGTGGTAATACAGCAATCCAATTTAATTTGCTTCCTTTAAGTAGATCAAACATACGCTGATGATCTGCATTTAAATCCTTAAAAATAGCAGGTACTGCTTCTGGTTTATAGTACAAGAATGCTATTAAAAGTAAAACATTATTTAGATATCTAAAAGAAAATACTAGTATACATTTAAACAGAAATTGCTTTAAAGAAAATCAATTACCAGACAAGCAAACAGATACTGTTTTTACATTATGTGCTACCATAGCATTTATTATATTTTTCATGCCCTGCGATAATACAGTGGTTGGACCTGAAACAATTAAATATAAAAATATTAAACATATTAAATCTTATATTACTGGAAACTTTATATCTTATGTAAAATATTTTACTCAAGTCATTTCTTGTGCCAAGCACAACAACCACTCCATCTCTATCAGATACTGCATTTGACACTTGTTCTGCATTAGTAACATCTCCAGTGACAACATGTATTTTTTCTACCAAGTTTGCTGGAATTTTGTTTTTGTCCCTTACAAATGCCCTTACATTTAAACCTAAATTGTGAAATATATAATTAATTACAGACTAAAACGATTTCATAAATTTCATGTACACTTCAGAAGTTTCAAACATTTGAAATACGTGACTCTTTTTATACGCATTAATAAAAAACAAATAAATAAATACCATACCCTTTTGTACAGCATGATTTAAAGCGCATAACCCGGTATTTCCAGTAGCTCCAAATATCACTATTCGGTCCATATTAATGCAATTTTGATATCTGATAAATACTGCGACGTTATCAGAATCGAAATGATATCCTAATCATTCAAACGTTATGCTATGTCATCTTTTCGTACGATTCAAAATTGCAGTTTAAGGGGATTTACAAACAAAGCGACTTCCTATTCGTTTCTGCAAATTCATTGTTCCAACATAACACAGTTAATTAATAATTGATACTTGAAGTCACTAGATTCGCTACTTAGGTTATTCTTAACGCAAGTAATATAACCTATTCCAGTAAAGTTGTATTTATTGAATTTTATTAAAAGTACATTAATTTATAATCAATGCTATAGGCGAAATATTGTTATATCAGTAATACATTTTTAAAATTCATATAATATAAGAGTAAAAAATAATTTAATTATTTTAAGTAATTTATGAACACGGAATTTTATTAATTGTTCTCAGAGTTTAGCTTTAATAAAATTAAGCTTAAGTATGTACAATGGTTGTTCAAGTATTTTAATTTTATTAAATTAATTTAAAAAATTTGTTTTCATAGTATTTAGTTTTATATATAAAAAAAAGGGAATTTAATCGATCATCTTTCGATAAAACTGTATTGATATTGCACAAGCATAAGTAACATCTTTACATCAATTTAAAATTAATAGTTGGTACAAACTTTACATTTCTTAAATCCCTTTTAACACTAGTACAGTCCGAGTACTTGGTCTTTCACAGCTTTAATTGAAAACAGATAATTTCAGTTTGTATTTCTTTTTCATGGAGATAAATAAATTACAATAAATGTATTATGTCTTCACAGCACAGCACCAATTAATTATATTACTTTCTAAATGTTATACAACTAGTTGTTACATTGTTATTGCCACAATCTTTTTTGCCATTGCTTGTTTGATTATGATCCATTGATGATTGAAATATGTTTTATGATCGTCGTGCTAGTTATAAGTAAAAAATTCTATTAAAACCATAAAAAACATATGGTACAAATTTAAATATTTCTATCAAACATAATGGGGTGGAGGCATAGTTAGATCTTGCAATACAGTTAACTGTTCTTCGGTGAAATCTTGTGCATACCCATTTATGCCTCTCCATCCATCGTAATGCGTCCTCTTGAAATCATCCAAGGTCTTCCTAATTGTTGTCTATAAATAAATAAACGTACATTACTCGATAATTCCAACATATTACAAATTTACTGTATGCTCACCGATATAGGCTGTAGATCATTCATGTAAGGACTGAGAAATTCAAAAATCGACGGCACATATTTAGGAATATCATACGGATGAGCTTGAATGAATGCGCACAATCCTAGTACAGCTGCATGACGAATTCTTATAGTGTCAGCTGTTAATTCCTTTCCTGTTGTTTTCTTAGACTGATTCGAGCGTTCTCTTCTATATGATTTAGTTCTTGCTTTCTTCTTAAACTCTTCCTAAAAAATTCAATGTAAACCCATTCCTTAAATTGGTTTCACAGTGCTCGTATGATTACACGTTCGAAGGCTACTTACCAATAATTTCTCTTGATCTGTTATAAATGCACAATGTAACAATCCGCTTAAACATTGACCAGCATTCTTTCTGACTTCAACGCGCTCATCTTCCAACAAATGTAAGACCGTGTCCTTAACGTGATTAACCCAGTCAGAGTTGCTTAAAAATGTGCTCATATTATGGAATATCAATACTTGAAGAAATTGCAAGCATGTGGATCTTGCCCACCACGAGGTATGCTTTGACATCTTTATTACTTCCTCCAAAACTGTTGGCATATCACGCGGTAGAGTAAGTGCCTGTGCAAGCAGGGCTAACGTGTATGTACACAACTTGGCTAATTCCTCATCGGAATCACAATTCTCCAGTTGACATATAACTGGAAATACTTTATAAAATCCTGGTTGTACACCGATCGGAGAACGAACGACAGTGATCGAAATCCATTTGCAAACTGTCTTAAATAATCGGATCGCTATTTCACGGTCCTCAGCGTTTTTCTCGGAGTCGGTCGAAGAATCGTTGAAGTTAACATTTGCTACTTGTGCAGATAAAGATTGGTCTTCCTTGCTGTACAGCAGGTCGGTTTCAGTGACAAGGGACTGCAATTTCGGTAATATTCTATTTATTAAATCCTCCACTTTATGCGTCCACTGATTGTCCGAGGCATCGGGAAACCGGAGACTCGCGTTAAATACTGTCACCAAAACAGAACCTAATCTCCCTCTTACATTTTGGAATGGACTCGCCATTAGTCTGTCTTCCGTGCGTTTCAGTAGACGCTCTAATAATTGTGAAACTCGCCATGACTGTTTCTCGAGAGCAGCTTGCAGAATAAGCAAACGTCCGCATTCGACGAAAGACGATTCCGATTCACCGAGGTGCGGTTCTTCCATTAAGCATTCCAATAACCAATGGTGTCTATTCGGATCTCTGTGTCGTTGTGCAGTCGCAAAGCACAAGCCCCAGTCCATATGAGACTCCACTGTTAAATTGGTTAATACGAGCCTCACAACTGGTAACAAACAGTCCCACATTTCACAGATCATATCGAATGGCCAATGCTTGGAGCCTCTAATGATCCCGGCAATTATTTCAGCCGCGTACTTTTGGCTGCTCTTCTGTTTGTCCGCGATCAACTTGTACAAATGCGGTAAAAAGTGTTTTAAGTACACTATTCCATGGTTACGAAAGACCCCTTTGAAGAGAAGGAATTTGAGACAGTTGAATTTTTCTCGTTTGTCTTCGAGACTAAAGTACCTTATGAGTTTTTCGATATTCTGTGGATCGTTAAAAAAATAATCAATCTCTTTCTCGTGTTCCGTTAAGGTTCGCACAGCTGGATCTAAGCAAGGCTGCTCAGACGATGGCGCGTATATTTCTATCTTCGCCGGCCAGGTGTAATATCCGGTATACACGTTATGAACAAATCTGGGTTCATCCCATTGTTCCGCAGTGAGAGGACGAGTTTCATAATTGTATTGAAGCCAGGCGTTGTCTGGTCTTTGTCCCGGTATCAGCTTCTTAAATTGATTTCGTGACTCGTTCTCTTCTGGTAAAGCAGGAGGATCGATAAGTACCTTTGAATTAAAAAACGGATTATTTAGCGTGTATATAATTCACCTGGTAATTCAGGTGATTAATACATTTCATAATTCAATGAATACTTTACTTTTGGATGTTTCCGTTTCAGCTGTTTCAAAATGTACACGACTACTGAAATAGCGATTTGCCTTTCTTGCACCGAATCGTGTATCAACGCTTCTAAGAAGTAACGAACCACCTTTGGTGGATAGTTCTGATGCGGATGGACTAAATTTCGGATAAAACTCATTGCCATTAACCGATGCCTCCAATACAAATTCTTTTCCAAAAGAATATTCAACAGTTCATTCACTAACTCATTGTAAGAGGTAAGATTAGTTCTTTCGATCTCTTTAAAGTCTTCCAAACCTTGTTTTATTTCATTTTCGGTTGGCAGGGGCAGATTTGGTCGAGGCTGAGTTGTCCATAATTTAGACGCAACGGTTAAACACGTTTCTGGCACTTCTAGTGAAATTGCAACTGTTGGGAAACGTTTGTTTACAGTTTGTACTAAACTCTCCCTTAGTCGTACTACAGACAGTTTCTCAGATGTTTTGGAGAGCACTAAAGCTGGCCATAAAGATCTCAATAGTTTCCAATCGCATTTCATAATGATAGGATCTGGTGAAGGACCAAACAAGATATACAAAGCGCTCTGTTAATAAAATAAAAAGTATATAAAAATTTATTACAGATGAAATACTAAACAAATGAGAAGATATTAAATTATTAACAATTATACTTCGCATTACCTTGTACGCGTTGTGATGCTCCTCTGGATCCATTTTCAATATATCAAGTAATCGTGGAACAATAAATACGTAAGAGTAATGAAAATGTTGAAGAGCGAGAAAGAGATGGCATTGAGCTTGCGATCGCACATCAGGATATCTGCTGGTGGATAACGTGAAAAGTTGAAGCATAATTTCTTTATGGGTTTCTGTCAGGTTAAAATTTTGCGAACGTATTCGAGTCTCGTGTTGGATATTTGCACGTTGCAGTACGAACGGTTTCAGCAATCCCTTATTCCCTACCAATTTGTCTTTGAAGATTTTATTCACAACTTTAAAATGTCTATGCTTTATTTCACAGGTATCGGTGTAAGATTCTCCCAACAGAAGGTTGATCCAAATCTAAAATGAAAAACTTGTATTCGTTCGAGTCATTAACAGATGTTGAAGTTGTCTATCGAGATGAGTACGTACCTCTACCAGAACTTGCAAACTCTTCGTATCATCCTCCACGTGCATTAATATTACTTTCTGAAAATTATTCATAAGTGTTGCGATACAGCGTCTAACATTACTGCCATCCGGCATTGTTATTACTTCACGCGCACCAAGCGTCGGTTTAAAAGGCACTGACTTTAACGATGATTTTATTAAAATTAATGGTTCTTCTTCCCATATCGGTAGAACTGATTCACAACCTTGAACAATACCGCATACAATGTTTAAACTAGTCAGCAGTTCATCCCTAAAATTGTCCAACAATGTATCACGCAATTACAACCACGCGTAGTTCACATGAAAAAAAAAAAGAGAAATCTTAGTGACGACAAACCTTGATAGCGTATTCCAATCTTCGCAATATTTTTGTAGTTTAGTTATCTCGGGTAATAAATACTTAAAGAATATTCGCTTTAATGCAGTTATCTCTTCTTTTCCGGGAATGTACCATTCAACCTTTATGGTGTTAATACCTAATCTTTGGCCCCAATGCAAAACTTCGGTAGATTTAAATCGATATGGTATAACTTGAGATAGCGAGTACAGAATACTCTTTAACAACATAACAGCTAAATTGTTCCCTTCCCTTGACTTTAAAATCAGTACGCGATCGAGAACAGTGATCAGTACATCTATATGCGGCAGCAAATATTTCCCTGGCGTATCTACGATAGCAGACAACAACAGCATGGCATACAGAAGGCGATTGTCCAAATTTTCTTCTTTAACAATGTCGGTGTTCTCTCCTGTGATTTTTAAAATAGTCTCTGAAAGCAGCGGTAACAACGAACGCAAAGTTTCTCTTCCATTAACACGAGCGAATAGCCTGCATAAAAGAGCAGCCAGCTGTCCAGCAACTTTCGTTTCAAGTATACGTTCAGTTACGAAAGTGCGCAACTTGTGTAAAGCACACTCAAAGATTTTATCGTTTGTCTGAATTAATAAAACCGTGCAAACTTCTTTAAGCACGGATTCGGTAACTCTTTCCATTTTACTTCTGCCATTGTCGGCAGAGCTTTCCAGTCGTACTGATTCCAAGGAGGTGGAATCTATGAAGTAGAATACTCTATCGAAAAATTGTATGATAAAGTCTTCGAATTTGGATGTTGCCTCATAAATTAATGCTTCCTCCTCTTCGTCCATTATCGCGGGCACTTCAGAAGGCTCCATGACGGGTATAAAAGAAGCATAAAATGAAATTAAGCGGAAAATTACAAAACACTTTTGCGTGTCACTTGGATTAATGCCAGGTAAAAGCAAGAATAGTAACGGTAGAACATGTGCAGGTCCTTCGGGATAAGTATATCCTGAAATAAAAACAGTAACTGAAAGTGATTCTGCGGCATTGCAGCGAGCAGCGTGATAATAATTTTATAGTTATTAATTTTGAAAATTAAATACTCTGGTTTATACCTTTATTGACGTTTCTAGATCCTTCTACCATTGGTCCAGCTATAGCTTCCATATAACTTAATGAAGTATACAATTTGTATGACTCAGTTGTGAGTGAGTCCAATACAGAAGATATTTTGTTTAAAACGTCTGGAATAACTAAGCTAGGCCTCATAGTTGCCAGGTGTTGCAAAATTTGGGAGGAATTACTGAAACCTGTTTTGCAGAATGTGGCTGTCATAGCTACTGGCATCATACTTTTGACAAATGCATCGATATCGTCATCAGTCAGCTTATATTCATCGGGAACAGGTGTTTCCCATGTTGGTTTAGGATAACGTTCTCTATTAATGGTAAGAATTAATAGTAAAATATTGCAATTGGAAAAACCTATTATAGGAATATACAATAGAAAAATAGAATGATAGTTACTTGCGTAAACGTGTAATGAAATGATATGAAAGTTTCATAAGAAGTTCTTTTAACTTCCTTAACCATTGACCAGTATTGGCTGGATGAAAATATGTATCTATGGTTTTCAAGAATTTTTCAAAATACATTTGTGCAGTTGAACCGTGTCCCTGAAATTATTAAATAAAACACAAACATATTTCATATGAATATTTGATAGCTCCATCCTTAAGAATTCCTTTGATTATAACAAAATCTTACCAGAACTGATACTATCCATATAGCAATGGGAGATGTATCTATTTCATGATAGTTGCACGCTTGTTGTTTATTGTACAACACGGGTAGTCCAAAACATCTCACAAATCTAGTGAACATCAATGGAATATGTGGTTCCCAGTTGATGTACCCAATGTTTTCAGAAGCTAATGTCGCCATTAAATTCATTATTTCATTCTCCCATTTTGGCGCATTATTACAAACTTCCCACAAAGACATGAATTCATCGAACCATAATTCATGTCCAATCGAATGATATTTGGGAGGTAATTGTACTGGCAAGAACGATTCTAATTTTTCCATGTTCATAGACATCGGTGCAAGATCAAGAGGGCAAAGCATTGGTCTCAACTCATCTAATATCTCCTGCGTTGCACTCAACTATCGTAATGAATTAATCTCCAATCCTTTCACAAACTTATTTGAAAAAAATAATCACTTACAGGAAAATAAACTTTTACAGCATGTATAAGTATGTTTAATGTTACTGTTAAGCCAGCAGAGTAACGATACATTCCCAATGAAGTCTGTACAGTTGATTGCACGTGACAAGCTAATTTGTAAAGAGGTTTCCATGGAAGTTCTAACTCTTCTGGAGGTATTAATGATTTCTTCCTAATAACATTTAAATCAAAATATATCTAACCATTGTGATTTGTGTTGAAATCATTAATATCTATGTAAAACTTACTTTAATAAAGAAATTAATGTCAAACAACACCCATTCATTAAATACGGTTCTAAATCTGGAATTGTAACTAGTTCATACATTAGTTTTATTAAAAGAATATGGTCTTCTTTACTGAATTTTAAGCCATATATCTTTATGTACCTACAACAAATATAAATATGTTTGATGTCCAGAAATGAATGTAAATAATAATGACTCTATATAGATTTTATATTCTTTGTAGAAGTAATGAAACAATTCAAAAGATATCTACTTACTCGTGCAACCTAATGACCCACAGAACACAACCGGGTTGTAATTCACGAAGCATAATCGCTCGTCCTAAATTTCCTTTAATTTCGGCCAAAAGAGCTTGGGAATCTGATTCCAGCTCGTCCACATATGGTAACAATTTGTTGTATATAAGTTCTTTCTGATAACGAATCTTAACACCTTCGTTCGTTGAATCCATGGTTTCTTTCTCCTTCGAACTCTTCTCGTCGAGCGTAGTTTCATGATCCTTGCACATGATTATTCGAAATACAATATTATTATAAGTGAACGTTACAGGTTAAGTAGTTGCGTCCCACGGAAGAACAGACGATATAATGAGAAATCATAAACGTTGTTGAGTCAGCAACAACTTGCTTATTCTTCTTCATTTTTATCGAGTCATGTTTTGTATTTCGGTAGCCATGTTTGATATGATAAATTTGAAAAGATCGGATTAAAAACTAACCACTGTCAATGTATCTCCCTATGGAACTAGAAAAATATCGATCGCGAACATATCGATGATCTGACTTTATCGATCGCTAGAAAGAAGAAGATCGACTTTACCTATCGTTTGCAATTTTGAATTCTCGCTGGTTATGTAACTCAGCGAATTTAATTAAATATATTATGTAATTCTATTTATTCTTGGTATCCACCATCAAATTGTATGTACTAATTTAATGAGAACTTTTCACCGACAACACTGATTATTAAAAGTGTACATAATTAGTCACTATTGAATTTAAAATTGCAATAAAATGCAACAATAATGGTGGCGTTTTCAGACATGTAACAAATCTCTTATTGATTCATTTTGCGACTGAATTATGCTGGATTTCGTTTTGAATGTTATCAAATTTCCATGAATTTATTAAAATCTCATTTGGATTGCATGAATACACCATCTACTTTCTGGAAATGTATAGATTTAGTTTTGTTCGTATTACGAGAGACTAAAATATGTGTGTATTTAGACGATTTCTGTTATTTACGCTTATTCTTTAAACAAATATTCAATTGCTTTTTTTACACTCTGGAAAGCATCAGTGCCAAATGAAATTAAACGAATATGATTATAACGTAATTGACATACTTGGAGAGATCAATTTTAATCTGACGTGTTGTACTGTAATTTTTTAACTTATCCCATACTGCAAATATTTTTAACTGCAAACTATACAGTAACAAAAAAGCTGAATAATACTTTGGAATAAAATATTAAACAATAATACTTAATGTAAGTGGATACAATGTTCTCCTACAACTTTGCGCTTTACCGACCTCCTTAGTGTCTCATAACCATTCCCATTATTTCCTGTCATTATCTAACAAACCTACAAGAAAGAAATATAGCGATGATATCAGTCAATGGTAACAAAGATGAAGTGGTTTCTATTTCTCCCAAGCAGCTTGCCGAACTTTTCGAGTTTCATAAAAGCATAGAAGAAATACTGTATAATTAATCCCACTGAAATTGATTCTGAAAAATGGTCGAAGTTTCATCTCTGTAATGTACTATCTACCCCATGACATGATTGTCATATGTATAAACATATGGCGTCAGCACAGACAGAGCTACAGACGTAAATAGGAGTAGTACGTTGCTATTTATCAGTGTTATTTCAATGCTCCGTTTTACAATCCATGATATCCATGATATAATCTGTAAATGTGATATGCAAGCTAGGTTAAGATCTCTTTCTCTTGTTACATAGTTTATATATTCTGAAATTTAAGCTTCTGAATTTTGACAATTACTTTTACCTGTTGTTGACAGTTTCGTTTGGTACAAAACAACACTAGATTAAAATCGATAAATGTACAATAATGAGGACTAGAAAAACATTTGCAATACTGGGGGCAGGTTTAATATTGGCCTGTTGCGTGATGATATATTTAATGATGGATTTAGCACTTTTCCCTCCTGGACAAGGACCTAAACTTTCTGTTAACGATGTAAGTGTATGATAAATATAGTATGACATACGTATGATTTTATGTATAATATTTTGTTCTACATTTTCAGAATCAGTGGTTACATTTTGAGAACAGGTTAGCAAAGTTAGAAAAAGACTTCAATAAGCATCATGAAGTCATGAATGCTTTGCGAGAAGTTGCTGAAGCAAAAAGCTTTGTCCCTATAGCTCATACTATAAATCGTTATAATCGATCCTTATCGTCAAGTTCCTCTCGTTTAGGAAAAGTACTTACATGTAACTTTAATATGCAGAAAATACCAGAAGTAGATATACAAATGTTGGAGATGTATAGACAATTAGAATTTGATAATATTGATGGTGGAGTTTGGAAGCAAGGCTGGGATATTACTTACGATGATAAACAGTGGCATCCAAAAAGAAAATTAAAAGTCTTTGTAGTTCCACATTCTCATAACGATCCTGGATGGCTTAGCACTTTCGAGAAATATTATACATTACAGACTCGGAATATCTTGAACAATATGGTACTAAAATTAGTAGAGGACAGAAGACGTAAATTCATTTGGGCAGAAATATCATTTTTCCAGCTTTGGTGGGAAGACCAATCAAAAACGACACGAAATTTGGTACGACGTTTAATTCACGACGGTCAGTTGGAAATTGTATCTGGGGGATGGGTCATGCCAGATGAATCTGTATCTCATTGGATGGCTCAGCTTACGCAACTTACCGAAGGTCATCAATGGTTAAAATATAACTTAGATTATACACCAAATTCAGCCTGGAGTATTGATCCATTCGGTCTTTCTCCAACAATGCCGTATCTTTTAAAAAATGCTGGACTAGAAAATGTATTAATACAAAGAGTACATTACTCAGTTAAAAAAAAATTAGCTAGGGAAAAACATTTAGAATTCCGATGGAGACAATTATGGGACAATGATGGATCAACAGAAATCTTTACACATGTTATGCCATTTTACAGTTATGATGTACCTCATACTTGTGGTCCAGACCCAAAGATATGCTGTCAATTTGACTTCTTTCGACTTCAAAGTTTTGGATTAACTTGTCCATGGAAAATAGCACCGCGAACTATCACTAAAGCGAATGTTGCAGAGAGAGCTGCCCTGTTACTAGATCAATATCGAAAGAAAGCTCAACTCTTTAAGACTGATGTGGTACTAGCGCCATTAGGAGATGATTTTAGATATACACATTTTACTGAATGGGATGCTCAATATACTAATTATCAAAAGCTGTTTGATTATATGAATAAAAATGAACAATTAAACGTTGAGATTAAATTTGGAACGTTAAGTGATTATTTTGATGCAGTTAAAGAGAAATATAATTTGACTGAGTTTCCTACTTTGTCAGGAGACTTCTTTACATATTCCGATAGAGATGATCACTATTGGAGTGGATACTATACTTCAAGGTATACATAAAAATACATTGATATAGAGGATTATATTATATGTTAATTAAATATATTTTAGGCCCTTTCACAAACGACTAGATCGTGTTTTGTTAAGTTTATTAAGAGCTTCAGAAATATTAAATACTATAGCTTGGAGCAAAGGTAATGATAAGCTGGCAGAAGGAACTCTTGCTCAACGTCTAAGCAAAGCAAGAATGTGGCACTCTCTGTTTCAACATCATGATGGTATCTCTGGAACTGCTAGGGATGAAGTAGTCATAGATTATGCAAAAAAGATGATAATGGCTTTAAATAATTCTGCTCATGTGCTTCAACACTCTGTAGTACATTTATTGAAAACACCTCAAGAATCTATAACAAATATAGACAGTGTGTATATAACGCTTGACGAATCCAGGTAAAAGACACTTTAAAATATTTAAGAATTTTGTGCTCTTATATACCCATTGATAATCAATGAAATACTTATTTTTTATATTAGATTACGTCATACTAGTGCTGGAGACAAACAAGTACTTATATTAGGGGATGAAAATCCTTTAAAAAAAGTTATTCTCTACAATTCTCTTCCAAGACAAAGAACTAAAGTACAAACACTGATTGTTTCAACTCCATATGTCAAAGTCACTGATCGCATGGGTCAACCAGTCCAATGTCAGATTTCTCCAATATGGATCGGACCTGCTGCACTAACTGCCGCTAGATACGAGTTATCATTCCTAGTAACTGTACCTGGATTTGGTATCACAACCTACATAATTCATGCTCTACCTAAAACATCATTTCCATCGTACGATACTTTCTTCTCATCTAAATGTCTGTATATATGTCTAGTTATTCATATTGTTTTTATTTATTATATATAGAAAAGTGCATCTCGCTAATGTGACTGTTTACAACACGGACATTAGTCTTCCTAAAATACCAGGCTTCGGACAAATTCAAGTAGTACCAAATGCTCAAGAATTTTCGGTTACTCAAAGACCAGACTTGTCCGCGTCTTTTGGAAAATCTGGTCTCTTGAAAGCTTTGAAAGTCGGTAATACTACATTCCCTGCTCATTTGGAGTTCGTCAAGTACGGAACTAGGGGCTCGGGTAAAGACAAAAGTGGAGCTTATCTATTTTTACCTGACAAGCCAGAACCAGACTTGGTATTTATGGATAATAAATGTATCATACATTTAATAACTGGGCCTATTGTCTCTAAAGTATTTGTAGAATTAGCTCATGTCCGTCACACTTGTATATTGTACAATTCACCTGGCAGTGATGGGCTTGGATTACACATACTCAATGAAGTTGATATATCAGAAACTCAAAACTATGAGCTTGCTATGAGATTGAGTACAGACATAGCTTCAGGAGATCAATTCTTCACCGATTTAAATGGACTTAATGTAAGCATTAAAATATTAGAATTCCACTAAGCATAAGAACTACTAAAACATACAGATTTCATTATTTAGATGATTAAGCGCCAAAGATTTCCAAAGCTGCCTACTCAAGGAAATTATTATCCAATGGCAGCAAGTGCATATATAGAAGATAAAAGAGTTAGATTAACGGTAGTAACAGCACAACCATTAGGTGTAAGTTCTATGGCATCAGGACAAATTGAGGTACATACATATCCTATGACTCTCAATTAAAAAAGAAAATAATTTCTAATACTTAGTATTAATATTATAGATTATGCAAGACAGAAGATTACTTCAAGACGATAATAGGGGATTAGGTCAGGGTGTAACTGACAACCTATTAACAAATCATTGGTTTATGTTCGTTCTTGAAAAAAGAAAATCTCAGTGTCCATCTCCATCGCCAACAGCGAACCATCCTGGAGGATTAATATCGCTATATGGTCATTTAGCTTCAGAAGAATTGTTGCATCCAATAATTGCAATGCACCCTCAAAATGTTTTAGAATTTGATTTAAATGCGTCCTTTGCGCCTCTTCGCTATGATTTTCCTATAGATTTAAGTGTCGTTAGTTTTAGGGTATTTCCTATACCCGATGGTGCTGGTAAAGGTGTCGGAATGGTTTTGCATCGAGCAGCTTTAGACATGTGTTGGAATGACAACTCTTATCAACGTTATTTCAATGTCTCCGAGTCTGGAGAAGTTGATTTAACGAAGTTCTTCTATCATATAGATGACTGGATTATCAGTAAAGCTCCTCTTACATTCCACAATGTAGGACCTTCTTTGAAATCTCCAATCATTAATTTATGTCCACACCAAATATTACCAATTTTGTTTCACAAAACACAATCATAAGTTTAAGAAAAGTTAGTTCTTTATTTTCATATAGTTCAATACAAAATCACTTGTTTCTCTTGCTCACCGATCCACTGTCCACAGCCTTACTCATAATAACATAGTGCAATGGGTCAGACATCGATGGACTGGTTTTATCTAGCTTGTAACTGCAATGTAATAACATTGCTTACAATATGCTTTGTACAGTGAACTAGTATAGTCCATAATTTCTACTGCCTAATGTTTTAATACTGTTTACCAAATGAAGTGTAAGTAGAACTAAATAATAAAATTATAATTTTACTTTGATGACACTGTGCCATTCCCATATACAGAATGTTCCGCATAGCATAGCATACTTCCGCAATAAATAAAAATTGTAAAATATAATTTGGTCATTTGAGGTTTTATTTTTGAAAATTAAAATTAAATAATTCAAATGATTTTGATAGATTGCAAACATGTTTATTGAAATGTTTTCTCTTGCTGCTATGATTTATCTTAGATATTACATTGTATTTTTATCAATAAAACATGTAAGCATTTAAAAATAAAATATTCCTTGTTACATAAAGTATTTACTTTGGATCATTGGCACAGTGACATTAAGTAAACTAACTGTACAAATAGAAAGTTACAAGATAAGAATACATTTTCATACTAGTCGTATCAATATTTGTAAAAAATGTAATTTTTTACATTTGCAGTATATGTACATTTTATTATAAAAGATTAAAATTCTTGTCATAACGATGGAGTACACACAATATTCTTACCATATTTATTAGTTTCTTCTAATTATGATGGAAGTATACTTACCCGATAGAAAAAAAAAATGGCATAGCTGCAAGATTATGCTTAAATACAGTTAAAACTACTTTTTGCATTTTGTGGTGTAATGCCATTGATTCAAGGACAGACATCATGAATTGACCGAGTCCTTTTCTTCTTACCGATGGCTCCAATTGTATTTCATAACTGCATTTGAGAAAATGCTATTTTCTTTTTATTTGTAGTTTTATGCAATAGTGTACATTAAAATATACATACCAATAAAGTACTTCTTCCCTATGATCTATGTCAAATCGAAAATGAGAAAATCCAAGGAACTTATTATTTGAAGAAGCTACTAAATACCACGCTGCTGATTCTGTTAACTCTTGTTGCTTTGCAACTGAATCCCAACCCCATGCGCATTGTTCATACATGGATTTCATATTACGTTCCATAATATCAAATATCCAAGATAAACATTCTGGGGTCGCATCTTTGGCTCTCATACAAGAAATTTCAATAATCTGATTGTCTCCTGTTACATACTTGTGAAAAGAAGTTAAAGATTCTAACGGATTTATGACAGCATTTGCTTTATCAACTAATTGTCGTGCTGCAGCTTCTTTTTCTGCCAAAAGCTGACGTCTTGTCTGCCTTTTCTATAGAAAAATATGAAATATATACATATTTATATATACATATACGTATATATATATACATATATATACGCGTTTTTTTAAATTATTAAAATGAAGATAATATTCATTATCAACTCAGGAATCAATATTTATAATACCTTCATTGTAATTATATTTCCCGCCTATTTTACAAATAATTTTAGGCTATATTTTCCATTTGAAGAATCTTTTCTATAAATGCATAAAAATTGGAAGCATTTAAAGTTTGAATTTAAATCATTTCTCTTAAATATAATAATTTATCCTTAAATGTATGTTCATGTATCTATAGCATACTATGAGTTTTAATTTTATGTATTATTGTGAAAATTTATTATATGATTCAACAGTGCGATGAGCCCCTTGTGCATACGTTTCACAGTGAACCAACTTATTAAATGTATATGTATACATATGACACGCAGTGCAACAGTGTGATTTCTGTGTACATATCCTTGTTATACCTTTGGGCATTAATATGTGTGTACATTAGTGTTATAAATTTAAGCTGAAAATCTTCGAAAGGTTTTAACTCGTTTGATAAAATACTTTTACGTAGGAAGTAGCGTATTGTTATAAGTGTTACAAGAACTTGGATGATGACAAAATAATATCGACTGATTGGCAGCAGATGCATTTTACATTTTATCGTTAGTGTCTTTCAAAAAAAATCTCTTTACTAGATTTATTCCTCCCTTATAATTAATCACACATTTTTCTCCTTTTTTTCAATATATTCATTTATTTTCTTTTTACTGATATAGGTTAAGTAACTTAGTCACGTATTACGTATTTTTTATGTTTGTATTATCATCGATATCAATATGTAACATATGTTGGGTAAGGATAAATTAATTTGTGATTGCTAAGGATGGTAACTTTGATAAGTATATTTGTTATTATAAAATACATTGTACAAATTCATCTATTATTGTAACATTTTTATAGTTATACACTACCAATTTATATTCACATATTTTTTAACATAAGCAGTGGCATGTATAACAATTGCTGTTTTTTTATTCTATTTCAGATATTGTAATTAAAAATTGAGGAATGGCAGAAAATGCTACTGCATCGAATGTAGAGGAAAAAACTATTTCCTCAGCTATGACACAGTGCTATGAAAATTATATCATAGTTGATGTTGGTGCCAACCTTACAAATAAAAAGTATAGCAGAGATTTAGATAGTGTAATTCAAAGAGCAAAAGATGCTGGTGTACAGAAAATTATGGTAACTGGTGCAAGTATTCGATCTAGTAAAGAAGCATTACGATTAACTAGAATATATCCTGGTACTCTTTATTCTACTGCTGGTGTACATCCTCATGATGCAAAATCATGGGAAAGTCCAGATACTTTACAAGAACTTGAGACTATAGCTAGTAATCCAGAATGCGTAGCAATAGGAGAATGTGGTTTAGATTACAGTCGTGACTTCTCCGATCCTGAAACACAACGTGCTGTGTTTCATAAACAAGTAGAACTTGCGTGTCAGTTAAATAAACCACTAATAATACATGAAAGAGGAGCTCAAGCGGATGTTTTAGAAGTTCTAAACCATTATAAAAATTGTTTACCGCCAGTTTTAATTCATTCATTTATCGGAACTGCAGAAGAAGCTCAAGTGTATTTAGATCGTGGCTTTTACTTAGGAATTACAGGATATTTATGTAAAGATAAATCTGATAGTGGAATAAGACAATTATTGGAAAGAGGTCTCGCACCTTTAGAAAGAATATTAGTAGAAACAGATGCACCATTTATGTATCCTAATACTAGAGCCAGTAAGCTACCTGTACACGTTAAAGATGCTCTCACTGAACGATCTATGACATTTCTTCATCGTTATTGTACTTTTCAACGTAACGAACCATGTGCCTTACCAGCAATAGTGGAAATGGTAGCAGCATTTATGCAAATCACTCCAGAAGAAGTTGCTTTAGCTACTGCTTTCAATGCTTTAAAATTATTTGGCTTAAATCAGTAACATTAAGAATCACTTTTTATCTGAAAATGGTGCTAATTGGTGCTATTTAACATCTTAATTATCCAATTAAAAATATTGTCTTTTTTTATGTTTAAAATCATTATTTGTGTGTCCAGATAAGTGTACCTCTTATAATAACAATGGCATACAATTAATTTATATATATATATATAAATATATATATATATAAAAGGAACAGTAATCGTGGCAATTGTCATTAAATTTTTACCTTATTTATATGTTATTCATATGTTTATGCAATAATACTCGACTATATATTAAAATTAGTACCGCATCAAACATTTCATTTATTATAGTATAACAGATATTTTTTAGGAATATGTATGAGATACATAAAGGCCGAAATCATACAATTTTATTGTTGATGTTATATTTTCATATAAATAAATTGTTACATTGATGTACAAATATTGTCAATTTATTTTAAACAGGGAATCCCAATTTCCCAAAAATCTAACGAAACAAATATTACATAATGGTATTTACAATCATTGCACCTAGAAAGTATTCAAAATGGAATTATTATTATTAATATATACTTACACTCTTTTACATTAAAATTTTTATTAATTACACTATATCTAAAATTAAATTTTTCTTATTTCATTATTACATACTTTTAAATTTGGAAGTAATTTTAAAAGATATGATTTCTTTTCATTGTTGGGTAATCTCCACCATGTATCTGCACTTATCTGAACAATCGTATATCCTGTTAATTTTTCAAGTGATTTCACACATATTTCCCATGTAGAATGATATCTCCCTGAATTTTTACAAATTACTGACGTTGGAACAGATAAAATAAGTATTCTGTAAAAAATAAAGATAATTTGTATGTATGACTGGAAATTCTTATAAAAATTTCGTTAACATACGAAACTTTATACCTGGAATATTCTAAGGGAGCTGTTATGTTTTCAATATATCTACTATTATCATACTGAATAACCACAGGAAAACCATTTGGATTTAATATAATAATATGATCTGAAGTAAAAAAAAATATCAGATCAGTTCTAAAATGTATTTTAATTATTTATAAAAATTATATAATTTCTTACCAATATGGTGGCCAAATTTTGTTGTCATGTTACTTCCCACAAATGTACCACCTCCTACCATATCTTCTAAGCACGTTTTTAAGAATGAATTATAATGTACTGTTGTCTTTTGTATACAATGATCAATTACATTCTGACTTAATGTTATCCCCTGATAATTTGGATATAAAATTTTAACACACTGATATAGTCTTATGAGAAAACTCATTATTCCTACATCTAGCAGATTACTTTCTGAGCAAAAACGGGAAGAAAAAACATGTTTAAGTAGTTTTTCATTATAGTAATCCAATGACAATAAATAGAAAGTAATTAATACTGCAAGGTCAAAATCACATTTCCAAACAAAATCCAGTATCAATGGTTCTAATTTTTCCCAATATGTTGTTTTGTAAGACGATATAGTCATGGCTTTTATAAAAGAATTCATTTGTCCTGCTGTGCAATCTCTTAATAAGTTAGGATTTTCTACACATTTTTGTGCTAAATAATCCATGAAAGATATATTTCTATATTTTATTCTATTTAAAAGTCTCAAAACTTCTATGTCATTGTCAAAGCTCATATTTTTATTCTTCATAACATGATACAATGTATGTACCAAATTTTCAAAGTAAGAATTCTTCATTTGCCTAAAAAAGAAGAAGTAATATAGCAATAATAAATCAATACATTCTTAAGAATTATATACAAATAAAAATTTTTAATTACTCACTTGTTTTTATGTCTTTTTTCAATGTGGACAAGTAAAAACCTGATTGCTTCAAAATTTAATGTCTCATAATTGTTAATTATTATATCAGTCATTTGGTTCAAAAGTTTACAATCTAATATATTTAGTTCTGGTATCAAAATAAGCCCATGCAAAATAGTCACTGCATCGTATATGTTTTTGGTTTCATTATTTTTATATAACTTATTGATGGCATATATAACTAAGTTCATATTTTTTACCTGAGTTGCAAAGTTAAGAGCCTGTATTATATTATTTTTGTTTCTTTCATCAAGTTCAATTTTTATTCGATTTTCAAAGACTATTGGCAAAGCAAACAACAGACCTTTTATTAGTTCTGTTTCATCCAAGCGTTTCAACTTATGATATAAACGTCTTATTTGTGATAATGTTAAAGTATTTATTTGAACTCTTAAAAGCTGAAGTAATGTTTCAACTAATACAGTGTTAGTTGGAACTTTTAAAGAGTATAAGAAATCTAACACGTCAAAAATATTCTGTATACTTAAACTTCGCACATTATATTGTATCATTATACATAAACGTAGAAATTGTTTAGAGTTTACTACGCTTTCGTTGTGCATTAATTCACTAAATTCATACATACGTTTTAATATTTCGCTGACAGGTCTATTATTAACTTGTGAATTATATATTTGCTTCCGTGCATATCTAAACCCTGAAGTAACTGAAAATACATATGATAAAGCATCGATTAGAGGAATAAAAGAAATTTAACTTTAATTCATTTTTACCTTCTTCAGATTCTTTATACTGTTGTGAAATACAATACATTGCTGAATAATTTAGTAACTTCACATGCTGATGTATCTTTAAAGACTTATTTAACCTCAAGACAAATTTGTTTATCATGTTAATTTTCTAAAATTTTATAAATTTGATCTATGAACAATGTATATAACTAAGTTACAATTTCACTCATACAATTATCATTGAATCGGTTAAATATACAAACTTAAAAATGATTAAATTCACAAGACGAATGTTTTTAAATTACACCTAGGAGTAGATATAAACATAAGAGAGTAATACAAAAATGCGTTGTAAACGCTACCTATTACAAAATCTGTAAATTAAAATTGTATTTGTAGTACCATAGACAAAATACCTATAGGTAACATAGAACTAGGTGGTCAGAACAGGGAAATTCAGGGGAACAAAAATTGAGTTCATCCTCTCCCAGGCGTTACCGTCAAGTTCTGTGGTGGTTTCGGAGGTTATTGTAGGATGCTTGCCGATGAGGAATGAGGTAGTGGAAGAGGTAAGGCAGAGTGGGAAAAAAGCAACCGTTTGGTTGCTTTCTAACTTCATTGCGTAGAACTACAAGCTGATAAGAACTAACTTCATGATAAATCAAGATAAATCTTAACAAGAAATTTATACTTTTAAGATATAGTTATTACTTAAATTTACGGTTAAAACATTGATTTTATACATAATGTAACAGAGAGGAAAAGCGCGTTAAACAAAATTGTATAATTTCCACAGAAACTGCGTTAAAATCATAAATAAAATGAACAACAATTATGCATTTGTAACATGGGGTTTTGTAATGCATTTAATAATGCTATGGGGTGTGCTTGATGTGAATTTTCATTCACCTATTATACAAGATTTACCAAGTGTAGAAATTTTAAAAAATGCACCTGCAAAGAGATTAGTTTTATTTGTCGCTGATGGTTTAAGGTTTAGAACTTTCATTGAAGCTCCGCCAAAATATCTGAAGTGATTACTTTAATAAATACAATATTTCAAATATTTTTTCTATATTTAAAATTTATATATTGATGTAATTTTAATTACAGAAATGTGATGTTAAGTAAAGGTGTATGGGGAATATCTCATACACGTATGCCCACAGAATCTAGACCAGGTAATATTGCAATTTGCGCTGGATTATATGAGGATCCTAGTGCTATTTTCAAAGGGTGGAAAGAAAATCCTGTTGATTTTGATTCTGTCTTTAATCAAAGCCATCTTTCATGGGCATGGGGAAGTCCAGACATCATATCTATTTTCACAAAAGGTATTATAAATATTAAAGAACTGTATTTGAAATTTCATGTAATTGTAAATTTTTGTTTTGCTTATTAAAATTAGGTGCAAAGAAAAATATACAAGGCAGCAGTTATCCACCTGAGTGGCAAGATTTTGACATAATGGAAGGTCAAATTTGGCGTTTAGATTCTTGGGTATTTGACAAATATCTCACCTGGCTTCGGGAAGAAGCTTACAAAGTAAAACATTCGGATCGTATTATTTTTTTCCTTCATCTTCTCGGTTGTGATACTATAGGTCACACAGCAAAACCTCATTCTCGGTATCTAAGTATTATAAATATAAATTATCTACATGATAGCTTAATTAAAAAATGATTTTTTCAATGTAATTATGATCATACTAGCTTGAAATTAAATTTGAATACAGAGAATACACTGATAACATGAACTATGTTGATCGAAAAATTGAAGAAGTTGTTCAAATGACAGAGTCTGTTTTCAAAGATAATGCTACAGCATACATTTTCACAGCTGATCATGGAATGACTGATTGGGGATCGCATGGAAGCGGTTCCACGGATGAAACAGAAACTCCATTAATTGTTTGGGGTGCTGGAATTAATAATTTTAATTCCAGTCAAGATATAGAACAAATAGATATTACACCACTGATGTCTACTTTAATTGGTGCTCCTATTCCTACTAATAATGAAGTATGTATAATAGTAAATCCATTGAGAAATTGTTAAAATTTGAATGTTTTTTGTATTCATGTATACTATATTTCTAGGGTGTTCTGCCATGGCAATATTTAAATACCAATAACCTTGAATATATAAATGAGGCTTTATTAAATAATTTAAAACAGTTAACACATCAAGTAAAAGCAAATCGTGAAATGAATTGCGAAAATAACAAGTTTTCAGACTGGAGAGTGAATCAATTGTACAATAAAATTTCTACTTTAGACAAACACCATCAAATGAAAGATTCGAAGGAAAGGTTTAAAGAAACAGTTGATGCTATTAAACTAGCTAAAGATTCTTTGCTATATTTCCGCCAATATCAAAGATCATGGTTATTAATATATTTGTCTACAATGTGGTTAGGGTGGATAGTATTGTTATTTTTTAAAATAGCCGGAACTGAACGATCTATCATCAACCGCTTTGCTTTATTAATCACAGACATTTCATTTATTTGCATTCTGATTATTGTATTCGTTACCTACAAAGGTATGACATTTTTTAATATTCACAATTATTCGAAAAATTTACGAATCATTACACGAATTCAATAGTTTCAGATTGTAAGAATTGGAGATTACCCTGCTATGTGACCATGGCTATAATATCCGTTTGGTTAGTTGTTAGAACTGTAATTCTAAATTCAGTGAACTGGAGAATTCGAAATGGTAATCTACCATGGACAGAGATCGCAGGAATAATGTTATTATTGACAATAATGTTTATGGGATTAATATGTAGATCCGCCCTAAGCATAGGGATGTTATGCACTGCAATTATCCTGAAAATAATGTTAAAGGATGTTCAATATTTGATTTGGACAGTATTGCCTCTAGCAGTTTTTCCATTATTACCTGTTGTAGAACCGTACCCTCGTGTTTACATCGTGTAAGTTGAAACAAGTGTCATGATAATGTATATATTTTTTCATGAATTTAATATCGAGTTCTTACTTTCCAGAATTTTAAGTATATGCATAATGACTGTAATGGTAATTTTAAAAATTCAATCGAGGACTAAAAGGGTAATAGAAATTTTTCGTCTAATAATCACAGGATTGACGTACTTAGAATTTATAGATGGTCGAAGTTGGATATCATGGGCAATTTTACTCACGACACCTTTACATATTTGCACTTATTCTACAGAATTAAAAGCGAGAATGCATGGAATAATATCGAGCCTTTTTTGTCCACTCGCTTTATTATCAGCATCTTATGAACCCATGTTTTTTATATTTCTTGCAGTACATTTATCTTATTGGCCTCAAAATAATGTATTCTCTAGTCAAACTTATGAAAAAAGTAAAACATCTATAAAAATGGAAGAATCGCTAAAAGCAGCGATCTTTGTATCCTTTTTTTAAGTATAAAAACAATTAAGCAATTAAATTAGAATTATTTAATGATCGCTTTTATACATCCTGAACTATTTATTATAGATGTTATACACATTACTGTGTTTCTTCGGAACTGGCAATATGGCAAGTATCAGCTCTTTCAATCCAACTTGGACTCGTCACTTTGTAACAGTATTTTCGCCATTTATAATGTTCTCATTAATACTTTTAAAAATGTGTATACCTTTAATATTAGTTGGATGCACAAGTCATATAATGGGATCATCAAATCTTTTCTTAGCGGTACTTCTGTTAGGAGATTGTTTATCATTACCACTTGTATATAGCGTTACTTCTCAGGGAAGTTGGTTGGATATTGGCAGTGCTATTAGTAGATTCATAATCGCGATATCTCTTCCTTGTCTTTTATTGTTGTTGTATTATTTATCGTACCCACTTATGACATTTTCTTTATATAAATTTAAAGTCTCTATACTTTCAGAGAAAAAGCATATTGTATAAGAAAATTGTGATGTGTTCCAACAGTTCTGTTTTAATAAAGCGACCGAGTAACACTTTGTATCATTTTCGTACATTAATATATTACATTGGGGTGTAAAGAAAATTTAACGTATCATTAAATTACAAAGTTTCAAATAATGCGTTACACAAGAAATCGAATGCGGATAATATTGTTTCGGTGAGGTCTAATTTTTCTTTTCCTCGGATAAATCATTTTATTTTTATGGTAGGGGCATTTAATACGTTTAAAATTTAAATTCTTTATATTTTTTCGAAGCTTTTGTGTCCTGACCTTGTTGTCGTTTACGTTTACTCTGCAAAAAGAATTGTTCGTGTTATTAATATTCATTAACTGATACTTAAACAACCAAGATACATTCACTTACTTTTTGTCGTTGCACATGATCTTGAAGCATATCTGATAAGTCTTCTCTTCTCAGATGAGCTTGACGCGATCGCATAGTCTCTTCGTATCGTGACGCCATTGCCTCGGAATCGAGATCCAATTCACTTGGATCTAACGCCAATTCAACAGCTCCGTCTTTCTCTGTTCTTCCATCAGATGTTGTTCCACTTACACCACGGCGTGCAGCAATCACAGATGGAGGTGCTTGACCTCCTGCTGCCCCAGTCATATCGTACACATGCGTGCTGCCCATCATACTGGCTCCAAGACCTTCCGTTCGTCGTTCTTGCAAAACCGTGTACAAAGCGGGCGTATCTCCTCCTTCCATTTCGCTCTCAATTTTCTTCTTCCTTAATTCTATAGTCTCTGGAGTTTCCAATCCTGCAGGAATCGATGTTATTCCGCTTGGTGTTATCAGACCCTCTGCACCGGGTGTAACCAATCCACTTGCATCTCCATCCGTGTCTTTCCCTTCTCCTTCTCCTTCTCCACCCTCCTCTGCATCCTCGTCTTCGTCCTCGTCTCCGGAAGATTCCGATTCAGGCTCGCCCCACATACCTCTGTCAATCTCTTCGTCCATAGCGTCTCCACCCGGAGCGCGAGAGATCCCAAATACATCTCCGTACAAAGGTCGTCCCGTTTCATCTACGGGAGGTTTACCCCAACCACCAGCATGATATCCAAATGCACATCCTTCAGGTATCGGAGCGTTCAAACCAGGTATCTTCAAATTGGGATAACTTGGCGGTGGCCCGTAACGTTGCATAGCGATTAACCACGGCGGTGGAACTTTATGACAATTAGGCCCTACTGGCATACCGAGCGCGGTACGCAGTTCATCGGATAACTCTCCAGGCTTCTTTTCCTTCAAACGCGTTTCGAACTCCTTTCCTTCGTAATAGAGATCACCGTGAATAGTCATACGAGGTTTTGTTTGCCATTTGAAGAATGCATCGTGCAATTTTTGATAATCGATATCTATTTTGCCCAGTTTCGGCCGTGCTCTCTCCCTCATTTTAGCTTTTAATGTACGTGTATCGTCCCGTTCTTGAAGACTCGCCCTCATCTCGGTAATGCCTGTGCGTTTTATGAAATCCGGTAAATCGAACGGAGGTTTTTCGATGCCACGTTTACCCTGGAGATATTTCCTCTTAAAACACCAGTGTCTTGGCACAGGAACGGTATTACGATGAGCTTTTAATTGTACAAGGAGTTTTGGATCCCTAGCAGTGACATCGTGCATTTCTACAACATCGGGTCGACCTACGAGTTGCTTCAATTCCGCGACACTCAAACGCGTTAGCCTTTTCAATTTTCTCTTGGAGAGACGAGGAGCACCATTCTCCCCAGTTCCCTGTTGTTGCTGCGGTTGATTTACATCGTCGTCGAAATCATCCAAAGGTGGTACTTTACTGGGTACAGTTCCAGTGGTTTGTAAGTTTGTTACAGGTGGATACTGTCCTATTGGCTCACCTTTGTCTGCTTCAGTAGACTTCGGTTCAGGTTCGGTTAATTTAAATGCTTCAAAGATTCTGGCAAATTGACGGTACATTGGCTCCAAATCATTGATACTCGGAATCTCTTGAATGTATTCAATTTCAGGTAAGCTTTCTTTGGGTTTTGAATTTTCTATGTCGTCCTTTTTATTCTCTGCTTCTTTGCCCATATTGTGCTTCTTCCTTTTTTTCTTCTTCTTTTTTTTAGTTTTATTTGACTTCATGTCTGTTTTCTCCATTGTTGCCTCAGGTTCAATTATCACATCATCTAATTGTGATGCGTCTTCCCCTATAGTTTCGTGATTAGATGTTTTTTCTAAAGGAACTATATCATTAGGATCTGCCCCTACCTCCTTTGCTCTCTCAGTTTTGAAAGCCAAAGCTTGTTCTAAAGCTGCTGGTAATTTCATTGAGTCACCATCTGTTTCTCTTCCACCGTCGTCTGTTGAATTTTGATTTTGTAATTCACTTGGTGGACTTACTTTCAAGCTCAGTAAACTAGGCAACATTTTAGCAGGTTCCATTCCTGGAACTCCGTGATTACTGTTTGAAGGCATGCTCATCATTGAGGGCATCTGATGGGGCATTTGTTGATTCTGCATTTAATATTGACATAAAAATTGCAGGATATAAAAAACTGAATTTAACATTGATATGTGAATCCGTAATTTAAAGAAATAATATTATTCACAAACTTCATTCACAATTAATTTAGAGAAGATAAATATAAATGACATTACTTGAAATCGTTAGATGAACATAAAACTAACCTCACTTCCTGGTATATTCTCCATAGTAAATTCGTTTATTTCTTAATTACAATGCTTGTAATGTTTGAACACCTAGACGTCGAAATCGTAATTTAATATAAATTTCTTATCAGAAGAAATTTCGTCTGCTTCAGTTACATTTAAACAGTACACTATGGAAAATACACGAAACGCTTTCTTCCCTGCGTCACAAGCGTCAGAATAAACACATAACGTGAACTGTGATAGAGTATGAACCTCATTGTTAGAAAAAGATAAGGGCTTTACATGAATCACTTAAGCCTACATTCATGAACAGTCGGTAACGTCAAGCTCTAGACGTTACTAGTCAAGATCTAGACAAAAACTCTGATGACATACAACGTCTATAGAGATCTGCAGTCTATGGTCTAGTCTTAAATTTACAACATTAGTGCTACTCGAGTGTTCACGAGAGACAGTCGAGCAATTGCATTCATCGGTTTAGTTGTAATTTAATAAAATTTAAAGCGTTGCTTTAATAATTCTAGCGAAATGGTAAGAATACATTGCAAACACTCTTTTCAATTGCTATGTTTGGATTGCGTTACATATTTACACAGTTACATCAGAACGTATAAATATAAATCCTCGAAGTTTAAAAATTTTCCATTAAAAATAAAGTATAGTCAATTCTTTTATAATTAGTTCATTCGTTTCGTATTGCATTGAAAGCATGTTCTTAATTCCAAGCTGAACACGTTGAATTCCCTGTTTATTTGAATCAAAATAGTATGATGATTCGTGTTATAAGAATATACTATTGTAGCAGAGTTGTTGCAATTTTTGCATCATGTTATTTTGAAACTGCGTTATAAGAACGTTATTATTATTTTTTAAATGTTATTCTTCATTAATAAAACTAACTTGAACACAATTTCATTGTTGATATACTTAATAATTTTAATGGTTTTATGGTTATAGAAACATATTATTTCTTATATGATTAAAATTCTTCTTTAACTATGTACTCCTTAAGTTGAAAAAACAATAATATCTAGAACATCTCTTTTTAGCTTTTGATTTTAATTATTTTTCTTTTTTGTTTTTAGTCTAGTACACTTATTGTAGCAGGGCTTGGCCTTGCTGCATTAGGTTTTACTGGACGTTATGTCTTGAAAAGGATGCCAGCTTTGTCAAAAACAATGTCAGAGGCTGTTAAAAATATGTCAGCATTGGATTCACAGGTAAATAACTTGAAATAAAAAATTGATTGTATCTGTATTACAATTTTAACTAAATATACATCTGCAGAAATTAGCAAATAGCAAATACTACAAAGGAGGCTTTGAAGCAAAAATGACTCGCAGAGAAGCCAGTTTAATATTAGGTGTATCTCCAACTGCAAACAAAGCAAAAGTAAAAGAGCGCTTTAAAAAAGTCATGGCTGTAAATCATCCCGATAGAGGTGGATCCGCTTATATAGCAGCAAAAGTTAATGAAGCAAAAGATTTGTTAGAAAAATGACCTATGTGTGCATAGTAATGTAAAGAATTAGGTATAACAGTTTACATCTATATATGTAAATTTAATTCTAATGTTAGATTTACTAAAACAAATTTTTCTGTATATATCTATTTAACACAAATAAATCTTATATTTTGTGTAACTTAGAATAAAGTTGTTTGTAAATAGATACATTGCTGGTGGGTTTAATGTTAATACTAGCTAATTGAGCTAAGAGTTACTGTACTTAAGATACTTAATACATGATATTAATATAATCAGTACGCATATATTACAATCTTATGGAACATATAATGAAACTAGTACCTAAATTTCGTATTCTCTCTTTTTAAAAAATAATGAATGTATAAAGAATCATATAAATAAAAATATATGAACATCATCGGTATATTGTCTTATCTTCATGCTAAATTCATATGTACAGGAACAATGTAGAATAATATTATAATACAATCTTACACGGCATAATCAGTTTGTTGTTACGAGGGAAATTGACTAGATTATTTTGCCAAACTGAATCTCGTTAACTAATATTATCGTCCTACTTTACTTTCTTTTTGTTCCATACGCTCCCGCGTAATTTTTGTTCGTAGCTTTATAACCATACTCCCAGGCAGTGATCCAGGTACTTTAAATATGCTCTAAGATAAAAAAAAAAGTCATTGGTACTATTACTTATTATTTACTTACAAGTATTAAACAGATAAATAATTATATTTACCTGCATAAATTCGTGACACTTTAAAACAATACTGTCCTTTGTGATCTCTTTAAAACATTCTGCTAATGTTGTAAAATTTTGGCATGCAAGCAAATTGCATTTGTTTCTTTTTATAAGAGTTAATGCAACTCGAAATATAATTTTACTGCCTTCATAAAAAAGACAGTCCCATATGCGCAGCGTAGTCTGCCAAGTTGTAAATACTTTTATTCACTACTTCTATAGTTTATGACAATCCAAACAGGAATTCAATTATTAATATCAAACATTAAATTAACAAACAAATTGTTGAACATCTACATATACCGTATATAAAATCTTTAGAAAAAACAAAGCATTAAAATTATATTAATTTAAGAAATATACATGATTAATTTTACCTCGATTGGTAAGACCTCTGCAAATAAACAAACAAACCATTTTGTTGTTATAACAGCCCAAGGTAAACCCATATTTGTAACATGCTGATGAATATCTGGCATTTTTATCCTAAATGAATATTAATAATATATATGTAAACGATTTATAAGTTGCCAACGAAAATTAAAGAACTCCTTACTTGACTAATTCTGCAAGAACATCTATATCTGTTAGGAGTCCATCCATGGTTGAGGTATAATAATCAGGTAGAATTTTTTCAATTAAAATTTTTAGCAACCAAAAAGCTGTTTCTTCATTTTTTGTTACAAGTAATAATAATCCTGCTATATAATTTAGACCCTAAAAGAAGAGTCAAATAATTCACATTTCATTTTCACCTTTGTAAACTAATTTATAGTAATGTAAACTTGTGTACACATCAGGTCCAAGTGTAATCATTTTTAAAAGACTTACTTGACAGTATCCTACAGTCTTATTTTGATGAGCAAAAGCTAATAAAATATTATATAATTGATGTTGTTGATTCTCCGTGTTATTAAAGAATATATTGTCAGGAAATGTTCTTGGTAGGTCAGTTTTTATAATATCTGCGATCTCTTTATTATGTGGAGACTGCAATAGTTTTTCATAGAGATTCGGGGATGCATTTTTCATATCTTCTCCTCCACTCACAGAAAGCCACACCTTCAAGCATTAATTTATTTAATTACTTTGAGGAAATCAAATTATTTAGAATATTCTTCATACTTACCAAACCTCTATGTTCACTAGGTATACCTTTACGAACATATCTTTTTACCGTAATACTGCGTTGTAATGATTTTCCTTCACCAATAATTTCAGCCCATTTCTTTGCTCGTTTAGCAAGTACTTTGAGGTATTCCGACATAAAATCTTCATAAGTTTCATAGTCAAAGTCATGAGGTCTTTCAAAGCCATACTCGTCAACATTACTATACAACAAATTATAAAATGAAATTGTTACTAAATTTTTTTAGAAATCCCCATTAAAACTTTCTATATAAAAATGTAAAAAAAGAGATGACTGATAATGGCGTTATTTAAATTAAAATTACTTAATGCTAAATTCGGTATTTAAATGCGAAATATTTGGTCGAGTTCAAGTATTAACTGTTCATTTCAGTTAGCGACTAAAAATTGTATATATGAAAACATAACCTTATTTAAATCAGAACAAAAGCAGGAAGAGACATATCTACAATTTATGCAAATCATCCATACTATTCAGATCTTTTCTATATGTTTACGAAACAAACAGAAAGTTATTATATTATTACAAAATAATGCGAAGTTTGTAATGCTCACCTAAAACATGAACTTGCCATACCACTAATACGATGCTGACATATAATTTCTGCTGTATATAGGGTATTCAACAAACCTTTCTCGATATTAATATTAAAGTGCATAATCATTATTAAATTTTATTGGATAATATTGTTTGCTTCTATTTAAATATATAATTACTTGTTACGTTTTCGACCTTTAAAAACAAAGAAAATTGTTGTTTTATACTCAGAATAATTTAAGGAAAAAATAATTAAAAGCTTTTTATGAAATAAATCAATGTTTACGAAATGTGTTCTTAATGTTTAATAATACCATATTTAGAAATATATTTTAACATAATCAAGAAAGAAAAATTAAAACGCCTAAAGAAAAGATTGAGTTAAAGCAGAATTGAACACAGGATACTTAAATAGATAGTTCTCAACGTGCTGTTGCGCTGATATTGATGATTTTAATATTTGATGATTCATGATTTCTACAAATAAGTTACATTCTAAACGTAAACATTGATAATCTTCCATTTTAAATTATTTATTAATAATAGAGTATCGCTTTATGCTTGGAAAGTCATTTACAGTTCTGGTATACACAGTTATCCATGTATGAAAATGAACGAAGTTAACGAAATTTTTATATTAAGTTTTCCTTGGAAACATTTTTTATCTTTTATTAAAAAAGTATTGTACACACGTTTTATCTCATGTTGCGTTTACGTATCTATTTAGTGCGAAATATTGCGTTAGTGACACATCACTGTACTAGGATGAACAACTATCAACGGATGATTGCAAAATGTTAAATAATTACAAGATAAATTTATTACGTAAAATATGCTAGCGAGGAAAAATATCAATTTCAAAAAACTTGATACAATGGATTTTTCGTAATCGAAAAAAACTAGATCATATCAGTGTTACCAAATAAGAAATTAGCAGAAATTGCAGTCGCGTATCAATTTTTGACAGAAATTTGAACACATTTATTGACGTAATAATAATGAAATGATATTCTACGTGATGTCAGTGCATTTAATTGATTTTAATTGTTTCGTTTGCACCTTATGAAATGACTGTAAGCGGTACATTAAAAAAATCTCAGTATTTATTATATTATAAGGATAAATGTCATAGAGTTTTATAGATATATTTATATGTACGGTCCTGAACGCACGTGCTTCTTACATACGATGTTGGCGACGCATGTGCAAGAAATCCTTTTCGAGGAACAAATTCCTCAATCTGGCAAGAGTGGTCGATACTCGATATTACGGTACCACATGGTAACGGAGCTGAAATGGCGTTAACTGTTCCTTGTGTCGCTGGTAAGCATTTACACATTATTTCCTTACGTATTTTTCCCAATTGAAAACTGAATTTGATCTAGTATTTTTCCTCTGAGTCATATACAGTTATATTAAACATCTGTCTATTTATAAAGCGGTAGCAAATTTTATCATATGCAACTGCACAAAAATATGTCATGTGGCATTTTGTTACTGAAAGATACATTTGTAACAAAATAAATAAGTAAATAAATAAATATATTAATTAATTAATTAATTTATTTATTTATATACGCAGCATAGAACACACACGTATGCATCTGTACACACATATGCATATATGATATTTATGTGTATATACATATCATACACACATGCACACATCTATATGTACGTTCCATGTAACATGTTATAACATTATGAATATGAACCAGTGTGCATTGTCATGATGTACACTCTTATATGTTCAATTCGACAATGTTGCATTATTTTCTTAAGTGATCTGTGATCTTTTTAAATTTGTTTGTGGTTAGAGTAGTTCTGTACTTTTATTTTAGTCATTTTGTAAAGTACAATGAACGTAACACATTTTTATCTGTAACATTTGAATTTCAATTTCACGCGTATTCGTGTAAGCAACACGATACATTCTGTTATAAAATTTGTTGCTGAAAATTACAGAATTATTGTTTTTTAGTGAGAGGTTCCATTGGAGTCAGCTTAGGACAAGGCCCACCGTCATATGAGCCAGTTAAATCATTTCCTAAAGATGACAGTAAAACGTGCAGAGCAATGGTGTTTAGTCCGGATGGACGTTACTTTGCATGGGTCAATGGAGCAACCACTAAAATTGTGGAATGTAGTACATGGCAAATTATTACAGAAATTAAAAGACCTAAAATCTTTTCAATAAAGTTTTCCAGTCAAGGCACATATTTTATGACCTGGGAACCATTCATTGGTATTTTATTCAGTATTATTCTACTGACCATTATTTTTGTTTTTCATATCCATAATCGTAATACAATGTATTCTTACTACTTTTGTCACAGTGACACAATCAAATCCTTCTGCATCACCAAATCTTCATATATGGAAGTCAGACAATGGGGAACTGGTGAAGAGTTGTGTACAGAAGAGACAAACAGACTGGTAATGTATTGTTTACATAGTTAATGTATTAATCTTCAGTTAGAAAATATTTTTTAATTCCTTATGGATATTAAAAATAGAAAGAACTTGTACTAATATGATACTTAAAAAAAAATTATATTATAATTATATAATAATAATTATCAATATATTTCTATAAGAATATTACAATATATTGGGTGAATCGGTTACAATATCTGAATTACATATATTAATATATTTATTTAGGGAACCCCAATGGTCAAGTGATGAGAAAATTTGTGGGATGTTGAATGGTGCAGAAGTTGTTCTGTACGAGGATGCCAACTTTCAAAAAGTTGCTCATAAAATAAAAGGAGCAAAAATTGCTAGTTTTAGTATATCACCCACTTGTTCTCCATATTATATTCTCTGTTACATGCCTGGTAATTATTCTATAATTTTGTTGCATTTATTTAATATTAAATTTTTAATACAGTCATCTGATATCAAGGTACCTATATGTGGAGAGTACATGATTTTTTCGCACTGTCACTTAACAGATATTGTAACAAATTTTAGGAAATTAAATGTAATAGAAATAAAAGGATGTGGTATTCATAATTAATAACTAGATTTCGTTAATGGATCTATATAAACTATGAAATGTTTAATAGTAGTTCAAGTGTAGCTGAGGAAAAAATTGGCATATTTTATGAAGTACTTTTTTATTTCAGTTTCTCTCATTATGAAGCAAATATGCATGGCAAGCATGTAATACACAGGTGGAATGAAGATTATAAGATAATTATATCTGTAGAACACTTTGATATTGTAAAGAAGTACAATTGAATATTAATGCATAATGGTATTTTGTGGTATAGACAAATATGAATATATAATCAGGATCGACAGTAATGGGAAATTTTCCTGATTATTGCATGTACAATTTTATGTGTAAGTACATAAATGAAATTATAGGGAATAAAGAAAAGTATGTAATAGGTAATTATAAATGGATTATATTTAGAAAAGTAAAAAGAACTTGGCATTTTTAACTTTAAATTAGTACAATGTATAACTTTTGTGCTTCATTTTTATATAAAATGATGTAAAAATAAGTACTCTCCACATTAAATACCAAATGTTTAAATTGTATATATTATTCGCTTAACTGTAAACATCAAATGCAGTTTGTAATTTATGCTATTTGAATCATAGGAAGATCCGATCAGCCTTCGTTCGGAAAATTATTCCAATATCCTAATTTTGAATCTACAAGTGCTATAGCAGATAAAAGTTTTTTCCAGGTATGATCTTCTACTTATACGATATTCATAGATTTATTTTCAGAAGATCATGTAACTTCTTTTTACAGGCAGACAAAGTGAACATTTATTGGAATAATACTGGAGCGCACGCCTTATTATTGACAAGTACAGAGGTTGATAAGACAGGTGCTTCGTACTATGGAAAACAAACTTTACATTATCTTAGTACAAAGGGGGAAACTGCTATGCTAGTATTTAGTTAGTAATGTACTTATTATAATTATGCGTAAACCAATAAGTTTCTTCATACGTATAACTAATACGTTTTTATCGTACTTTTACTTAGATCAGGAAGGTCCTATACACGCGGTTCAATGGTCTCCAAAAAAAAATGAGTTCTGCGTTATATATGGTTTCATGCCGGCTAAAGCTACGTTATTTAACCTCAAGTGCGAACCAATATTTGAGTTTGGCACACTGCATCGAAATAGCATTTACTACAGTCCTCATGGAAATAATATCCTTTTTTACGTTAGACTATTTACTGTCATGTATTCTCTTATAAGATCTTTGTATGTATCGAATATTTCATTTCCTTAACCAACATGCACTTCTTATATTGACTGGGTTTGGTAATCTGCGTGGTCACATCGAGTTGTGGGATGTTGATACAAAGAAATTAATTGCCAAAGCAGAAGCTCCTGATACAACGCTCCTTCAATGGTCTCCGGATGGAGAACACTTTATGACAGCGACCACAGCACCCAGACTCCGTATGGGTAACGGGTAAGCGACATCGCGATGAAAGAAATACACCATTATTCTTTTTTCTAAGCAGATTAATCGAAAATTAATATTTACTTGTAGATTTAAAATTTGGCACTACACCGGAACATTATTGTACGAGCGACCGTGGAACGAACAAGAGGAACTGTGGGAAGTACTTTGGCAAACGTTCCCGGTGAGCACATTTCCGGAGAAAGTAATTAGTTATAAAGCTGTTGAAGGTATTGCTCCTAGCCAACCACAAGGTAAAGATATTTCATGATCTTTTACTTGGTAAATATACACAGTTGATGTATTTAAATGTACATTAGAATATAATTAACAAATGATTTGCTTAAAGCATCGAAGCAAGCGTATCGACCACCTACAGCGCGAGGAGAAAGTTTACCTTTCAAAATACCAAAGTGTCCGTACGGGAAGAAGAAAAAATCTGGTAATGGGACATTCTCGTGAGAATCTGTTCATAAAATACGGGTTTTGTACGGAAACAACTGCACAACCATGATATTTGCTTTCAGGAAATAAAACGAAGAAGGATAAGAAGGAGTCGGAAGCCTCTGCGTCTAATAACCCAAGTACAAACGGACAAGTTACTACAAGCACAAACAGTCAGAGTTTAACTTCGACAAATGTTCCTCAGTGCGACGAATTGGAGAAAAGTAAAAAGATTAAGAGGATTAAAGCGGTAAGAATTTGTACAGTACACGTTTCAGCGGTGGATGTTGTAATTATTTATTCAGCGATCTTAATTTTTCTATATTCCGTTTGTTATAGAAATTAGATCAAATTGCGAAGTTAAAGAAACAGTTAGAGGGTGGAAAGCAATTAGAAATCAATCAATTGGACAAGATCAAGAAGGAAGCTGATTTGTTGAAAGAAATTGAAGAGCTTGCTTTATGATGAACATTTCAAATCGCACATATGCATGGTTGAAAAAAAAATCCGAATATTTCTCTTGAAAAATGGAAAATGATCTCGGTCCATCGTTTATGATAACACACGTACAGGAGTTACGTTTAGGTGAAGATACAAATTTTCATTCTGCGAAGAGGCAGTGGGAACAAAACGGATTGCAATGGATTGAAACGTGTTTCCACATTATTAAGCTCGTTAAAATTTAAGACATGATCACAAATACCGTTTGCGTGTGATCTTAAACAAAAAAAGAATACAAATGGTCCATCACGCCTCTTCCCGCATAGTTAAAAAAAGAAATCATTTCCTTTTTCTCAAGACACTTCCATTTTAAATAACATTTTTTAAAAAACAAATATCGGAGGATAATGATGTTAAGTCAGTTGACGATTACTAAGCTTTTTCCATGTCATGCGACCTTGAAGCAAGATCGAGTGTAAAAGTGAACCATTTAATACAAAATATTCACGGTTGCATGGGTATGCGTGAGATGGAAAAGCAACATAATTGTAAAATTTAAATATACAGAAAAATTTGTTCCTGAAGGCAGGTGCTAGAATTTCAATTACATTAATAAATTGTTATGTATTATTATTATATTTTTTTTCATACAATAATCTACATTTATAAAACTGGAAAATAGACATATCATTATTGGACTTTCAATTGTTACTAGAATCAAGCACCTTACGTTGTTTCCTGCAGGAACATGTTTGGTTTTGTACACGATATTTTTATTTCTATGCTTTGCATTGTGTCTAGGATTCAAATTTTTATACTTTTCTTGCTATTAATCATTATAAGACTGGTCAGACGAAATAGGATTACATGGTACAGTTTAATAAATAAGCGAAGAAACTACAACAAAAGGAAAAGAAACAATGATTAAACTTTGTTTCACGAGCAGTGAAACATTTTTAAACAATAAAGGAAATTTAGCTTTTTGAATTAGTTGATTTTTTAAGCACCACTGTTTTAAACAACGTTCGATGTTACCTTTACTCGTTATTCAGTTTGATTGTAACTTTAATTGCAATTTTTGTTATATTATCGAATATTGTTTTCGTTTTATATATAATTGCTGTCAACGGGATCTCCGTGTTCCTTAACTTTTTTCGACGCGCTAATTAAACGTTTATGCGACTATTTTCATTTAAAAAAAAGAATACAACGTTCATCCAAGCTGGAATTTTGCAATTTTGGAATATTATATCATTTCAAAAAATACATTGAATTATATTTGTACGATTAAGATCTCTACAAAATCAATTACATTTGAGGAAAACATCACAATTGCTAATGTTGTGTACAGTTGTATGAAATTTATGAAAATAAATTACTAAAAAAAAAAAGAAGAAAGTCTCAATATATACAATATACAATTTATACAATATACAATTTTTCTTTATAAACCCTATCACCAAATATGTCGAAAAACCGAAAATTATGAAGATTGTAATTTCGATATTAAAACTGTCCCTTAGTAAAGTGATGCGACTGGTAAGTGCCGGTGTAGCGCGAGAATTAATACTACGTTTCTATACTTGAATGAACAACTCGTGAGATGCTCCAATTGAAAATTTCCCTTCCAACCGTGCGAACTCCGAAACACAAGTTTCTACTCAATTCGAACAATTGTTAACAATAACATTAGAAGGAGGATCAGCAATAAGGGTGAAACACGCGTAACGGTAAAAACGAACTTGAGAAAGTAATGCGGATATTTCTAAGACCATGAACCAACCAGAGGAGCAAAGCTGCTGAAAATAACGGTCGCAAAAGTGAAACACGTTTACGATATAATTTCCAAGAAAATAAAGAAACGGCGAAACGTTTCGCGGCGGTTGGAACGAAAGACAAAGATAAATTCGGGGAAACGATCGAAATTGAATGATCGAGGGAAAGGGACACGGGAAACACCGTGAACGTAGTAGTGTCAGCGAGTACGGTGGTCGTTTTAACTCGGGGACGACAGTAGCGCCGTAAGATAGCCGTGTTTACAGATTCGCCAGTGAGTTCCATAACGTCACGTCAAAAAGTGCAACAAATATTTCTACCACCGTTTACTATGTAAAGGTGCGTTCCACCTCGTTAAAAGTTCATATCGGTTGATCGGCGATAGCAAGGGCGAGCCGTACGTGCGGTGCGCCGTTACTCGCACGCGATACGTCCGCCAGCGGGGTTTTAAAAGGTTTTTCTTAATACGGCAGTGCTAATCGTTAGGATGGTCG
Organism: Nomia melanderi; assembly: GCF_051020985.1. NCBI lineage: Eukaryota > Metazoa > Arthropoda > Insecta > Hymenoptera > Halictidae > Nomia > Nomia melanderi. Next base: position 18,164,629 of record NC_135006.1, on the reverse strand, counting down.
CCATTTTGTCCGGAGGTGGCCCGGTTGAGTGAACGGGGCGAAAATAGTTACTCCCTGAACACCGAGGACCGTTGAAATCCCATAGGTACCGATCGAGTGGGATCGTTCCATCTTTATTCTTCGGTAAACGAACGGAAATCGGACGCTCGTTTGAAGAAGTGGCCGCGCACGAGTAACCGAGATTTCCTCCCGTTGTCGCTCAACGTTGGCCCTTTGTAAGCACGCCGTAGACGTATTTCGCGTAATTCCGAGCCAATCCGATGGTGATTTTCCGCGGTATTATTTACCAGACGATGCTGTCCCGTCGACAGAAAGCGAACCGGCTCGGCCGCTTCCTGGCTCTAATTTTTGACGGTTGACAGTTCTTGGGTACGTTCGACGATATACACCCGAGAAATAAAAAGAGCCAGTGAGAGAAAGAAAATCAACGAGTGGGAGGGAGACGGTGATAGAAGGAAAGACAGAGTGAGAGAGAGATAGCTAGATAGGTAGATGGATAGATAGATAGTGAGAGGGACAGAGAGGGAGCGAGTATGAGAGAGAGAAAGAGAGAGAGAGAGAGAGAGACAGAGGAAGAGAGAGAGAGGGTGAGAGTGAGGGGGGAGAGAGATAGTGATAGAGGAATTATTCGCGACGTGACATCGTACCTTTCGTGGATTGCGAAATTTCGAAAAAGTATACAAACCGTTAGATGTGATTATTAGTTTTCGTGGTAGCCCCGCACGGTCGAGTGACACCATTATCGTTTGAGAGACGTTCGTGTTCCTGTCGGGCCGAAACCAACGATCGGAATTCGTCGGTTGAAACCTTAGCAAGATCATGCTGTCATGCGACTTACTAAATGCGCGACAAGTTTCTCGTTATCTGTGTGTTTTCGCGTAGCACCCATAAAATTTGTTATTTCGCTGTTTAACGGTGAATCGAAGACGCATTCCAGTATATCCTGGGATGGGAATGCGTTCGGATGACACGCAGACTTGTTTGAACGGTTTTGGCACGATCAACCGTGAAAATCGTTCCGATGGTGTCCCTTATGTTTGCAAAATGTGCATTTATTTTGCTCCGAATAGTATAGACACGGCCAGGAATACGTATCGAACGTAGAGTTTACTAGAAGTATATCGAATCTGTGAATTACCGTGTCTAACGTTTACGCTCTTTAAACGGTAGCGTTAATTTTATAATATCTCTTGAACAAGTCTGCGTGAACCGCTTACAATCTACAATAGTAATTTTCAACTTACGTTTCTCCGTTAGATTTCCGTTTTTTTTCGGTTACCTTGAATCTGCTGTAGCCCTGTAATCATTAGTACAGCATTTTATTTATTTATGTTAAGCGTTTTGAATGTATTGTACGAGCAATTGGTTCGGTTTATGTATCATAGAAGTTTTATCGTTGTGTTTCAGATAATGTAGGTATAGTTCATTCAAAGAAGGCCTTTAGGGTATAATTATATTTAATGTCAGTGAATGAGTTGAATGATTGTTATTGGTGGTGCAATTATTGGACCAAGAGGTATTGAGACAATTGGAATATAGCAAACAGCATATAAAATGACAATTGCCACAAGAGGCCAAGGAGTAGGCATGGACCCTCCTGACAGCCAACAAAGTACACAGGTACATTTCGTTGATGTTATTCTTACACGAAACAATAATATTGTCGTGAAATCTTGAGTATATTGAGTATATTTAGTTGCAACCGTGATAGTTGTTAATAAATCTTGTGCAACTATCAAGATTAAGATACAGATTCTGAAAATATTTGCAAATACAAATATTAATGTTGTATACGAATGGAACGTGAAATTAATCAAAGAAATATTGAAATATTAAAATTTTATAATAGATGCACAGTCCACCGGGTCCACAACAATTGGCTGATACAATGTCAGGACTTCAACTCACGGAGAATGTGGTACAAACGGAATCCACCAATGATACTTTAACTTCAATAGAGGATAGTAATCAACTTCAGGGGGAGCCTGACTTTCCCATCGCAAAACTTAATATTCTTCATGAAAAAATATCTAGTCCACGTTGGGTTGTACCAGTTCTGCCAGAACAAGAGTTAGAGTGCCTGCTACAAGCCAGTATCGATCTTTGTAAAAAAGGTTATTATATATGATAATTACTTTGCGATCATTATGTAACCGAACAATATTAATATTCCATATGGTTGCTTGTAGGAATTGATGTACAAAGTGAAGCGTGTCAACGCTTTTTTCGAGAAGGACTCACAATTTCTTTTACTAAAATATTGACCGATGACGCAGTGAGTAGTTGGAAATTAAATATTCAAAGTTGTATCAATGCAAACTGCGAACGTTTGGTGGAACTATGCGTTCTGAAATTGAATGAGGACTGGTTTCCTCTTCTTGATCTGCTGGCAATGGTTTTTAATCCTAGTAATAAGTAAGTGAATTATTTTTGGGAGAAGCATATTACTTCCGTTTGTTTATACTAATGTTTGGATATTCTGTTGTAGATTTCACACGTTTAATGCAGCCAGAGTATCAGAAACTGTTCCTCCTGGCAGCGATATTCCTGATGAAGAACTTTATGCACGGCCACCTGCCGATTCAAGAAGTACTCGCGGGTGGTTGGTCGATCTCATAAATAGGTGAACGAATACTATTTTCACTTCAACGATAATTCTGCATTTTATAATATTCAGTGTACTGAACGCTACTCGTTTCTTACAGGTTTGGAAGTCTTAACGGATTTGAAATATTGCTCTCTAGATTTCAGAGCGGTCGAAATTTAACGATACTAGTTATTTATGCTTTAATCAGACCTTTCGGTTTGTGTTATGAGCTACTTACTGTTCACACAATAGTTAAATATCTAATGCCTATCGTGGTAAGTTTCATCTCATCCGTTTTCCAGTTGTCACAGTTTAATCTGATTTTTCGAAACCTTTCGTTTCTTAACATGATGTTCTATCAATAGGAAATGGTGCCTGTAATTTTGAATAATTTGACTGATGAGGAATTAAAGAAGGAGGCAAAGAATGAGGCAAAAAACGATGCAATATCAGCTATAATAAAAGCTGCAAAGTGTTTAGTGTCGCGGGTGCCGCATCAGGATGAGATGATTAAAAACTTGGAAATTTTGAGACTGAAGATGATATTGAGACTCTTACAAATTTCTTCGTTCAATGGAAAGATGAATGCGTTAAACGAAGTGAATAAAGTAATCGCGACCGTCAGTTTCTATCAGCATCGAAATGCGATTGTTGAAGAGGACGAGTGGCTTACTGCGGAACGTATGGCTGTACGTTCAATTAAAATTTTTATCTGATAATATGTATGTCATGAATATATAATGCCTTAAAAAATCGTCTGTATTAATCTCTTTTATTTAGAAATGGATAAAAGAGAATGGGGTATTAGAAATCGTATTAAGAGATTCGTTACATCAACTTCAATACGTTGAAAAGTTGGAAAAGATTTTACGCTTTATTATAAAAGAACGAGCCTTGACATTAGACGATTTAGATGCTGTTTGGGCGGCACAAGCTGGGAAACACGAGGCAATCGAGAAAAACGTTCACGACTTGCTAGCCAAACTTGCTTGGGATTTCAGTCCCGAGCAGCTCGATCATCTCTTTGAATGTTTTCAGGTGTTTATTATTACGAAATTACGATTTTAATATATACGAATATAATTAATTACAACGAATTAACACGTTACCGGTATTCTTATCTTAGATGAGTTGGAAGACTGCTAATAAGAAGCAAAGAGAAAAGTTATTAGAATTAATCAGAAGATTAGCAGAAGACGATAAGGATGGAGTAATGGCACATAAGGTTCTGTAATTTTTATTTTGCTCTACATGTGCGTTTGTGATACATATATATGTATATATATTTCTACTATCGTTTATATTTAATATCCACGTGTATTTCTCTCAAATTAGGTTTTAGCTCTTTTTTGGAACTTGGCTCACTCTGACGAGGTACCCACAGAGATTATGGATCAAGCGCTAAACGCTCATGTGAAGATTCTTGATTACTCGTGCTCGCAAGAGAGGGATGCTCAGAAAACAATTTGGCTAGACAAGTGTGTCGAAGAATTGAAAACTGGCGATAAGTGGGTGTTGCCAGCTTTAAAGCAATTCCGAGAAATATGTTGCCTTTATGAACCAAATCCTAACATAGGTCATGGCCAACGGGGTCATCACTTACATTATAGGTACGTTTATCCTAATAAAACTCTTATGTATGCATGCATATATCTCACGTATAACTCGTTCCTTTTTTTCTCTATTACTCAAGGCAAGATGTCATACAACGACTTCAAGCTGAACATTCGATAGTAATTCTTGTGACAATTAGCTTAACTAATTATATGAGCAAAACGCGGCAGTTGGTCAAAGAGAATCCAGACATTGATCCCAATACTTACATGTCCGACGGTCGATACAATCACATTATGCAAGTGCAAGAGAGGCTTAATTTCCTACGTTTCTTATTAAAAGTATGTACATCAGTTTCCTGCTGGTACAGGATTAATGAGCCAGTGATTCTTTTTCTTTATTAATGGCTAATGTTTATATTTTTATATAGGATGGTCAATTATGGTTATGCGAGGATCAAGCTGTGCAAATTTGGCAATGTTTAGCAGAACAAGGTGTGTTCGTGTCAGACCGGGAAGCTTGCTTTAAATGGTTTTCGAAATTGATGGGCGACGAGCCAGATCTTGATCCAGCAATAAACAAAGATTTCTTCCAAAACAATATACTGCAATTAGATCCCACGTTACTCACGGAAAGTGGTATTAAATGTTACGAACGATTCTTCAAAGCCGTTAACTCTAAAGAAGGAAAATTGAAATTGAAAAGAAGAACATTTTTTATGGATGACGTTGACCTAATTGGTACAGATTATTTATGGCGAGTAAGTAGAATTATAATTTCATTCCTCCTGTGTTACAATGACACGCGACGACACTGTCTGTTAATAAATATATCGTTGATTCGTTCAGGTAGTAACTAACAGTCCCGAAGAAATTGCTAATCGAGCCATAGAACTTTTAAAGGAAGTAAACACTAATTTAGGACCACGACTTCATTCTTCGATATTGGCGTTTCATGTGACTTACATAGGGGAGTGCATGGACAGATTAAAGGCGCACTACGACACCGTGTCTGTCTTGAGTAAAGTGTACCTCGAGGGAAAAGAGGAGCGGGGTGAACAAATGTCGAATAAAATTAAAGTGGAAGCCATGAAAATGTGTCGAGTGATGAAGGTTTTACAAGAGTATATAAATGAATGCGATTCAGCGTTTCCCGTAGAACGAAGAATATTACCTTTACATAGGTATTATAATTTCTCTTCGTTCGTTAACCCTTTCTAAAGACCGTTGGTCTTGTAATGTAACGAAAAACTACTGTATATGGTGTTTGCAGAGCAACTCGTGGGAAACACTTGTCTCTAATAATTCGTTTTGCGAATCCTGGTCTTAACGTAGATGACGTAGATATATTCACGCATAGTAACGACACATTGGGATCATTGCGGCGGCAAATACTGCGTAGAATTAAAGCAAATGGCTCGAATGTGAAGCTCGACTTATTTCTTAATGGGGAGTCGTTAGAGCCAACGGACGACAGGAAGCTTCTTTCTCAAACTCCGTTGAGAGATAAAATGGTTTGCATTGTTGACGATAACAGATTTAGATTTAACGCGTAACATGGTAAGCGACATGATAAAATGATTGTTACACTTTCAGTTGTTGTCTGCAAAATTGAGTCAAGTAAATACCAACATGCCAAGTTCACCGGATAGTAGTTCGGATAGTTCTACTAGTTCTCCCCATCATCCATACGATGGGCCAAACGTAGAAGCAGAGAATAGCTTACCGGGTGTGGTATGTTAATTTGTTTTTCGATTTAAAATAACGATAACGAATCGAAATCAATTTTAAGAGAGATTCTTTGTCGTTCTTCGTTTACATTTTATGAAGGTGCTGTCGAGGGAATGCTGGAACGTGAAACGTTTATGTCTTTGTTGTAGGTTATATCGCAAAGATCGCAGTACGCGCAGTTTTTCTTTCAATTGGCAGATCTGGGATGTACACTTCAACACTCACAGTTACGTGACGGTGCACGGAACCTTTTACAGTTGGTGCCACCAGATACCCTTACTGTAACACGATTACAGTGGTTATTCTTCAGTCACTGTAAAGAAGACGATAATATAAATAATGCTCTTTGTAATGAACAAAATACTACAGTAGATTCTTTATTTTTTACTCCGAGTCCTAGCCAAGTTTTATACAATTTAGAGGTAGGTCGAAACGCTTACGTTTACATTTACCATTAGAACTTGCCTTGGGAAGAAGCGTTAACGAGCAGTACGTATTTACAGGTTTTATATAGTCTGTTAATGCCGGCTTTGGATCCAATGTCCGAGAGGGCGTTCGAATTTCAGTGTAATTTCATCAAAAGCGGCGAAGCCGAAGTAATTTTGGAGATGTTAAGTAAAAACAAGTTCTTACCGAACGCCGACGAAACTACGAAACGGGCAGCATACTTGACGGTGTTGAAGCTATGCAAACTGTTGCTGACGGTAGTGGGCAACGTCATGGCTTGCGTACTGGACGAAATGCAAGCTGGGATATCAGAGAACCAAGAGAATCATGCCCACAACAATCGGGCGCCAGCGGCGGTTCTGAAGCAGGCATTGCAAAGTGTACCGAATCAGAACACGGAATATATATTGAGAAGCGTGGCCGCAAAATTGGCGCAACACTTAACACGTTGGGTATTGAGCGAGGGAACCGAATCTGACAAATGCCGGCAGCTTTTTATGCAAGTCCTATCCTGGGAGCTACCATTAATGGACGTAGCGACCATTCGTGCCATAATTAGGCTAGCATGGGCGGCTTCCACAGGCAGTCTGAACAACATAAACGCGTCTGTTGAAACGCTTCACGCACTACACGAATCAAACGAGAAGGATACAGGGAATAATCCTGACAACAATGATGTGTTAGTTTGTAAAGAGGCTTTGGAGGTTCTCACGATTGCATTGGTACTAAACCAAAGTGTTTTAGAGTCATTACCGAGGGACAAAATGTGGCATACGTTTCTAATAGACCTCGTCCTGTTGAGTCCCTCAAGGATGATCAGAATGGCTGCTGCCGAACAGTTTTTTCTTATATCGACTTGGTACAGCAGCGGTCATCAATCATTGTTATTTGCCATTACGTTGCTCTTCAGTGTTCTGAACACCACCGTCGTCGAACACGCGAAACAGAGCCACGAGTACTTTCAATTGTTATGCAGATTGTTGAACTTTGCTCATATGTCAGGGTGTCCCCTCTTAACTGTCGAGGCGCTGCTGAATATTGAAATAGAGTGGTTGAAGAAGGTACGGGACAGCGTGAAGGAAAACGGGGACAGCCAAGTGGACGAGGCTGTCCTCGAGGGTCATCTTGGTCTGACGAAAGAGCTGTTGGCATTTTTACCGGCCAGTAAAAAATTCGAGCTCGGCTCCGACGAGAAGCACGGCACCAATCTGGTGAAAGAGCTGGTCGAGGATTTTGTATTTCCCGCGTCCCGTCTGATGTTGCAGCTTCGTAGCACCGGCGAGTTAAGTGCCTCGCAGGCGTGCCCAGTTTGTACAACTCCCCAGTCGACTAGCGCGGCATTCGATTTACTTGTAGGTCTTTGCGTAGGCTGTGTACCCAACATGAAACTTCTAGTCACAATGCTCACTGACATGTTCTACTCGGAGAAAGATGAACCGCTGGTGGAATGGGATTACCTGCCGCCAGTCGGCCTCAGGCCGCTCAAAGGTTTCGTAGGTTTAAAGAACGCGGGCGCGACCTGCTACATGAACTCAGTATTACAACAATTGTACATGGTCGAGAGTATAAGAGTTGGGCTGCTGGCTGCGGAGGGTGCGGCGACAGACTTGACCGAGGACTTTTCCGGCGAAGAACGTATCAAGGGAGAACAAACGATCGAAGCAAACGATAACGACACGAACGAGGAGAAATGCGGGGCGGACGAGTCCCGCAAAGAATACAATATCGGGATACTGAAGCAAGTACAAGCGATCTTCGGTCACTTGGCGTACAGCAAACTACAATACTACATACCCAGAGGTCTCTGGAAGCATTTCAAGTAAGTGCAGATTTCCAAAATTATATTTCATCTATTAAATACCGTACGATAGTTTAGTAGATTAGTATTCATACGTCTGCTATTCTTTATTTCCAGACTTCAAGGTGAACCTGTGAATCTTAGGGAACAACAAGACGCGGTAGAGTTTTTCATGAGTTTAGTGGAAAGCTTAGATGAAGCGTTAAAAGCTCTAGGACACGAACAGATAATGAGCAAGATTCTCGGTGGTTCATATAGTGACCAAAAAATCTGCAAAGGTTGCCCTCATAGGTACCTTCTTAATTCTTACATTCCGCTTTTTTCGGTAAACTGTAATACCGCATTACATTATCTGCAGATATTCCAAGGAAGAGCCGTTCAGTTTAATAAGCGTGGACATCAGGAATCACAGCAACTTACTGGACTCCCTGGAACAGTACGTGAAAGGAGAATTATTGGAAGGCGCGGACGCTTATCATTGTGACAAGTGTAATAAAAAGGTATGAACCTGTATAAATACTCTCGCAATTTCATTCCTTCGGTAAGGCTAATCGCAACGTTGTCCCCTGAAATCCCATACTCTTCTAGGTTGTCACAGTGAAACGGTTATGTGTAAAAAAGTTACCACCAGTGTTAGCGATTCAATTGAAGAGATTCGATTACGACTTCGAACGAGATTGCGCTATTAAGTTCAACGATTATTTTGAATTCCCGAGGGACTTGGACATGGAACCTTACACTGTTTCCGGACTGGCTAAAGTGGAGGGAGAAGTTATAGACTGTGATTACGAGGAGTCGATGAAGGGAACCTGTACCAAATACCAGCTGACTGGTATTGTGGTGCACAGCGGTCAGGCTAGTGGTGGCCATTACTACTCTTATATTTTACACAGGTATTACATGGATCTTCTAAATATCCTATATGTACAAGGTTTATAAACAGAGCTTGTACACATAATAATTTGAATAATTTTGTGCCAGGCAAAGCGACGGTATCGCAAAGTGGTATAAGTTCGATGACGGTGACGTTACGGAATGTAGAATGGAAGAAGAAGAGGAAATGAAGTCCCAGTGTTTCGGCGGCGACTACTTGGGAGAGATCTTCGACCACATGCTCAAACGACTGAGCTACCGGAAACAGAAACGATGGTGGAACGCCTACATGTTATTTTATACCAGACTAGACGTAGAGGAGAATTCTTTAATGAAGAGCGTCAACGAGTTATCATTGTGTGAGTGTCTTTCAGACTCCCCATTCGTCAAAGGGTCGTGCGGTGTTAAAGAAAGGTGTTTTCATTTCCAGATACGAAACTGGGAGTCATGAAAATGCCTCCAGCTATCGAGTACAGCGTGAGGAAGCAAAATATAAAGTTCATGCATAATCGGAACCAGTTTAGCGCAGAGTATTTTCAATTTATCAAGAAACTCGTGTCCTGTAATCCTCATAATATAAACAGACAGAACATGAACGAGAAACTTGTAAGTTCTATCGAACAAATAATTGATTCCTTGTAATCAGCGAAGAATTTCTAACGTTTCGCCGTTCGTTGTTCTAGAGCCCTGAGCAAGAAGAGCTTGGAATGTTGTCCGTTCAATTAGCGTCGAGATTCCTGTTTTACACGGGTTTCCATACAAAGAAGACATTACGCGGTAATGCCACGGATTGGTACGACATCGTGTGCCATCATCTGCGCAGCAGTAAATCTGTGCGGTCCTGGTTCGCCCATAACGTGTTGTTTAATCATCCACACAGGTATCGCGTTTTCTTTCAGTACAATACGCGTGAGCATAGATGTCAGTATCTAACGAAAACCGTTCGTTGTGTTTAGATTTTGCGAGTACCTTCTGAGCTGCCCCAGTTTAGAAGTTCGAACAGCGTTTCTCAAAATTCTGGTATTTCTTGCACACGTTTCACTCCAGGATGGTCCCTGCGTGCCACCTAGCTTAAACGCACCAAGTAAGTGTTCTTTCTATCATTAACTTTTGTCCTTAAGAGAGACAAAAGTGTTTTCATTAAGTACAGGCCAATAAAATAATTACGAATTTTAATCTGTACTTTCAGCTATACTGTTGGACCCAACAGCGACGCTCAGCGATCACTTGTTGCACGCGGTTCTGTCTTTGCTTCATCGAGAAATCTCAGAGCATGGACGTCACCTGCCGCATTACTTCTCTCTGTTCTACACGTACGCGTCGCTCGGTCTCGCCGAGAAGGCCCAATTGCTTAAGGTAAGACGCGTCAGAAAATTTTAGAAGACACCGTCCACGCTTTCATCTGCAACGGTATCTGTACGATTTTGTTTTGATTGCAGTTGAACGTCCCGGTTACGTTTATGTTAGTCGCGATCGACGAAGGGCCCGGTCCAACGGTCAAGTATCAGTATCCAGAGCTAACCAAATTGCATCAGGTGGTCAGCTTGCTGATACGTTGCTGCGACGTCTCGTCGAAAGCACACTCGAGTCATGCACAGTCGGGAGTGGCGCCTTTACCAAATCCGTACGGCGATCCGGCTTGTCAAAACGAATACGTGATGCCCATTCAACCGCAGGCAGCTGATATTCTTTTTGTTAAGAACAGGTAATCATTTCGGAAATCTTCTTAATCAGATTCGGGCAGTGCGTTACAAATGAATCGACCGACACTCTCGTTGACAGTTACACGAAGAAGCTAATCGAAGATGCCGAGGTCAACGTCACCGACGTCACCTTCACCGACACGGTGAAACTACTTCAATATTGTTGCTGGGAAAATCCACACTTATCGCGATCAGTGCTTAGCGAATTACTGTGGCAAATTGGATTTTCATTCTCTCACGAACTGAAGCATCACACGGATCTGTTGCTCGCCATGCTCCTTATGGAGGATTCATGGCAGACACACCGCGTTCACAATGCGCTTAAAGGTGTGTACCTAGAATATCCATAGATAGATAGATGCCATGATATATCGGTTTGTGAATATCAATAAATTTTAGGTGTGCCGGACGAGAGAGACGGTTTATTTGAAATAATACAAAGAAACAAGCACCATTACCAAAAGAGAGCCTACCAGTGCATCAAATGTATGGTGCACCTTTTCAGCAAGTGTAGACCAGCGCATCAACTTCTACACCACAGTCCCGAATTGAGGAGGAAGTGGATACATGCTATCGACTGGCTTCACGAAGAACTCGAGAAGGTGTGCATCGATTGATAATTAAAAGAGGAACAATCATTTTCGTACAGCTCGAGAGACTTTGACGAACAACGTTCAATCTACTTTCAGAGACCCTACGCGTCTACAGCTCCGTACACTCTCCCGTACAACTGGTCCCCGCCAGCACAGTCGAACGATTCGACGAACGGCTACGTATTGGAGCGTAGCAACAGCGCGAGGAAAACCCTGGAGAGAGCTTGCGAACTCTGCCCTGAAGTGGAACAGGAGATGGAGGACCCGAGCGAGGACTGCGCCGAAGAAGCGGACAAGTATCAGCCGCAAAATAGGGATGCAATGCAGATAGAACGCAATCTAGAATACGTGTTTTTGTAAATACTTGTATTATACTTATCCGCTACCGTGCAGAGTGTCCCAAGCTAATGATCATCTAACGTATCCCGAGCGATGCGCAATCGAGGCTTCTAGAGAAGTAGCCGTGACTTCGAGCGGACTCGTTATTTTGGGCACCCTTCATGACGGTAGCTAACACCTGACCAGGCGGAATGTTCTGAATTCCGTTCCTCTTTTGTCTTTTCCAGTTATTCCGGCGGGAAATTGTTAGATCGTTTGCTGCAAGAGCCAGAGTCGCAACCTGGACCGTCTCCAGTTCACACCCCTCTTTTAGCCCATCAGTTGCATAGTCCGCAGAACTGTGAGTCATCGCAAAATACCAGCCGGGATCCATAATGAACCCTAAATACCGACGTTCTACCAAGTTGCTGTCACGGTGAAATAAATTCAAGCTACGTAGATGCAACTGCGCCAGCAGCTTGGTGCCGAACGATAGAGGCACCTGTACAGATCTAACAATTGCAGGAGAATCTGTTCATTCTTTTGTCTTTTTTTTTTCTTTTTTTTTTTATCTGGCAACTGGTATTCTCACGAACAATTTGCATTTGCAATTCTTTGTCGAGCATCTTAACTGTGGGCAGTTGAAGATTTTCATATAAAACGGATATTACGAATACCATGGCGTTACCGGCCATACCTTGCACCATCGAGAAAAACAAAAACCGAAAAAAACACGATTATAGAGAAACCAGAACGTAGGCGAGTTACGATTAAGATACAGAATTTCTACGTATTGGTTGAGGCAACCAATCACTCGTCGATGGTGTTCTCTTACGCCTAGAACATTATTCGCCCGTTCTTCGTTCCGTGTATCCACGATCGGTTTCAGCTATCGAGTTCAAAGACAACGGACGTTGCGCTAGAAAGAAGTCTCCCCAAAGCGTCGAATGCAACCAAGAGAGAGAGAGAGAGAGAGAAAGTGAGCGAGAGAGAAAGAGAGAACTAGCGAGAGCGAAAGAGAGAGAAAGAGTGAGCAAAAGAGAGAGAGAGAGAGAGAGAGTAGAAACGAAAGGAAAGGAAAACAATACGATTCAGGAGAGTCTGACCTTGCCTCGATTAATGCATACGAATTCGTATGTAGGAGTACGATAAGATTGTATAAATGTATAGCGAATAGTGTTATGGAATCCCGTCTCTGCCGAATAGCATAAAGAAAAAAAAAGGAACAGAGGTATAAGAGAGAACATAAGTTTCCATATGCCTATGTAAATTTGTTACTAATAAAAAGGGAAAAGTTGAAATGGAACTTTCTGAGGTTTGAAGGGACAAGGCTTTAACAGGTAGAGAGAGAGGTAGAGAGAGAGGTAAAGAGAGAGAGGGACGCGCTAGTGTAACGATCGGAGGAAACAAAGCCACAGACGAGTAAAGGAAGAAAAACCAAAAAAAAATATATATATACAATACGTCTATCGATATTTCGCTATTTTAGTCTTTCGAGACGAATACACGTGGAAAAAAAAGGAAAGGCAAGAAGAGGAAATTTTCTTGTACTTAATCTCTCGAGCATCAAAGGGGAAAAAAAAAATATAAGGAGTCCACTGCCCAAAAATTTTAGACGTGTACGTGTACCGATGACGCCTCCCATCGTGCTTTCTTTCAGTTCATTCGATTTGAAAGGGTTGTGTGCCTTCGACATTGAGCGACTCCGTTTGTATTTTTAGGTAGTTGTTTAAGGATCGAGTTGTTGCTTCGAATTTTCATTACTTATATTTTCTTGACTGTTACGTTTTTCATTACTTAACGAAAGAGGTACCGGAGAAAGGAAGAGAGAGAGAGAGAGTATGTGCGTGTGAGAGAGAAACAGAGAGAAAGAGAGTGAGAGATACGGGGTAGGTGGAAGAAATTGGAGTACGAAACTAAACTTGAGATTCTCGAACGGTACGGAGGCGCAGAGCTTTATCGGATTCTGCGATTGATCATTGGACGCTTTCTAATTCGTGCCGTGTAACCGGTGGACGCGCGAAAGTGTGACTGGGGTTCTTCTGATGTTTTCTATTGTATTTCAGCCGCTTCGAATATCCCTCGAATATATTGTAACATTTCGAATGTCGCGTTCGTGCCAGACCAACTGTACACTGTACGATAATCCGCTTTAACCAATTACTTACAAGTTGAATGTACGAATACTTTATTTCTCCACATTACCGAAACAACAAACGGACAGTTGCGACACGACTCGTACAAAATTACAAATGACTTCGCTCGGTCCGCGGGAGAGTAGGGAAACAGACGATTTTCATTGATCACGTTACGCATCGCTGAGTATTAGACAATCATATGGTACGCTGCGAACGCACGAGACCGCAGTCTGCCATAGAACATCATCCGTGAACTCCGTGAGCGCGATATTATTTGTTCTTCCGGTGAGCATGTAAACTCCGTTCTACCAAACGACGTACCAACCACTCTTTGAATTTCATTCGATGGGTATTCGAGTACTCGAGTTCTCGTTCCGTCTTGGAGATATTCGTCGCGCGGCCCCAGCCTGTATCGAAACCGAGCATGAATCTTCCTTTCTTACCGTGACAGGAGCTCGCCGTGCCGCGTGGGAGGGCGAAGTCCGACATTTTTACAGAGGAAATAAGCGAAAAAGTATTTAGCAAACGAAAAAAAAGAGGAAAGAGAAAAGGAACAAAAAGGAATTGAAGAAAGCGTGACGGTAGCAATGTAAAGGGGGCGTGGAACGAGCGAAAGGGGTAGTTCGTATCGTTCTATGATACGCTAATTCATCGTTGAGTGGAGAGAGAGAGAGAGAGGGTGAGAGAGAGAGAGAGAGAGAGAGTGAGAGGGTAGAGAGGGTAGAGAGGGATAGCGAGAGCTGTGGCCTTTTTTTCGCGCAGTGTATTTTGGAAAGGGGCGTTTCATTTCTCAGTCGATAAGGAGGGAGACTTGTCCATCGTCTTGCTAAGACCCACGAACCAAAAGAGAGAAACGTAAACTACGAACGTACACTCAAGGGACAACTCACGAACCGGCCATGGCTCAGACTTACTATCGAGTAAACGATGTGTTATATATAAATATATATATAAATATTATTAGAAATAATAACGAGAGATAGGATAGAGAGAGAGAGAGAGAGAGAGAGAGAGAGAAAGAGAGAGAGAAAGAGAGAGAGAGACGCGAGGGGAAAACGATTGAGGCGGGGAAAATCGAAGAATGGCAACCACGTGTCGGCGAGGATTATACAAAATGGAAAGGCGACGGAAAAAAGGAAAAGAAAGAAAGAAATTAAGAAGGAAAGAAAGAAAGGAAAGCGAACACCGAGTGTATACATAGGAATTATTCTTGCGTGTAATGCGAAAGCAACGATAACGTCAGGACACCAGGAAACTAAACGACGCATTGATTATTGTTCGTATTTATCAAATATTCACGTTAAACAGTGTACCAAATTATATGATAGCTTCTATCGGTTAAAAAAAAAGTAATAATAATATTAATATTAATGATTAATAATAATAATAATAATAATAATAATATTAATAATAACGATAATATTAATAATAATAATAATATTAATATTAATAATAATAACGATAATGGTACCTAATCTTACTCAGACATGTACATATACAAACTGCTTTTTATATGTGATAAAAATTTATTATATTCCTATTATACATTGAGGTTAGTAACGCTATTGTAAATCCTGGTTTTTTTGTACACAGAGACTTGTATGCTAAGTTCAGTTCTTTCTTTTCGTTCGTTCGTTCGAAGATAAGAGGAAAAAAAGAAGGAGAAGAACAAGGGAGGCGAGTAATAACGAGAGAAAAAACCGTAGTCTAAATGATTATTTAATAATTTAATTGTAAAACCGCTGAGCTAAGAGAAGCGTGAATCTTGTATCATATATACATATACATACACATTAATTTTCATTTTGAAGAGGAAAGAAAGATAAAAAAAAAAAACAGGAAAAAACGCAAAACGAAAAATCACCGTCGAGATATTGAGTGGTCGAAAACCCTCGAATGTTCTCTGTCACTACTACATATACAGGGTGTCCCGGAAACGGCGAGCGACGAGGCGAAATTTCGGGACCGTATCGGTTCGAACGGTTCGACGAACGGGGGCGACGAGAACTTTCGAAAATAAAAGTGACGCGCGGTAACGAGAGAAATCTAACGAAATTAAAGAAAATTGTGAGCGGGGAGAAAAGAAGAAGAAACGAACGTTTCAGTTTCAGAAACGAGATCCAACATTCGAGCACGAATTTTCATCGTCTCTGCGCTCTACCGACAGCTCAGGGTGAGCCCCGAAGTTTCGTGATCACGAGCGGGACACCCTGTATACGCGCTGCCGCTCACAAGTTTGAGATCGCTTATAGTATTCATGGTTGAAAAAAGAAAATAAAAGATAATGTAACTTAGTGTTCCATGTCTTTGTTGTTGTTAATTCTCTCTAGTCGATATACAAGGTGTCCTGTAATTACCGGTGAAGAGTCGGTGATTCCGCGTGAGCAGAAAAAGTCGAATTATTCCGAAAGAGAAAACAACCATACCGATTTGTTTATACACGATTCGATCGAAACTCAGTAGAAAAAGAAGAGAAAACATGATAATTGTTGGAACTGTATTATTCCGAATAATTAACTAGAAAAGGATTGCACGTTCGTAAATCTACTTTCATTACGCAGAGCGCTCGCTAGAGAATATTCAATTAGCATTTCATTTCGACTTGAAATAATACATTTGTTCAGCTTGTTTGAAAACGTCTCGAAACGTCGCCACTCTATATGATTAGGCGAGGGGTTAACCAAAGTGAAATTATTCGTTGACCAGCGTTATCTAATCGAAAACTTAGCCCGGCATGAGACTAAACCCATATGTGCATCGTGTGGCTTGAATTTTATCATGCGGGATCATTCGTCCCCCTGTTCATGCCATCTGTTACAGAGCACCGTATATATCGAAGTGGCGTATAAGGTGGGCCGAACCTCACGGTACAACTAAATAAGCATGATCACCTCGATCGAGTCGAAATCGATTAAACAGACCTGTGAATGAAGCGTCGTTGCCCCGAAAGAACTGGCTCCAGTCGAGGAAGCAAAACGATTTATCATCGGAGCATCATTGGATCGTAACATAAATATTGAACAGTTCCAATGACATTTCAACGTTATAATTGTTCATCGTAGAAGCGCATTCGGTGCAGTTTGTATCTTAATTCCTTCAATTTCTAATTCTTTAGAACATGTTACTTCACTGGAATTTATTTGCGTTACCGATCCGGGCAACGAGGCTTCATGCGAGAATTCATCGAATCATTTCGACTGATCGCGAAACGTAATCCTTTCTCGGTACATGCACAAGCCGAAACTTCCATTCGTACTTTTCCCCTGGTAGATCGCTTCTGAACGAGACGGAACGATCGGA
This sequence comes from Nomia melanderi, assembly GCF_051020985.1. Lineage (NCBI taxonomy): Eukaryota > Metazoa > Arthropoda > Insecta > Hymenoptera > Halictidae > Nomia > Nomia melanderi. Next base: position 18,147,588 of record NC_135006.1, on the reverse strand, counting down.
AACTGAGAAATGGCGGCGTCGGAACGGGCGACGTAGCGTTCGGAGTCCGCCATTTTGCTTTGGTCGTGCTCGTTTCGGGAAACTGGCGATAGAGTTAGGGCGAAATAGGTTCGAAGACGCGACAGCCGGGCGTATGGTTCTAATTAGACGATTAACTCGCCAATCCGATAGCCCCGAACCATCGTGGATTTCATTTACCGCTGCTTTCGAAACGACCCGACGAATTGTACGCGCCGGAGATCGATCGACGTCCGCGGCCATTGTTACGGGCGCATCGGCGGAAGGAGTGCGCTTTCACGTTGTAGACTGTTTAGATTTTCCTAATGAAACGGGTTAGCCTAATTGAATAGTTAGGATTTCCTTAGAACAACCGATCCTTTTGCAACTTAACATTTTTATCAGAACAATCCCATCCAACTCGCGACTTAACATCAGATTTTCTACTTTCGATTCGAGTGAAACTTAGAATTTGTCCGTTACATTTTTGAAGTAGCTTCGTAATCGGTAAATCGTTCGATGATACTGTTGTTTACAACAATATTGAGATTAAGAGGGAAGAAAAGATTTCGTTGGAAGTTGAAAGGATCGAATGACGCTTTTGTTATTAGCTCTAGATCCTAGATCCTCCGAAGAGCCCGTAACGCTGCGAACGACCCTCGAACGTTGTAACGACATGTGTGTTGTGTGTTGCGTGAACAGAACCACGGCGGCGATTCGTCGAACGGAATCACTCGATCGAATGCTCAACCCCTAATCTGTGGCTGTAAAGCGAAACGTGGGTTTCAGGTCACGCGTTCCTCGGTTCGAAATGATGCGGTTGGAAGTCTGAACGTTCACTGTTCGTTCCTTCGAAAAGGAGGAATCGAAGTGAAAGATTCTTACATTTCCAAGCTCTTATCGCGTCTCGAGATACGAAGAATGCCTTTATTCACGCGAAGAGTCAGTGAGCCAATTATTTCCGGCAATGAAGGATCCACTGTACAGATTCCAACGCGCAGAATCTCAGCGTGGACGCGAGATACAGAAATTCGTGGTGCAACCGCAAGAAAGACAATAGACAATTCTACTCCGTTTCCTTTCGCGCGCCTCTCGCAACACTTCGTCTCTTTCCTTTCGCGTCAGAGTCACGTTTCCGTTAGATCCGCGGCTAGACCCCGTTCACGCACGCGACGATAGTATTAACACGACCGTACCGCGAACGCCGGGTCATCCCCTAAGTAACGTCGTTTCTTATCTCGCGTTCCCAAGGTACTTCTGAATTTTTAACGTTTCCCGCGAATGGCGCTAGGAAGATCAGCGTCGAGAACTCGGAGGAGATCGTTGGATCTCGTTTTAAAGGATGATAAGTTGTTTCGCGTTAGAAGTCGGTAGAAGAACGGAGGTTACTTACAGGATCACCCGAACGCAGCGTCGACCGTAGAATATGTATGTCTCGTTTTTTCCGTTGTCCTATATTAGGACGAGCCACTGCCTCGCTCTCGAGTTCGACACAACGATGTTTTCTGCGAATAGTAGAACCGGACGAGTATACGCACGGGCGACGGCCGAGATAAAGACAGAAAAAGACAGAGAAAGACATGAGAACGCGCCGATACGGAGGGAGGGCCGAGAAGTTACAGGAGACAGGCGCGAGAACGAATCGCTGGAGTTGCCGAGCGATTCGGTCGCTCGTTAGAATTGCCATAATTATATATAATAATAATAATAATAATAATAATAATAATAATAATAATAATAATAATATGAATATATATATAAAAATGATTATAGTTGTAATAATATATAATTATATAACGATAATTATTCCAACTATTAATATTATTATTATTATAACATACTTTCATACGAAAACAACAAGATGATTTATTTTAATTATGAGAGAAGTTGAACGCGTTGACCATGAAATCTGAGAAAAATTCGTGAAGCAGAAGTTGAACGATTTGGCCAACGACTCGATCGCAACGAAGGAAATTTAATGACGCGCGATTCCGATCAGCCCGGTAGTTCCAGCGACCGATTTCTGGTGCACGATCGACAGCACGAACGGATCCACCGAGATCCGGAGAAGCTTCTAGCGTTTTTTCGTTGCTTATCGGTTCACGAGCTTAGAGAATTGCGTAGAGAATCACGTTCCCGCGAGAGTTTCATCGGTTTTCGCCGAACCGTTGCCAAGATCGCGGTCGACGATCGTTGAACGACGGAAACTCGGAAGTCAACTCGTGGATCAGTCCCTCGTCGATTTTAATCATTTTTAACAGCGACTAGTGCATCTGAACGAATTCCACGAGCACTTTCCCTGAAAATCGTCTGTCTTTTTAATAACTCTGAAGGAAGAGACGTCGAATGTGTCGCGGAAATCGGTATTTTCGTAACAGGATCGACAATGAAATCGGCATTTTGAAATTCTCGCGTGGAAACTACGGGGGTAGTTGAGACCTCAGTGGACTCGTAGTTTGGGTATTAATCATCATCATCTTTAGTGATTTCTTAGACTTGATTCGTTGATTTCCACAATCGTCAAGGGAGAGATTAGGAATAGGTGATTCCGATCTAGCGGTTCTAGCGTTGAAGGTCACCGAAATCTAGGCAACCAGTTCTATACTTTCTTTATCCTTCGCATCTGTTTTGTACACCTCGTTGTCTCCACGTTTCGGGTCCCCATTCGTCGAACACCACGTTCCGACACGTTCCGAACACCCAGAGTTTCCGTAAAACCACTTGCGCTCGAAGAGTCGCGAATTCTTCGGTGGTCCAGCGCGTTCGCTGCCAGCGGTTCCGTCGAACGCGATGTATTTCTCAGAGAATACCGAAACGATTGTTAAATCGGAAGAGAAGAGTCCACTTCGACGGCGTCTCGAAAAGCGCAGAAGGAACTACCGATTTGCGTCGGAGACGTATAACGCTGGTGGCGATCGCGTCGATCGAGAGGTCCACGGAAGAGAGATTCGCGAGAGAGATCGAAGGAACGGGAGTAAAGCGACGAGCCGGCGAAGGCCGCGAGCCTTGACGAAGAAAAAGACAACAGGACACTGCTCGAGCGATCGCAGCTAACCAGAACGCGCGACACGACTAATCAAAAGAAACGAGTAACAAGGGAATCGAAGCCGAAGAGGACAGTCTCGCGTCGCTTGTCAAGATCGCGCATTTAACGTGAGCATTTCAACCGAACCGAGTCGAGTCATCGATTGCAGTCAAGAAACAGGATATAGAGATAGATAGAGAGAGAGAGAGAAAGAGAGAGATAGGGAGAAAGGAAGAAAGAGGGTGAGAGAATGCGTGCAAGAGAACGAGTGAGAGAATAAAAAATGAAAAATACAAAAGAAAAAAAGAGCGAGAGTGCGAGCGAATGAGAGAGAAAGAAAGAGAGTAAGAGAGAGAGAGAGAGAGAGAGAGAGAGAGAGAGAGAGAAAATGGGCCAACCGAGCCTGCAGCCCCAAGGAACACGAGGACCGTCCGTCGACGCGCGATTATATATTTATGGTCCTTCGCAGACTTTCGATAATATAAATATTAATTAAGATTGTATATTCTCGATTTCGGGTGCGCGGATCGATGGTCGAGCCGATAGGCGGGGTCGCAGGCGACGGTTCGCCGCGTAACACACGCCGGAGCAAAGTGCTCCTCCGTTGCAACAGGTTTTAGGGGATTCAACCCCTTCGCGCCTCTACGGAGCGAACAGCTTCGCGGACCCCTGAGAATCTTTTGTGTATTATTTCTAACAGAATGTAATAAAGTACGGTTTAAAAAGAGTCGGGATTGCTTCTTCGATGACCTTCCGCTGTCCTCTCCCTCTTCCCCTTTGCGAAAACGCGAATGAAATTGACTCGCGATCACTGAAATCCTGAAACGTCGCGAACGAAGTGATGCAGCACAATCGATCACTCTAAAAATCCTCAGATAACTCGACATGCCGCGTGATTATTCGACTAAAGTCCGAATCGGGAACGAGATCCAACTGCGCTCCTTAGGACAAAGAGACCGATTCATTCAGCGGAGACGCCGAGCATCCGCGGTAATTACGGCCAGATAAATTGCGTGTCAATACAAGGAAGCTAAACAGAGCAAATAGTTTTATCAGTGGCATTAGTGGGCGCATAGTGCCCCGAGGTTATCGTTGCGTCCTCGCGAGGCCGTCAGTCAGTCGCTGAGCGCTCCGCCGTTCGAACGGAACGCTGATTCCGTGTAAATCTGTTTTCCGCCTCGAAATTCCAATCGACGTTTCGATCACTGCATTTCATGAGCGACCCGCTGCGATTTTGAAGCGAGGAACGAAGTCATCCTCTTCCTGCGAGTCCGAACTTTGTTTCGCCGTTGATCGGGAACAACTGCGATATCGCGCCAAGGTCGCGTCAGGCTAGTTTTTCTGGTTCGCGTATTTACAGACGCGAAACCTTGCGCGAACTTCGTTGGCACTCTACGTCATTGGTTCGGGAGTTACCTGGAAAGAGTGTGAATTTCGGGAAACTGAGTTTTAAAAGGAACATCGATGGACAGTTGTCATTGTTGCGAATGGAGCTTTCGTTGAACGAAGAGGAAGTACGAAGATCTTTTATCATATTAAAGGACTCTGCGTTAGGGTTCTGAGATACGAGAGGAGACAGAGTTTGGGTTGAATTTGTTGAACCGGACCAGGGAAGATGGCTAACGCTCGGCTCGTTTGCGTGGAAGATTACGAGAAACACGCGACCGAGAACTTGCCAGCCTATGTCAGGGACTACTACAACTCGGGGGCTGGGGAGCAGTTCAGTTTGAGATTGAACAAGGAGGCTTTCCAGAAGTATGTAAAAGTTCTGGTATACTTGACATTTAACCCTGTGTTTTGTACTTCTTTGGCGATAAGCTTTCTGTCTTACTTGGAAAAATAACATTTAGACTCTTAACCCATTTGCATCATAAACACACATATACGCGCCACCGTTGTGTAATTTATATATCACAAGAAAAGGGAGAGATACATTTTATGAGTGCAATAATTGTCGTAGATATATAGGATTTTATCTTTTTTTTTTGATCCAATTGAAACATTTGTGATGGTGGTATATACACTTTTTCGTATGAGGCAAATGGGTTAAACTTGAAATTTAACTGCAAGTTGAGGACTAGGCAGTTCAGTTTGAGACTGAAGCAGGCTTTCCAGAAGTATGTAAAAGTTCTGATATACTTAACATTTAACCCTGCTTTTTGTATTTCTTTGACCATAAGCTTTCTGTTACTTAAAAAAATAACATTAGACTCTTAAACTTGAAATTTAACACCTAACAAACCAATGCCATCATATAAGTTCAAGAGATTATGAGGCAATGAAAATGTCTAGAAGGGAGAAGTTAAAGAATGAATTTGCAGATATAGGATACGGCCAAGGTTCCTAAGGGATGTGTCGAAGAGGGACTTGAGCACCGTTATTTTAGGCGAGAGGATTTCGATGCCTTTGGGGGTTGCACCGTCAGCTATGCAGCGCATGGCGCATCCCGATGGCGAATGCGCGAACGTGAAGGGTGAGTTGGGACTCGAATTGCCTGAAATTCGTTTTCATCCTGTGGGAAGCTTAATTCAAGGGAATATTAATTAATATTTTCTAGTGAATCACTTGATCGAAAAAGGAATTAACCCTTTGCACTCGCGATACAAAGTTTAATAGTTAAGAAATAAAATGACTGCTCCTTAATTTACCTGTGATTATTCTTGAATTTGATTCTTAAATACCGTCTAAATTTCATTGACTAACGTTGAACGTTTCCATTTCTCGAGTGCAAAGGGTTAAGCATCTTCGACCCAACTGCTGTTCAGGTCGTCCGTTGATTACATTCATCACAGCCCCTGTAGATTTAATAAAAACTATTTATTAAATCATACAAACGTGTCTTACAAAAATAGTTTAACAAAAACATACCGTGATCACAGTTGCATTCAAATTTGTTTTCCGTCCATCGCGAATGTTGCTCTGCACGCAGGAGCACAGGAATTGAACACACAGTACAGAGGAAAATTGAAAACAACGCGCTATCATTTAATCTTTATCATTCTCCTTTTTTTATAAAATACTTCTGTTTTTTCCATAAAATATTCCATCTTCATTTCACTCGTTCCGTTTCCCTTTCTTTCTTCTCTCTCTCTCTCTCTCTCTCACTCACTCTCTGTGACTAATTGTTGCGTAATTATAAATATAAATGGCATCGCGTGATCGGAGTCCGTGAAATTGTTATCGTGCGATCGATGTCTTGGCTCTGTGCGTTCAGAAATGATATGTTTCGCAGATATCTTCAATGAATTATCGTTCGCCGGTCGTGTTTCAATCGTGTATGGAACTTCTGGTTTATTTCGAGCAACTTGTACAGGCGAGTTTCGCTTAACAATACGGAGGAAACGATCGATTAACGTTCGGTGCTTGTTTACCATAGAACTGCCTCGAGATTTTGGCATTAAAGAAATTTAGACGATCGGTTTCTTCCCACCTATCCTCACGTGTGCTTCCATAATAAAGTCTGTTGTATGTAAAAAATTGAGCGTCGAAGCGAACGTTACCTTTACAAAGTAATCACTATAATTAATGTATATGTCTCAAATGCAGTTATACGTGTAAGGCACAACAGAGGGTTCACAAGATATTTACAATAGTGTGAATTGCTTTAAAAGAACAATCTCATACGACGGTATCACTTACAAGGAATACCTGATCCATACGCGTAACATAATTTGATCCTTCGAGACCATCGTCTCTTGGATAGAATCATGTGTGTATCAGAAGAAACTGTTATACGAAATTCTGATTCTCTATGACTAGTTAATGTAAAGGAAGTGTGTTCATATATACACATACGGAATGAGAATGATACTTAAACGAAGGTTACACAACCTATGGCAATAGAAGGGAAAGAGATCAATGTCGTTTGGGTCCCACGTTGTCCCAATTATTGATGGCTTTCATGTTCACTTTCTCGATCCTCCATTTCTGCGTGGCAGAGGCCGAATCGCAGTTCGTTATGAAGACCCGTTTACTTGCCGGGTCTGTGTCTAAACACCTAGACGAGTAACCGTGCATCAACCATTGCTTCTCAACGTTGTAACGCCACAGTTGGTTCCCCTGGCCTCCGTGGCAGGGATAAAGAGTCACAGGAGCTTTCGTGTCCCCTCTGGAAACGTCGAAGCATTCGGTGCGGTCCTTTGGCCTGATGTCTTTGTGCCAAGTCAACCGGAATTCTTGTTCTCCCTCGATTTTGGGATTGTCCTTCATGCAGATGTCGACCACGACAAGTCCGTCTCTTTTCTGCTTCTTCGTATCCAGACACAATTCAGGCACGCCCATGTTGCGAATCTCTCCTGATGCAAAGTCATCGGGCTCTATGGGAGGGTACACGTCGACTAAGTCGAAAGCTATGTTCTCCATGAACCACTTGAACGGTTTACAGTGTAACTTCTGCCTCAGACTTCGTTGTTCGGTTAGATTACCGGGATTCAATGACCTTAAATGAGGACGTCTTTTGTAAATATACTCTGCGTATTCATCCATCCAGACTTCTGCCACCCGCTTGTAGTTTTTCCCCAAGAAGTCTCCTTTGCCTGGATTAGGGAAAGGAGGGAATTTCCGATAAATGTGGCCTACCCTCGAGCAGGGAGCGTCATACATCTGACCTCCGCATTGCCAGATTTTAAATGATAATTCGTACTGCTCACCGCCCCATATTTCTAATTCGGGATCGTATCCACCCAATTCCCAAAAGAATTTAGCACTGATAGCAAAGAGCCCGCCTGCCATGACAGGACTCTTAAATGGTTCTGTGGGGTTTTTGAGGTCTTCTGGCAACAGTGGCAATCGCTTATAGTACAGTTCCCAATCGAAAGCACCTCTGGCACCTTCGTCTTGCGCTCTGTATTCAAATGTCTCGTAAGCTATCACATCAATAAACGGACAGACACAAACCTTATAGTTTTGTGCGATCGGCTCTAGCAGAGGTGGCAACCAATTGACATTGGCTTCGCTGTGGGAATCTAAGAACACTAGTACTTTAGCTTTCGCTATCTTTGCACCAGCCAGTCGACCTTTAATCAATCCAGAACGTGTGGGTAGCCTCACGATTTTCACTTTAGGCAAGTGCTCTGCAACATAATCGTCCAATGGCTTCTTCAGTTTAACCTTGGTGCTGGCATCGTCGACCAGTATGATTTCTTTGAGAAGGGACTCTGGCGAACGATTGACGACGCTCCAGCAAGTTCTCATCAGTGTGCTGAAGTGTTCGTTATGGAAAGAGACTATCACAGAAACCGAATCAAGGTTCTTCAAGTATTTCTTCTTTTTACAATCCTGGTGCCTAATGTCGGGTACAGAACGATTCATGGAGATCTCATCGCTGAGTGCAGCGTTGAAACCATTTACCTGATACAGTTTCTCCTTTAACATGTCAAGGGAGGGCGACAGGAACGCTGGCTTCCCATGCTCGCCCATCCCGTTTCTCTTCGCGTCCTCTGCCATGCTTTTGTAATCGTGCCAATCGATCTTCCCATCTTCATCCTGCGAAAAAACATAGCATTGAAATTTCTGTTCCGAAATAATGCTCGCGCGACGAAAGTCGACGCGGCTTCGCGAAAGGGATCCGCGAAAGTGAAAGTACGCCACTGAGCGTGGCGGAATGCAGAAGGTTAAGCTATCGCTAAACCTGTTCCCGCCTGCACCGAACAACCTTGCCATTATAATGAACGGATACCTGATTGAGATGCCCGTTGAAAGACTGTCTTGAATCGGGGAAACCCTTCGGACTGTCACCGTCGGCGACGAGGAGCGCGGCTACCGGCGTCGTGGCCTCATGGTTAGGCGACGTCCTCACGAACCGAAATATCACGACGGTCAGGAAAACGGTAAAAGCGGCCAGAGAAAAGAACTTTATCAGGCTTATCACATTCCTCCTCATCATCGTGAAACGGTCATGTCGCGTGCACGACGACACTCGCGAAAACTTGCCGCTGGCCACCGGCTCGACGAACTACCTACTCGAAACTAACCTCATGTGTAGAAAATTCGGTTTATCAGCTGTTATCTACGATGTAGGAACCGTTGTCGGTAGATTGTCCCGATAAAATGCATGGGGCAGACACGGTTGCCACGCGTCAACTGAGGATCGATCCTCGGAGATCGAACCACCTTTCAACCACCGAGTCACATTCCCAATACACCTGAAATGCATTTTTCGACGCGACCGATTTACACACGGTTTCACACCGTTTACGCGACGCAATCGACCTCTTTGTTTACGTCGCTCTCTATTTGTTCCTCTCTTCTTTTCACCGATTCGTATCAGACTAATAAAACAAATTTTCTCGCCCGATCATATTTCCATGTTTACAATGTTATCCAGGCTCTTGTATGAATTACAGCTACTTTCTCGGTATTCGTTAATTTCAAATGTTAAAATATGATCTGCGAAAATACGGCGTGATATCGCAGAAAATTGATATATTGTTATCCATTTGCTCAGCAAATATGACGCTTGATAGTGTTCTTATCTCAGACACGCTTCTTATTTATAAATACGAATCGTGCGATTCGCTCGACTGAAAATCTGCGTTGCATCTTTTCAATCGAATATCGATTACATCCTTAATGTCAACGAACGAGCAATTTCGATAATTGATTTTTTCTTAACAAATAAATAAAACTCCAACGAAACTGTCTCGGAAAGATAAAGCGCGGGAAGCTGTCAAGGTCAACCGGGCATTTCCATTACTGTTCAAATTTTCAATGAATATAACCTAAATCAATAACACATATATTATTGCGTACACGGTATACGATATGCAAGTAAAATTAATCACATTGTTCTAGAATTTTGAAAATGTCTGAGCAGTAGATGGGGTCGATGATTAAGTTAGCATTAGAACGTTTATCAGTTCAAATGGAATCCCAATAACGTTTGACAGTTGGACAAACTATCGGTATTCACGTAACAATGGAATTCTTGGAAATGATCAATTTACAGCTGCGGAAGCAGCTGGCACGATCTACGTACTGTCAACGTTGTCAACAAGTAGCATCGAGGAAGTGGCGGAAGCGGCGCCGAAAGGGATAAAATGGTTCCAGCTGTACATATACAAGGACCGTGACGTTACCATGAATTTGGTGAGACGAGCTGAACGTGCTGGATTCAAAGCACTCGTCCTCACCGTTGACGCGCCACTGTTTGGGGACAGGCGGGCTGACGTTAAGAATAAATTCACACTGCCAGGCCACTTGAGGTAAACACAACACCCGCACCAATGTTCAACGCAATATATTTTTAAGTAGAATTTAACTAGTGATCTAGTCGATCGTAATAAACGCGCCAAATGAGACACGTGGCGCCACCTGGACACGGTATCGACTGGCTAGTAGCTTGCGAATATTATTTTAAGATGGCGCCACATATTTTTCTTTATTTAATATATTGTTTATTTGCAATTTTTATTAAACTGTAATGATGGAATATTTGATCAGCTTAAAAAGAATACCACGGATATTAACGAAAGAATTTAAAATGTTTATTTAAATGATTTCTGATAGCAAATAGGAATTTACTTTACCTACTAGTAGAAACTGACATTACCGAGCGATTGTAGACAATGTGTCGGTAATGTTGGTTTCTACTTGTATATAAGGTTAATTTCTGTTTGTTATTAAACATAGTTTTACTAAACATTTTAAATTCTTTTGTTAATATTCGAGATATTCTTCTTGTAAATAGTTAGTTAGAAATTGGTCGATAAAATATTCCAACGTTATAATTTAGTGAACATTGTAAATAAATAATACATTGAATAAAGAAACACGATTCTGTTATCGCAGATTTACTGTACAACCAGAGCTTAACCCTTTAAGGACGAACGTAGGCATATTGGAAATTAGAAAATTTAACTCTTTGACTCTCAATCACCACTTAATTTAATTTGCAAAATTATAAAGTCTTACATATAATATCAAGCTTTGTACGATGCATCAATATATGGAATATTGAAATAAAATAGCTTTCCTTCTTAATTTATATATGTTTTCTCGTTAATTAGTTTCAAAGATCGTCTGTATCTCATCAAATATTCAATATTTCTGGTAAAAAACTTTCGAATGCAAAGAGTTAAATAATAATATAAAAAACTGGGAACGAATAATTTAGTTATTTAAGTAACAAAAGATTACACAGGTTTCGCATTTTCCACTACTCGATAGTCTAACGAATAATATGGCGTTTCGTTTACCGAAAATCAAGGGTTGATAATGAATTTCAATCAGATTAGGTAACTTCGAGGGAGAGCTGTCGAACAAAGTAAACTCAGCGGACAAGGAATCAGGTTTGAACGAGTACGTGAAGAGCTTGTTCGACGCCTCGTTGTCGTGGGACGATGTGAAATGGTTGAAAAGGTCAGACGATAAGCATAGTAATTAACTAAAACGATTGGCGTCGTGAGCATTGAACCAAATACTTCATTAATCATGTTCCACAGTATCACGAGCTTGCCAATTGTTTTGAAAGGTATCCTAACCCCTCAGGATGCGCTGTTGGCCGTCGAAAGCGGCGTGAAAGCCATCGTTGTTTCGAACCATGGCGCTCGTCAGATTGACGGTATACCTGCGCCGGTTAGTCATCCTTTGATTACATTTACAAATTTTAAATTATTCCTCTATCTTTACCAATAGAATCTTATGATTTTTAGATCGAAGCTTTACCGGAAATCGTCAAGGTTGTCAACGGAAAGCTAGAAGTTTACATGGACGGAGGCGTGAGGCAAGGCATCGACGTCTTCAAGGCGCTAGCCTTGGGCGCCAAAATGGTAACCCTCCGACTTCCTACAGCCTCGAATGACTTTCTATCTGATTAGGCATCGAGAACGATGATTTTTCAATGAAATCTAATACTCCAATTGATTTCTAGGTGTTCGTCGGCAGGCCAATGTTATGGGGTCTCTTTCACGCGGGCGAGAAAGGGGCGCGCGACGTTCTCGAGCTTTTCAGGAAGGAGATCGACTTGGTGTTCGCGTTATCGGGTAAATGATCGATTCACAGTATTTCGTACAGGTTCATGAACATCGATTTACAGGTTGCAGAACGGTGAACGACGTGACTCGGGACATGGTGAAGCACGAGTCCTACTTCAGTCATCTGTAATCTCGATGTGTACCTTACTCTTCTATGTTGCCAATAAAGTAGTTTAAAAGGACGAATGGTTCTCAAGGAAATCATTGCACAGCCTCGTAACCAAGCTCGAGATACACCGGATGTTACCGGTAGAACAGATGATCGCAGCTGGGTTTGCAACGGATGGCGAACAAGGATCAGAGTGTACTTCACAATATTGGCGTTTTTATTGAATATCTTTTGTATATTCTTCTTTGTATACATATATGCGTGTGCGCGGGGCACACATATCACAATTTGCAGGCGTACTGACGCGCACACGCATCGAAAGTGATCCGCGTTATTCGCAAAACGGAACAGATTGACTATGACACGCAATCGGAACATGCAGCAGAGTAATCGGCCCTCTGTGTACACTTAATACGCGAAAAATACACCGTTGGCTCTCTCTGATCCACTTCTCTCTTGGCAAAAAATAAATCCATCTCTCTCTCTCTCTCTCTCTCTCTTACTCTCTCTCTTGCTCTCTCTGTCTCTCACTCTTTCTCTCGTTCATTCTCTCTTGGCCTTTCTCTCCCTCTCTTTCTCTCTGTTCATCTCGCGTCTTGGTTAATTACCGTTAGTAACTCTGTGCCGTCTTTCTCTCTTCGCTCACAGCTTTACAACGTTACAATTAATCCTCGTTTATGTATATATTTATATGTATGTATATCGTTATGTATATATGTATAGTGGCCTCCTTCGCGCTACGGTTTTTTTTCCTCTGCTGTGTATGCACGTTGCGACGCTAACGTTATGTATAATATGTATACGCAATGTACACGTGTGTCGTATATACACACACATACACACCCCCTTGTACCGTGTATAGTTTGTATAGGTTCATTATACGCCTTATATACATGCACACGTACATACACACCGTTTTGCCCCGTCGTCAAGCGTTATAGCTCCTCATCCGATCATTTTACACGCGGTGCTGTTCCTTGGGGAGACACGTCCGCCATCTTGGCGCGAGAACGAAGAAATGGCGCGACTCCTCCGGCAGACATGTTCGGCGCAATTCGGAGAGAACGCTTGGAAAACGTGTAACATTCGGTAATCGTCACGCGTGTAGCGCGCTCCGGGCGAACGAGCGAAGATCAAGAAATTTTCAGCGGAATCATCGAAGCTTCCATGGTAAAAATCTCGAAGTTTCTCGGCGAAGATCGTCGCGAACGTGCCCCCTTTCGTTCCTCGTCACAGGCGGCTGCTCGTCGTACAATTAATTCAACATACATGATATACAGTTGGCTAATATACGATTACGATAGACACACAGTGTGCTGTTTGTTGTGGGTTGCTCTTTGTTGCTCTGTAAACGCGGGGATGATCGTCGGTTAGCTGATAAGTCCCTAGCTTCTGTTCAGCTCCTTTTCCTTTTCCGTGATTCGCAGGATCTAGAGACAGGGAGACTCGACTTCCACGGAAGCGGCGATTTAGGCGATAGTACGATTAGTGTAAAATTTATTGGTCCAGAGAGTTGTGAGTGTGTCCGCGTGTTCCTGTGTAAGTGTGTGAGATTCGAGGGGCCCATTCGTCTCCCCCGATCGTCTCGGACCCTCTAATCGTTCAACGGGCGTCCGTTTCCCTTTAGACCAGTGCCGTCCGAACGTCACTCAACCTGTAGATCTAGAGAAATCAGCTACTTCAATTCCAATTTTTGATTCTCGTCTATCCCGAGTCTCTTAACCCCTTGCCGTACAATGACGAGTGAGACTCGTAAGATTTATAGACTAACACGGATCAAAGCAAACGACTATTTTGCTATCATTGTATCATCTTCGAATAAAATTTCCACTTGAAGTAGAATGGACAATTTTGCATTTCTTCCAAATTGTCGATAGTAAAATGGTACATAGTGGCGAAAGTAAATAGTACGCAAGGGGTTGATCCGTCTAAGTTGGAAGTTACTACTTGCAATTGTTCTTGCAATGGGAATTCTTAAATTATTCGGGAGTTATCCGTCGCGTGCCGAGTCGGGACGCCATTGTTACGCCAACGGGATACTTCGCGTTTCGAACCGTAGACAGCACTGATCTAAATCCTCTATTTCCTCAGCTATCGAATCAATTAGATTAAATTCCCTGAACGGAGGATATGTTTCGCATTCGATAATCCCGTCCCCTCGATAAACGGAACGGGTTAGGTGATTTCGACGTTACTTCTTTCGACTGTAATGGTGTCTCTTTCCACGGGGGCCTCTCGATGTAAAAATTCGGTGATCGGAGAACAGGTTTCGATCGACGATGCTCGACTGATACCTTAAAATCGACGTTTAATGGGGAGATGCTGTCGAAAGTAACTCGTCGACGTCTCGATCTACGCGGTCGGATAAAAATCATGGATAGACCGGTCGCGACGGTTAGACGTTCGCTAAGAAAATCGACCTATCACTCTGATCGTGGCTCCGGTCGGAGTGGCGCGTGGGTGACTGTGTAAAAATGTGCTTAGAATATTGTTCTGCGGTTCGCGGAGGATAGACCCGAGTCTTGTACGTACTCTTCGTGTTTGCTAGTAGGTTACACGAACAGATCTACGTGTGGTTAATCAAGCTTCGACCAGGATAGTTTACTCTCGAGGCACTAAAGTCGTGCGATGAGAAAGAGGAATAGAACGAAACAAACTCAGAACCGTATCACGTACGCTACTACCATTCGCTATCATAAAGTACTTTCGTCCAACTCATAAATAAACCCGATATCGTTACAAAAATTAACCGATTTTCACCGGAATCAACTTCGTGCGTATACCTAGAATTCAGTAAACAACACTTTGACTGCCACGTGAACGTTCATCAAAACTCCCCCTCGAAACAGTTTTCTCCATTAACCAACTGAGAAATCAAGATTCTTAATAACTGCTCCATCTTATACCTCATATATCCAATAAAATTCGGTTCGTTCGATGCGTCACGAAGGAAATCAATGTCCACATTTCTGTGAAATATGTCACCCGAATTCGTGACGTGGCAGTTAAAGTGTTAAGAGAAGTTAGGGTTGGAATCTTAATTCGCATCGAGTACGAGACGCGGAGGGTTATGTTTCTCTATGCACCTATTTCTCGTTTCCAGTATAAGTAGAGCTGCCTACGTGTACAATAGACTATAATCGAACGACATAGCATGAACCGGATATACCTGGTGTACCTCAGACCGAATGTCCCATTCCCGTTTGTCCCGTCCTCGCCGCGCTATGTCGTATCGAGACGTGGGATCGCGGCAACGGCGATCATCAACGACGACGACAACAATATCTAGCTAAAACACCGAAGAACATCGAGTTTTTTTTTTCTCATTGGAATGCGTGTTTCAATCCCTGCGATCAGTCTGAATCTAATTGACAATGTGTATACCAAAGGTCTTCGCCCTCGTCGTGTAATTTTTGTCGTTTCTCCGGCTTCCTCTCGTTACGTTCGATCTCATTCTCTCATTCTCTCTCACTCTTTTTTTTGTCATTTTTCTTTCGTTCGCCTCTCGTTTTCTTCTCCGCACGTTTCAGGTTCTCACGTGCCGCCTGCTTAGCACGCTAACCGCTGCTAATCGAACTACTATTATTAGATACACGGTCTGCGATTACATTAGGTTCACGCGCGAGCTTCGCTCCGGGTTGCAGCGTAGGTCCCCCTAAACTCGCCCTACGTCCTCTAATGTTTCTTACACAAACGCAGAAAGCTACACGCTTATATTCAACGTTTCTACTTGTTAACAGTTAGCTAATCTCAACGTGTCCAAGATAGATGAGTCGACTCCCGTCACCTATAGTCGAGGAACAATTATTTCTTCCGTAGAAAAACCCTTTCGCGGCCTGTTACTGCCAGAGACTCCTGATAGCGATTGACTTTGGCTGACTCGGAAATAAGGATGACTTTCCTTGCTTCTTAACGCATTGAGCTTGAGAGACATTTAACCCTTTGAACTCTGTAGGCTCCAATATTGCACCAGGAATAATATTAAACATTTTAATGAATTTTAAGGAATTAGATCTTCCAAATATACAAGATCTGTGCTGAGAAGAGAATTGAATATTTAAGAAATATTATAACATTGTTAATTTTCAGTAGGACTATCAAAATTGATAGGAGTTGCTGAAATGTCACAAAACTATATGGAGTGCTAAGGGTTGTATCTGATCAATGAGTAGCCAAAAAAAAATATTCAAAACATTACAAATTTCCTTAAAATAGTACATTTCAATTGCATATTCGTCATATCCAGAAATGGAAATCCAGAAGCTCAATGTGTCAATGAAGCTTATTTTCAAGACTCACCTCTCGTTCGAACTTGATTATCAACGTATTACTGTTTTTATTACATCCGCAGAGAAAATGAAATATTCAACCGACGATACTTCGTAGCAACCGAAACGCAGCGCCGCGATTCGGTTGCCTGTGCACAGGCGCTCGCAAGGATACTCGGGAACGCGTTCGAGATGTAAAATCGAATGTTCTACATTCCTTAAAACTTTGAGTGTCTATACGTGATAAAAATTGATCTTGATTTTGAGACCCAGATTTCACTCTTCGATGGAAGCCAGAGCGGCTGAGCAGTGGATATGTCATTTCAAAGATATTCTTAGATGAGCTACGTTTACTCCTTGAGGATCGCAAGGATCTTATTCTTCTCGAAGTCTCTGTGTCAGCTAAAAATCGGATTCGAGGGTATCCTTCGCGAAGTAATTTGGAAAGCTAACGCGTAATTTAGAAAATCGAATTTTAATCGGCCATCTCTGACAGTAAAGGGTATCGTTTCGAAAAAAAAGTTCTGTCGTCCGAACAGCTCGAAATGTACATCGAATATCATCGATCTTGGTTGATCCTGTTTCGTCGTGCGAAGCACTCAACGACACCTATTGTACAGTGAGCTTTGTCTGCTCGACAGATCGTAGCTTGTCGAAGATCGTCAGGTAACGTGCAGCGTTCGAGATCGCGTTTTGATCGGTTACGATCGATGGTGTAGGAAAGAGTACCGTCGTTAGTTTAAGATTAGTGTCTCTTCCCCGTTCCGCGAGATACGCTTAATCTACATCTACAGTTTCTTTTGTGGAGGCAGTTGCGTATGTTTTAGGTTCAACGACACCTAGGGTGTTGGAAACGTTCCTAACGTTCGCGATGGAATACGCTTCGCCCAGAAGAAGAAAAAGAACCCTTCCAAGCAGTTGACAGAAGCACGATAGTTAACTTGCTTTCGTTACAATATTCGTAGCCCTAAAGAACCTCGGAGTTCGAGTTATTATTATTATAATAGGTCGCTGCAAGCGGATGTATCGTCTAACATTCTTTTCTTTTTTGAAATCAAAATAGAATTCGATTTTTCTCTATTAAGGTTTAACCCCTTGGCCTATGATTTCTCAACTCTCTGAACTCTGATCTCTGATAAAACTGTAAAAATTGATATTTAACATTACACCTTAACGCATCAATTTGAGAAATATTGAAATAAAACAGCCTTGTTCCTCAATGTACGGATTTCTCGTTGACTGTTTCACAAAATATCGTTTCTATCTCGTCAGAAAATGTTGAAATATTTCCAGTGAAAAATTCCGAGTGCAAAGGCTTAGAGAAACATTCTAATCATAAATTTTACATTTCCTTTTAAGGAAAGATTGAACCGAGTACTAAATCTTCGCGAGTCTCATTCGTTGAGGGCCAAGGGATAACGCCGAAAATTTTTAGAAAAATTCCTGTCGGAAACCCATCGCAGCAACCTAATATAATTGCCTCAAGCAATGAGTCTTTAATCTAGCGAGCCACTAAGAACTCATTCTCGAAATATATTCCCAGAGTTCTCGAGTAGTCTTGTCGGATGGGAGCTCTAAAAGTTAACAACACGCGAATATGCTCCGAGAATGAGATGTCAGTCGTTGATCGCCTCGTTCCGAAAGGGTCTAACCTTTATTACATGTTTCGCGCTATTTTAATCATCTTGAGCATTGCACTTGTACTCAAAGTATCAAAGACTTAGCCCTGGGATGACACGTGTTCCCGGAACCGTGAAACAGCACGCACCGATCGATCGCGTTCGAATATATTTCGAAGCATTCAAAAGATTTCGTAAAAATTTACAGCTACCGCCATTGCGCCTCTCCTACTTCACTTCGAGAACGTGACAACGCGATCCGTGCGTGCTTCTTCAGGGTCGCTAAAAGCTTCTCTCAACATTATCCAAGATATCGTGTAAGGGGTTAGAAGTGAATTACATTTTTTTGTCGCACCATCTTCCATCTTCTAGCGCGAACCGATCAGAATGTTAATACAAACACAGGGAACAGAAAATAGTGAGAACAAAGGACCAAGAGGAATGCGTTTCCTCGGACACACGCCATTTTCTTTTTATTTCTCTCTAACGTACATGAAAGCGAGGGTTGTGAGTCCTTTCGTTAAGAACGGAAAATAAAGAAACTGCCACAGTCGGGCACTTCGCTTTTCTATTCCCTTTCTTTTGCATCTAATCTTACGTATTGTCCTGGTTAATGTTTCGTAAGTCGAGGTTCCACGAGTCGATTCAAAGTTTCATCTACCAGAGAAAAAAGCGTCGCGTGATTGGTATCAAAAGCGGATGGGCAAATGTTCGAGAATTAAATAAGGCAATTAACGAAACGAAAGTAGATAGAATAAACGTGTGAAGGGAGAAAATGTCTACGTTAGCAATCATCGTCATTAAATGAAACTCCGCCCATCTCAGCGTGGAAATGTATCTTAATAGATATCCTAAGACCACGTTATAATTGCGTTGCAATTTGTCAACGTGTCCGAAACTAATCTAACAAGCCGTCGACTAAGTACGTACGCTTTGTGCTTTCTCTCCCCCTCTTTTTCTTGTTCTGTTTGAAACCGTGCTCCATAGAATCTGCTTACTAACCAACAATGCTTCGTTTTTTCTGTGTTTTCTCTTTTCTATTTTCGTCGTCTACAAGTGCGTTTCGTAACCAGTGCACGGATACTTTTTGCCTCGTTCAGATCTACGATTCCCTCGATCCATGCGCCAATGCAGCCTGCATTGTTAAGCCACTGTTTGATTCAAGGACGATCATGATCGTACGAGCTCACGATTAACGTGGTTAACCCTTACACTACCAGTAGGGTGACAAGCGACGACCAGCAAGAAACGTCGAGTCGATCGTTTGATCGTTGCCTAGTCCACGTTGAAGCAGATTTTCATTTTCGTACCGATCGAACGAGTGGAAAGTGTCTTTGTCCTTTTGTCAACACTAGGTTTACTAGGATTTTAGAAATATCATTTTGTAAACGTTTACGCCGATTTCGATGCGATCACACTGACGTACCCCAATTATCCACTATCGAATCTCCAGTTTCCACGATCTAAATAAACGAGCAATTCTTTTAGGAATAATGGAATCAAGTGTACAATAAACGCCCGTAAACCTAGTGTTAATTTCGGGACAGCACGCCGTTGGAACGGTGCCCGAATTGGTAGTGCAGGGCTCAAAGAGGAAGCGGCTCCTAATAAGTACGAAGATCGAAAATCGTAGAAACGATACAGGTTAGAAACTGTCTCCTAGTAAAATGGAAGGAATGGTATATTCTCTCTACGGTATAAAAGGGGCGTTCCGTCGTACAAGTATTTTTTGTTTTCTTCGTTTTCTGCGTTATCCCCGACACGTGACATCTCGTTGTGGAGCCGCCATGATATCCGTCCCGGACCGTGTCACGGTGTGCAGGTCCGAGGGGCAAAAATCAATTTATAAAATCGATTATCAAAACTCCTCCTCTAGTGGCGCTTGATCTACGCTTAAACAATTGTACAGTCTCTCTAGGCTACCCTTATCTCGCTCGACAAACGGAAACTGGTGAGTGGTTTACAAAGCGGTAGAAACGGTGGGCGACACAGTCGATTGAGTCTAATTTAATGTAGGGACTATAAGCTCGTGGACAGTTCCGTGGTCTTATAATCGAGGGCGTCGAAAGTGAATCGATACGATCTCTATCGGAGCCGAGCGAACGTTATATAAAGTGGCAACCAAGTGTTCCTTCCCTTCTCGATCAACGTGGAAATCATTGCCCGTTTGTACGATCGTCGAGCGCGGATTGTACGCGTTCACAGGATTTCCGGCATGGTCTGGTTCGAATCCAAAAGAATCGTAACGGAACAAACAAGTATCTGTAGTCTAAAATGTCTCGTGTTCATCCGTATGTTCCATGACCCAGTGTCGTACAATGAAAGCTTTGTTCGCTTCCATATCTTCATTGTGTTCTTTTGCTTTGCTTCTTAGACTCTCCTCGTTCCGTTGCTACGGGTGCGTGCACCCTAGGCAACGGCGAGGCGCACCGAAGAAACAAGAACATACGAAGAAGAGGAATTTGCAGTGGTTGAAACGAACGCAGCGACCTGAACTGACTCATCGGTGGTCCTGATGTTAGCATTCCGGCTGACCGAGTTAGAAGACAAACTTTGGATCCCACCGGGAAATGATTAGACGTTTCCAGCAGGTCGTTACGTTTGTTTCATCTACAATACATTTATACAAGAACTAAGCAGCTAACATTCCACTTTATTGTCTGCATTCTTCAATAGTGTGATCTGCAGCCGCTCCGGAAAGCATCTGCGCACACTTCTTTCGAACAACTATCTTTTCGATATCGATAAGCTTTGAAACAATGTGTTCTTCAGCGGTGTAGAGTTCTCCGTTCTTTCCAATAGACAGGCTGGCTCTCGAAATCCGAGACCACGGTATTTTAAAAAAATAAAATACCAAGTATACTTCGTTCAAGGTACAAAGGGTTGACATGCGTCGTAACTGAGGCTCGGTCAAAGTGGACGTCGAAGTAAATCATAGATGGTGTTGAAAAGTGTAACAGAGGTATAAATAACCGATACATTGCATAGGGATTAACTGTCAGATTTCGCGAGCCAGCCGTTTGTTGGTACGAGAATGTACAAATATCTTTAGCAACAGTGTGTTATTCTAGATATGATGACAGCATGCTTTCCTTTGGCTCTGATTAATTCAGGACCTCACATCTAGGACTATGTTTTCGTTTCTAGCATAGGGAAAGAAAGAGAGCGAAGCGAGGCACAGGCGTATGTGTTCGTTGTGGTTTACTCGAGACTCGAGAAGCATGTTGTTCGCCAAAGGAGTACGTAGGTCGCGAGAACATGTTCTTTCATTCAACGTTTCTGTGTTTGTCTCTCTCTCTCTCTGTGTGTGTGTGTGTTTCTGTGTTACGTGTGTAAGAGTGTCTGTGTTGATCACGCAATCGGAGTTGCATTTCATAGCAATTTATTATTTTTTTTTTTCCGTTTAAAAGATCAGTACGAAGAATAACTCCTCTCTAAAGCTACTTGTTCTCAGATCCTAGATCGTTTACATCGGGCTGTGATCACGCTTCCAGAGTATCGTTCCAGTGGTTGTGGCACAAGTTCCCTTGTAGTACGGTGTAGACGTATAACCAGCGTGCGTCCCATCGTCCAGGACTGTAACGTGTTGTGACGAGTTCTCTACACAAAGGTGTTCATCTTCTGCAACGTTTTCCTGATTTTTTTTCCTTTTTTAGCGTATATTATTATGCTCCTTTAAAATTAACTTCTTTACCGTTAACACGATTGGCAAATACATATATATTTACATTCACTATCTACAATTTATCTACACATCAACAAACGGTTAGCTTAACATTTTTTTCTCATGGTGTCGTGTTTGTGTTTCTATCGTTTTCTCTAGTTATTTCATCCTCGTCCGATTTCAACGACGCGATTCCCCTTCCTTCGTACGCGTTATCATCAATCATTACTATCATCAGCATCCTCCTCCTTCTCCTACTCCTCCTCATCATCATCCTCCTCCTCCTCATCATCGTTATAATCATCATCATTGTCATTCATCTCTGGCATCCTTTTATCCATCAATCTCATCACCCACGGATCATTCACGTTCCGCGCATTCTTTCCTCCCGTCCCTCGTTTCATATGCGAAATGCATATCACACTCGACCTCGAAGGATATCATGACTCTCACGACTAGTTCGAAGCGATGATCGACGAATTACAAAATGCAAACGAAAAGAAAAAAATCAAAGAGAAACGAATAAAAAGGAAAATAATAACAAATCATCGTCGTCGATCCTTCTCTAATTTCGTTAACGGCGACACGCGCTCCAGTGAAATCAACATTGACGGCTCGCGGTTCAGCGAGACGCGCACGCGCGCGTGTTTCTTCGTTTCTATACATACATATATATAAAAAAAATAAAATAAATACGACAACTTAAAATAGAAAAGAAAAACAAATAGGACAGTTAAACGGTAATTGATAAATTGTTATTGTCCAGTGTGGGTCAACGTGTTCCGGTGGCGTTCGACGTTGTAACATCACATCGTGCCGCCATCCCGTTCTCTTTTCATCGTTAACTCTTCCCCAAGCTCTCCCCTGTCTCGGCGTCCAGGGAAGAATTCGTTCGCGAAATCACAAAAATTCCTCTCTCTCTCTCTCCCTCTCTCTCTCCTCAGACACTGCAGTCTTAACTTGCATCCGGTTTCTTCTCGGTCTTCTTCTTGGTTAGGTCGACGCCGATCCAACCCGGCTTGATTACTGTTGCTGGTTTTAAACCCGTCAGACGATTTAATCTCGTTTGGTAATTGTCTCTTAGAAATTCTAGTCTTCCTGTAATCTCTCCTGGGAACGATCAACCTTCACGAGACTGTCGAGTTCAAGTCAAATTAGGCTGCGGCGAGGGCGTAGTTTTCGACAACGTGTACGAGGCGGCTGTGTCCTATATGAACGCCCAGCATTCCAATGTTTTCACCACGAAGTCTTCGCGAGGCGCTAGCGGCTCGTTACCGTACGTGCTGCAGGACTGTGTTCTGCCTTGGTACAGGTCGCCGTCCAGCCACAGCCCAAACTTGCCACTGTAAACGAAAGATTCCATTACACAACTGTACCAAACAATATCGCAGTAACTGCAGTAAACCCTTAGTCAATCGTGTAATCACTTGACAAAATCTACATCAATTATTCCATATATAATTCTTTCCACAGACAGTTTCCTCGATTTTCATAGAATAAATTGTAGAAGCTAACGACCCAGAGACAAAATACTCACTCTCCAGCACCGATGGCAAGACTTTCATTGTTGCCCTTGATAAAGTACAAGTTGTCCCCAGTCCAGTTGAACGCCTGGAACCTGGGCGTGAACCTGAAGAGCAACGACTCGCCGGTCCCGTAGAAGTGGTCGCTCACGTGCAGGGCGCAGGAGGTTAACGCGCCGAACACCTGCAACCAGAGTAAATAATGATTCAGACTGTGAACGTCTATCCATTAACATGAAAGCACCAGCGAAACATTCGTGTCTTTAACCCTTTGCGGTTAGTTCATTCAATTCCAGCTTAATATAACTTAATTATGTTACCTTTAAATGGTACAATTGTGATACTACAAATAAATATAGAAAAAATTGTTGAAGGTAGAGGTTGCAATAAAATAGACTGCTAAGGGTTAAACTGGTGCAATTTCCATGGGAGTTACTGTACTGGCAACAATTGACTCACGTTGCCCTCGGTGTCCTCGATGACCAGCAGGATGGGACTCTCGATTTTGGCCATCTTCCTGTACATGCTGTTCAGACTGAAGCCGTGCTGGCTGGTGCTGAAGACCAGGGTCCACAGGTAGCCCTCCGCCCTGGCGGGCAAATGCCGGCACAGCTGTTCCCTGTGCTCGTCGCTGAGGATCTCTGTGTTGCCAACCAGGTCCGGCACGATCACTTCGTTGTCCAAGGAGACGGCGCTGTTCGCGTAGAGGGCTCGCCTGACTTCCTCGCTCATAGACAGTGCCTGGAAACGGTGACAACGGTCAGCGACTAGAATCCTTACGACTATCGAATCGTCACGGGAAACCACAGACATGGGGTCTAAGAGGTTATGGGTCCTGAGTTCATCGTCGTGAATGCTTGAACCTGTTACTGGACAATTTTCAATTTCGCTCTCGCATTCTCAATTTTCTGAGAGACACGTCGACTGCGAGGTGTCATCAAGTTACAAGCACCACCGAGTGCAGTCAGAAAATTGACCACGGCAACGATGCACTCAGCCACCTCGATCAACCGAACGATCGAGAAGTCCTCGATCGGATTTCTGTCGAAGGTACACAGACTAGAGGGTCGCTAGAAGGGATCCAGGGGCCTCTAAGCCTAGATCTAGATCTAAGACAGCTAATAGATAGACAGACACACGCTACAGTGTGGCATTCAAGTGTGGTGTTGTTCGTACGTCTGTCGCGATGTTCGTGTTCCTTTTAGTCCCCGGTTATCCTCGCGATCTTCCATATCAACGGCATCGAGCAATTATGCCTCTCGCGTTGAACCCCTGACCTTTCTTCCCGAACGAGTCAACACGCAGGATTACGCAAACGACTCGTCTCACAATGCAGCATTGTATGGGAAGCATCGATGGCTTCCTGATTATTATGAACGAGGGGCCGAACAAGAAAAAGATCTAAACCGGTTGTCTCGCATTTTTCGACGGAAACGTAGAACCGCGAGCGACTCTTACAAATGGAGGGGGGAACAGACTCGTGGTGATTTTAAATCGATTTCGACGAACCTGAATGTTATTTACTTGTAAGATAAACTCAACATTGATTGAATATTGGATCGATCGGATCAAGTGTCAGATTCTTTCGATCGATCTCGTCGAAATCTTCGGAACAAGAGCGAACGGAGGAATCGCTCGAGGTCTGGATCGATTTCGGAGAAATTTCGATTCCCCAGAAGCGGCCCGCTCGCTTTGTTCGGCGCGTCGTTAGCGGAAATTAATTACATGTTTATTGCGTTGTTATTCGACTCGATGGTGCGGATACTGCCGCGGTGAATCACGATCGCGCACCTGTCCTCGAGCGACAATTTCGCGTGGATCATCTTCCCGCGGGATTACTGGGTTACGGTTTTACATCTCATCCATTAGGATCGCGAGATTTGCATAATAGGAGGCGGGGATTTTCCTTTCGGAGAGCACGAGGCGTTTCGTTAATTAACTCGTCCGCTGGGTGCGTTTTACAGATCTCCCTTCGGTTGAGGGATCGTTGACGAAACTGAAGCAGAGCGGAGGATTCTACGATCATTAGAAGTAAACGATTGTATTGTTTAGTTTGATAATTACAATTCGGACAGTCGCTGCATCGTAAGTGAATCGAATTATTTGCGGAAGATAAAAGAAATCAAATCATTCGGTGAGGGGAATAAAATTTTCATCGGAAAATTCCGTTGTAATTCCACTGTCGTTCCTGATCGTTTACGACTGCGAGAAATAAAACAGAGAATTTATTATTCTCTTGACGATTGTTAACAACTAACGGGCCTATTAATCATAATCGCGTAATCAGCAACTTTGTGCGGCACTGATCAGGATCCTGCGGCGTAATTTCCATGAATGAAGGTTCCGATCGGTGGAAACTCGAGGATAATTCAAGGATTACACGTTTATTAATACCGTCGCGTAACTCCGAGGAATTCTGCTTTTTCCCCCCGTTTAGTTCCGCTCGAAAAACAGTTCATGAATCGCTCGGACGTCATCGAGATCGCTACTGACCAGCGCAACCGCGTATTTACATACCGATCTAATTCTGCTTACACCGAGGAACGTCGATGTATAATTATCGATAGGACTTCGCACAGAAGCGAAAGAATGCATAGAAGAAAACAGAATTCTGCTTCTCGCAGATCGTCTTTTCAAGTCCTAAGCTTTCACGAATTTCCTTTGGAATAAACAATATTATTTTTAGTTATTCAAGGATTTACTCGGTTTTCTAGGAAATTCCATAATATGTTGTACGATCATTTCAGAAGTCGAAACACTAATTTTCTCAATTTCTCTAATTTTCCCTTCTAAACTGAAGCCCATTGGCTTCTGAGTGACTCAATCGACAAGCAATTAACCCTTTACTCTCGGAGATACTTAGAAATAAATAAAAGCTTCAGCAGATGAAGCTGAATTATCCATCGATCGCTAAATTGAATACAGAAAAAGGAAAGTACGCACTGATCTCTTGCTGTTCGAGTGATTAAATCATTCGTCTACAACTCAGTCTTGCAAATATAGAAATTTCATCTCGAAATGTCGAAATGCAAAGGGTTACTATAAACGAAACGAGATTACCTCGGATAAAAGACACTGCGTTCAGCCGGCGTGACGGTTGACAAACAAGATTCACGGCGCGAGTATTAACGCCGAAAGAGCGAATCGCGGCTCGCCGATAGTTCCGCGGCCGATTACGCCTCGGCGAGAGGAGATCTCGCTTTCAATGGCGATTTCCCTTTCACGAGGGAAGATAAAACACGTTTACAAACAAGTGGCCGCGCCGGGTCCGTCCTGGTTGTTTACATCGCGGCGAGGTCGCGTTCGTTAAACCGATTTCTTCTCATTCGACTGCGAAGATGGATGCACCAGTAGTACTAGTAGTACTAATGCTAAATGTCACACCGAATTCGAGTGACATTTCTTACAGAAACGTGGACATTAATTTCTTTGGTGACGTATCGAACGAACCGAAGTTTGTTGGATATACGAGACATAAGAAAGATGGAGCAATTATTAACACATTCCGGCTAATTTTCAGAAAACTGAATTGTGATGGCAATTTTCATGAGGTCAATTTATATCACTATACATAGAAAAACTCAGATATCATATTGTTATGTGATATATTTTAAATAGATAATCAATTCGAATGAAATTTTATATTTTTTCAATGCTGCGGTAATTAGCAAAGTTGCATAGCTAAGTGTCTTTATATAAAGAGATTCCTCGTTGCCGGTACGCAATTATTAAGAAGAATCTTGATTTCTCAGTTTCTGGTTAATGGAGAAAACTGTTTCGAGTACACGGGAGTTTTGATGAGCGTTTACGTGGCAAAGTGTTCAACTGAAGGGGCAAGCGCGAGCACAGTTTGACGAAGTCGGAGAATCAGTAGAATGAGAAGAAGCTGGACAGACAGTCCAAGCGAAGGTCGAGGCGCGGCACTCTCAAAGTCCGTCGAATAGAACATGCAATACACGAAATGGAATTTCACTCATTTCGATCTTACTTTTAAACGTAGTGTCAGTGGATTGTTGAGATTGTTGTGATTTAAATAACTTCAAACGCAATGTAAATCGGACTAGTTTCATCGACTTTGAGGAAACGAACTTTTACCCTTTGCAATCGAGTGATTCTCAGTGATTATTTTATTTGATGTAACAAAATTGCAGTGTTATATGTAATAAGTTTTGTATAATGCATCGATACGTGAAATGTTTATATAGCTTTGTTTCTTAATTTATGTTTTCTCACTGGTTTCAAACAGTGTCGCCTGTCTCAGAAAGTGCTGAATATTTCTGGTGACCATTTCATTTGATATAACAAAATTGCAGAGTGTTGTATATAATATTGAGTTTTGTATAATGTTTCTTAATTTATTTATGGAAAGTATTCATCGGGAAGTGTCGAATATTTCTAGTGACGAGCTTAATTTTGTTAATTACAGCCAGTCGGTGAAACTAGTCGGATTTACATCGTGTTTGGACTGGCTTCAATTACAATTTCAACGATAACGGGTGCGACGTTTGAAAGGTAAGATTGAAATTAACAGCAAGCTAACAGCAATTCAACGAAACCGACGACGATTCGAACGGGCGCGAGGGAGTATCGTTGCACGTGTCCTCGAGGATCACGTCAGTTATCGGAAAACTTCCCTTGACCCGCGGCAACCCGGCCCCTTATCGGCAATCGCTTTCACGGCGACAGAATCGGCTTTTTATCCTCGCGACGCGTTCGCCGCCGCGAGAATCTTTAGCCTTTCGTGCATCGCTTATATTTCTCCGTGGCGAACGTGAATGGAAATAATTCAGCTGCGTGTAGAATTAAAGTTCAAAGTGCAAGTTCGATGGCGAACCTTGATACCAACGAAAGTTTAACAGTTCACCTTTACGACTTCGCTAATTGCACAACTGTGTTTTTAGCAATATCGTTCGCTAAAAAATATGTTTTACATTTAAATAATTATAATACTAATAAGATTATCGATTAAAAAAATAATTCAAGTTTCTCTGATACGAGCTTCGTTATATCGCCAATTGCACGATCCGGTTTTCTGATTTATAAATTATTTTTTCAGTTATTTCATTAATTCGAACGCAAGGCTTGTTGCCAGACGCTCGCAGGGAACAACATTATTATGTCACGCAGCCGCCGCTCAAGTGCAAAGATTGAATCATCCCACGGGACAAATTGTTTTCATTGGTTGATCACCGAGAGCCGATTTGAAATTCAGATTCACCGCTGCTGATCCTCTTTAATCGAGACGTCTCGGCGACGCGCGGCGAGATTTCAGTCCTCCGATCGTGGACACGCGATAACCGAGGTCGCGGCCACCGATCGAAACGGACGGGAATTAAAGGGAAAAAAAAGAAGCGGCGTCTAAACCGTCGTGTTTATCCGAACGCGAATGGTCGCCGCGGCTTTATCTCGCTCACTGACAAATTCAATTATTTCGTATGACGAAGAATTCGATATCACGGTTATATATATCGAGTTTTCTGCGAACCGGGAGGTTGTTGTTAAACAGCGTGATCTTTTGAAAACAGATTCCGACTAATCGCCGATTCCGGGCTTTTCGTGAGTAACGCGAGACTGTTTCTCATTGTCACGCTCGCCGAACGTAGATTGTACTATTGTTTTGCTGGAAGATCTCTTTCTTGTTTCTTTTGTTGTTGGAAATTTGGAAGTTGGAAGTTGGAGGCTGGGGGATGTAAAGGCTTGAATGTTTGGGATTTGGAGATTGGAGGCTTGGGCATTTAAAGGCTTGAAAATTTGAGAATTTGGAGATTGAAGGCTTGAAAATTTGAGAATTTGGACATTGAAGGCTTGAAAATTTGGGAATATGGAAATTGAAGGCTTGGGCATTTAAAGGCTTGAAAATTTAGGAATTTCCGTTTGAGAATTCAGAGCTTTGACAGTGAAAACATTTAACAATCAAAGAGTTCAGATTTAGAAATTTAAAGATTTCAAGCGTTTACACCAAACGTTCTCGAACTGTAAAACACAATAGACTACACTAAAAATCGAACGTTGCTAAACGAAAAATTCCAATTTTTTCCGGTAAACCACATGTAGCGTTTATTCGATCGAACCTCGGACAACACTTTACTCGATCATGCACTGCAGCGATGCGCGAAGTCCCCGTGTAAAACTGTCTCGCGTTACACGGGCTATCGTTACGGTCTAATCATCGTGTTACACAAGTGTTACCAGGAACTGACATTTACTGTCTCACCGAGAGCATGGACGAACTCTGTAAGAGGCAGCCGACCCTCCGCGAACAAGGATCCGTGAACATCGCGAGGACTTTCCTATTTCCATGTCGAGTCTCGATACATTCTTCGGAACCTCGCAATTACGATCGATTACCCTCGATGCACTTATCACTGTAGACTCGACATTTCACACGATACAGAAGATACTTGCAGTAATCGAAAAATTCTTATATTCCCCTCGAAACGAAATTGAGGAATTAACCAGTTAACTGTGTTTGACGAGTATACACGTCATCTTTAAATTATTAATGCTGCTAACTTTTTCAACGATGGATTATCTATTTTTTGAGACAAACATGTAATTCTTCGTTTCGCTTTAGTTATTCATTAGGATATATTTTAAGCGCATTTTGCCTGCATTTAACGAGTATACACTTCATTATTTGATTTATTGCGCGCACAACGAGAGATTTTTCAAACTAAATTCCACAACTGGTTAAGAAATTATTCCGAGGAACAAGAGCACGATAAGACCATTCGAATATTAAAACAAACGTAGCTAATTACTTTTACAACTGAAATATTTTCCCTCGCATTGGAACATTCCGAATTACCGTTCCCATCGGTAGAACTCGTATAGATCAAATTTCAATTACAGATAGAATTGGTACAGTTTATCAGTAGAACTACCAGACGAATCTAAAATGAAATCTAGAAATTATTCCGAGGAACAAGAGCACGATAATACCATTCGAATATTAAAACAAACTTAGCTAATTGCTTTTACAACTGAAATATTTTCCCTCGCATTGGAACATTCCAAATTTCTATTCCCATCCGTAGAACTCGTATAGATCAAATTTCTATTACAGATAGAATTAGTAGAGATGAAAAATAAGAGACGCTTCTCGGGACATCAGCGAGAAAAACTGATCTAGTAACACCGAGTGAATTGCAGACCGATTGGAATCCGAATAAAATGTCCATTTACTGCTCGATAGATCTAGTATATTATAGATCCGACCGGTCCGGCGAAACGTTCGTCGCCGACTGAAGGATCCGAGACGATCGCGGAGGTCCGCGATCGAGAAACAGGGATTAAAACGGAAAGATAAGGACTTCCTAACCCTTCTCGCGGGTTCGAGAGCCGAGCATGCAGAATTCCGCCGGGTATTTCGAGGGACTCGGCCTCGAGGGTATTATTCTCGATCGCGGCCTTCGCCGGAAGCTCGCCGGCCGCCGATGACACGATAATAAGTCGCGGGAAGCGGCTTCCGAAGGCTCGTTCTCTCGCTTTTTCACTCGGGAACGTAAAACCCGCGTCCTTAATTTCGAATTCCATGGAAACGCAGGGGAACCGCAGGCAATTGGACGGGGAACCGAGCAACTCGGAACACTATTTTCTTTCTGCGATTCGCGAATACTTGGGAAAATACCGTGCCTTTGGAAAATGGTGAACTAGATTTTCGTTTCACTTGAAACTGTGCAAGTCTTTGCAGGGAACTGTGTTTTGTCAGAAATTGCAGTTTATTTTACGTTATTAACCAGTTAACTGTGGAATTTAGTTGAGAAAACAGCGTGTACTCGTCGAACGCAGGACGAATACGTGGAGTATATTTTAATGAAATATCAAAGCGAAACAAAGAATTACATGTGTATGTGAAAAAATAAAGAATTCATCAATGAAATACTTAACGTCTAACTACACAACAGATGATATTTTTTTAAATGAACTCAGAGAGATCACCAGTAAATTGAGAAACAAAGCTTTGTCAATATTGCACGCGTCGATGCGTTATACACGGTTCAATATTAAATATCAAATCAAGTGGTGACTGAGAAGGGTTAAATACTGGGAAAGAGAAGCATCTCGTTTTGAGGATCTTCAATTTCGCTTTGAAATTAAGAGTAACTGTCCCTTAGTGTAGTAGATTTGATGTCCTTTGGTACTTTAAAATTTGAATCCATAAATATTGAAATTATATCTATAAAATAAGTCTATAAAAATTGAAATTTTCGTTGAGATTAGAGGTCCCGAGGATTTCCTGCCTCGTTTTAGAGTTAGTGGAAACTGAAGTTCTCCGGAAATTAACTATTTCTTAGTGGTTCCAAACTGAAACTTCTAAGTGACAATGATAATCATAGTCTAGAAATATGAATATTTATTCATTCAGACACAGAAGCATATTAGAATCTTTTCGAATCGAGATTCGACGAATCTCTCGCGGAAATGATGCAAGGAAGGTGCCACCAGTGCCAAGAGCAACAGGAGTAACTACATCTAGCCTTCGTTTATTTGCCAACCGTTGCTTTCAGTCATTTGGAACATCGGCTGTGCGTAATCCGCAGTGTTCAATTACGATTACGAGGAACTTAATCGCCTCGCCATCTGCGTTTCGCTGCTCGATGGTCAGCCGGCTGCTCCAACTTTTCCATCGGATGGAAATCAATCAAAACAACGGATCAAGACGCATCCGAGATGAGTGACGTATGCAAATCAGGGATTTACGAGGTGGCAAACACTCCGCGGTACAACAGAACCGCATTAACATTCGCAATCTATTACCGAACCCGCGAACTCGACGAGGCGCCACGTGAGTTACAGCTAAGCACTTCGATTTAATTGCGACGTTAATTGAACGAGTGTCTGGAAGAATGTGTGTCACATTGGAGGAAACGTCGCTGGCTGGCAGAGCGGTTCATCGCTCGGTGCTTCAACTGCCGACGTGAAATTTCCTTGAGGTTTCACAATGTGGAGGTTCGAACGTTTAACCCTTTGAACTCCGTAGGCTCCAATATTATAATCAAAGAAACTACCTCAAAATTATCAGATCTTCCACATATTCAAATTTCGTACTGAAAAGGGGAATAAGATCGAAGGAATGTTACAGCATTTTTCATTTTCACTAGATACCATAAAAATTGGTTGCTGATAGATTGCAAAACCATCTGGAGTGCTAAGGGTTAAAAGATTAAGAATTTGAAGCTTCGAAGGTTCGAAAAATCCAGAATTTTAACAGCTGAACAGCCGAAAATTGAAGAATTTCAAATTCGATAAATTTCGAATTCGAATAAACGAATTTCGAGAACAGCGAAACGATTCCATTCGCCGACCAGTGGAAAATTGGTCGCGAGGAAGTCTCTAAAAGGCTTCGACTAGAATCGATCCGGCGATTCAAGGAGATCGGGAAATCGAACGCGAGACCATGTTCGTCGAGCGTTGACTGTTTCGACGTAAAAGTTTCTCTAAACAACTCGAGACTATTTATTATTAGACTGCGAATGTTTACATTATTCGTATCGAGTAGAAACCTGTGCCGTAACGAACTACTCGTCAGCTCCTCTAATTTCGCTCACCTGTTCAACAATCGATCGAACGGTAGTTTCGACGCGTCCAGAAAGAGCTCCCGGTTTCTCGGCTTCTTTTCGAGCGAACACTGTTTCGACGAATCGTCCGGACTTTTCACGAATTTCCCCGCACGCTTAATTTTAACCGCGGTCCCGCGGCGGCTGCCAAATGCTCGTCGGAAACAACCGTTCCACGATATATGCCATTAGCTGTCGGTCGAGCGGTGATTAATGCCGCCACGTGAACAACACTGTGATTTATATTTAAAGAACCCGCTCGGTGTATCGGCCAGCCTCGTTTGTCCATATTAGATGACGATGGAACCAATGGAACGTTCCGAGAATTGGGAACATTGACACAGTGATATTGTTCTTGGAACGAACGGGGAAACTTGGGGAAACTTTGGGAAACAAATACCGAAGAGACGCCTACGATTCATCCCCTGAGTTACCGTGACAATCTCAAAGGGGATGGAAATTAGTGAGAAATAAAAATTCAGAAACTACAGCTTTAACACTAGGTTAGGAATATTATTTTGTAAATGTTTACAGTTTCTACAATTTAAATAAACGATCATCAATTCTTTTAGGAATAATAGAATCAAGTGTACTTGTATTAACACAAAACATTCAAGTAAAATAGTTCTGTCTCTTAATTTATAGAAGATAATCATCTCTCAATTTCGTCTGTCTAGTTAGAAAGTGCATTTCTAACAAAATACTTCCGAATTAAAGGACAGAATCTGAGAATTAACAATTCACTACCCACCATAATCTCGAAAGGGGATGAGAATTCATAGAAACAACCCTTCACCGGCTAAAGTAACATTTGTTTGTCTGTAGACGAATATTTCTCAGCGTGAATCCTACATGGAAAGTAAGTAAGCGACGTTCGTTGGTCGAATTCGGTGGACAAATTTTCGCGAGCCTAACTGGACGCCGCGGGAGAGGGGGTTAATGCATTTCACATCGTTCCGTTGCGTAATTGAAGCACGCGCGTGCGTGCTCGTCGGAGAACGGGTGGTATCTCGCGGCGAGCGCAGTCAGATTTTGTGAAAGGTGGACCTAGGCGCGGCCAAGGACCGGTCGCAGAGTAAACAACCGAGCGATGGTATTTTTCTAGTCCCGATATATCCCTCTCACACGAGTACGCGCGCCTGTGAGCGTCCACACGCGCGACTGTGCAGATACACGCGCGTATTCCGCATGAATAATTTTACGAGTGATATGTTTACGATCAATAGGCGCCGTATTTTACGGACGGACGGACGAATTCGATACAATGTCAGGGAAGAAATCGAGTGTAAACACACACTGCTGCATACGTGGCTTCGGAAACGAATTCGCGTTATTAACCCCTTGATGTACTATCTACTTTCGCCAGGAAGCTCATGCACCATTTTACTATCGACGATTTGGAAGAAATGCAACGAAACTGTTCGTCCTACAAGTGGAGATTTTATTTATGATTTGGAACGAACGAATTTCATTTGAGGATTCAATTACTTAATTGGGTGGCTCGTTTCGTTTCGTTAATGTAGAACTTATACGAGACTGTTTATGTCGAACGCGGACAATGCAATTAATGTTTCGTCAGAAACTCGTGTGTATTTATAGATTAATCAATTATGTATCTGTCAAGTTAGAACTGCCTCGAATGTTCGTGTCACTTTGGGATTTGCCGATGAACGATAAAATAATGGAAACGATACGGAGTAAGATAATTAAATAAGAAAAGGTGAATCAATTTGTGAACAGGTGATCGATTTAATTTTATGTAATGGAATTGAATTTGCCTCTTATATTTTATAGAATAAAAGAGGATAAGGGTTGAGATGAATTTTGGGGTGTCCAAGTGGCACCCTAGTTGCCGAGAACTTAAACATACTTTTCATAATTCCGGTGTTAGCGTTCATTAAAAATGAAACAACCAGCTCCGTTTGCGTCAAAGACGTTATCGGCGAACAATCATCTGCATAATATGCATAATTTCAGTTCCATGAATAATAATTCCGTATCGCCGGCCTAGGATCGAGCGAACCGCCTTCTTATTCTCGAAGAAATTCGAAAAGCAAAAATTCTGGTTTCCATCGTTTCGAACTTCAAAACAATTCAGACAACAAAATTCCTCGGAGGACCCGCCTCCTCTCGTCGTTTAAACGGACTCTGACGTCTTCCAGAGAGAATTTACATAACCGCGTTTCAAACGCACTTTTACTTCTCATTCACGCTACTCGGAACTCATTGTACCGTTCCACCGAAATTAAAATCAAACGACCGAAGATACAATAAAACGCAACCAAACAAATGACGATGCGACACGGTCGATGTCGTCGAGACTCGCGATATTCTATCGTCGCTACAAAGAGTCTTGCGTAACGCGATATTTTATTAAAACAAACATACTTTTGTAATCTCGACGACGCTAAATGTTGACGCATGCACGTGTAACGGTTCCAATTAATTGATCGTTAATATTGGCGTCTGATTTCAATGTCACGCGAGCAGAGAGTTAACTAGTCTATCGATATAAACACTGATCAATTCCTTTTTAGTAAATTTATGTTATTTAACCCTTTGCACTCGGGAGGTGAGTCACCAGTTGGTTTGATACAGTAAAATTATAAAATTTGATGTTTAAAGAGTGTCGAATATTTCTAGTGAAGAACTTTCGAGTGCAAAGGGTTAATAAGAAAATAATCCAGAAAAACGTGAGCCACAATTATTAATCATTCCATCATCCCTTAATTCTAAAACTTATTATTCTACTTATTTAACACCGTTCTCGAGAAGCTCAGAACGGCACGGTCGCGGGGATAAAAATCGGAAACCGGAGAACAATCGGCAGATCCTTTACCTTCGTCCTTTGTTTCAGGAACTTGGATAGCTTGGCGATGGGGTTGGGGATCTTTGGCTTCGGCATTTTGACTAGATTCGTACACGAAACTTTCCCTTATCAGTCTTTATCTCTCCTCGTTCGTTCCCCCTCGGTCTCTGTCACTCCGGCACTCGCGTGAAAACCACTTTTACATCATGCGTTTCGTCGCTCACGAATCTCTCCGGCCGAGACTTTCTAGAAGCTAGACGCCAACTCCGAACGGGTGGCGTGTGGCGTGCAATGTCGCTCGAAGTTTCGCGTGCCGAGCACACGACACTTGGCACTAGATGAGATAGGCTCACCCCTTCCCGGCGTTGGATCGTTGCGAAATGTAACAGTTCGATATAGAGACACTACACGTTAACCCTTCTGGGTCCAGAATATCTTTCGGATACCAGGAAACCGTGCAGCGTCATTTGTTATTAACGAACGTGAGAACTACAGATGCCTTTCATTTGAAAAACTGGTCAGTCGTTTAATTACATTAATGGGAATAAAATGTTCAGCTCTAATTTCAAGTGAAATATCCTCCACCGGACCACAAACCGAATAGAATAGAATCAGGTAGCACTGTTCGCGAAGCTCCGATCGCGAGTATCGATCACCGAAGTAAAAAAGAAACGAGAGAAAGGGTTGGAAATTGAAACACGTTCACTCGGATGTCGCGGTCTCGTTCGGAGTGCGCCTGCTGTCCGATAGACTGGAGTCTCCGGCGCGAGAGACGATGATTTTAGAGGAACGTGTAAAAAATGATGGCAAGACGAAAGACGGTTCGACTAGGTTTGTTTTGATTCCGGGCGGATCGATCGCCGCGGGGCGTGTGCAACACTTCACTTCGCCGAGGACTGAAGCAACACTGGATGCGACCGCGGTTACGGGGTGAGTATAATAGAGGCGGAGGCGGGGCGAGAGGGAAAGGGGGTAGGGCGTTCGAGAGCAATCGGGGCATCGCGCAGCCAGGAGCGCGCAGCACGTGCTAACCGGCCCGGCGAGCCGTGAACGACAGCGTGCGTCCTGTCGCATCTCGCCTTGTCGCCTCCTCTGAGCGTTGTCACCGCCTGGTTTTTGGAGGTCTGCCCGGTGCGACCAGTATAGACGACGCAGGGGGAGGGGTTAGGCATCTTCCGAATCGTTTTTGACGCGTGTCTCATCGGGATGATTGGTTTCGATCTTTTTTTGGAGGAGACGTTCGCCGAGCTGACGATTGATTGTTGATTATCGCCGTTGACTAGATGTTGCCTCGGATCGTTCGTTGAAGGAATTTTTGGCACGAGGTTTCTCTATTGTTCGTGTTTCATTCTAACTCTTGCCGTTCACTTTTCGCTTTTGTATCTTCAATTTTCCATATTTCTGTCTGTTGTCTACTCTTCATTCTTCTGCTTGCCATCTTTCGTTTCTTTGATTCGTAGTTTCATTCTAACTTTTTTCATCATCTCAGTTTCCACTTTTTCACGCCGTCTCGCCTTCAAGGGGAGTTTCCCGGCGAACGTTCGAGGATCTCGCGGTTCTGCGACGTGCAGAATGCATCGTGCACACGGTCACGTCCGCCCAGAACGCAACGAGCGTTGCCGGCTACTGTAAACGCGATAGCTGTCGCTCGATTGTCACGGTCCGTTAATTGGTCACGGTTAATACGCGAGAAGAAAAAAGGAAAGGTTCCGTGTTCTCTTTCCTTCGAGGCGAGTGTCGAGTACGAGAATCGACACGGGAGCGTGGGTTGATGTCGCTAAATTAATAAATCGTGGCCCAAAATTTCGATCGACTTTGTCTATAAGAAAACGCGAAAGTGTTACCGAACGAATGGATTCGATAATTTACTAAAATCAATAAAAGAATACGACGGTTTCGGTGGTTCTAGCGGAGAAGAAAAAATGCGCGTGAAAAAGAAATATACAGAAGGCACGATAAGAACAATAAAAAATCAGAAAGCGGCATCGGCCTCCGAATCATTTAGAGAACAATATTGTGTACGAGAGATCAACATGTGGTCGCAAGTATCTCGTGTCGAAGATAAAGAGAACGGCATGGTTTTTACCGTTACGTGGCAAAATACAGATAATTTCCTGGCACAAACTTTCCATGCAGTCCACGTGCACCAAACGAGGAACCGGCAGCACGAGGTATTTAAAGCCCCGGATCAAAGTGGACCCGGGCATCGGCGGATCGTTAATCTCGTAATAACGCCCGGCTCGAGTCACAATGGAATAATCGTACAGTGGATTTAGGATCGACCGGAAGGTTCGATACCTGAGCCGCGCTCGAAATTTTCCAATTCCTTGCCGTGGAAATATTTTACGGTTCCGATAGGGGAGAGGCTATCTTGTTTGACCTTTATCATCGCCGAACGGCTGGTCCGTACTTCCCGTAAACCGCGATGATCTTTTGTGTACATTGGGATAAGCCCCGGAACATACACGGTATCGTAAATGATTATTGCCGCCGGCGAATGGAAGGCTTACGCTCCGAGCGGCACGAATTATTGCGTCGAACGGCAAGATATTGCGAGAAGTAGGTTTAGGGTGAGTGCCCACTTGGGAACAAGTATCGAGGCTCGCGTGCTGTATCCACATGGGACAAACTTTCCAGATTTACGACCGGTGTCCGCTTAGGGGAAAGTTTCTGGGTTTACACCCCGACTAGGGACGTGAAACACGTTTCGAGTATTATGCTGCGTACCCACGTGACAGAAAATTTCGAGGTTACATCGCGTACAAATTTTATATTACAAAGCGTATTCGAACGAGAAGAATGTTACTTCTTTACTTTGTCTATAGCAAACGTATAATTGGAATTCAATCGTCTAATAATGATAATTATAACGATTCTTAGTAACCTAAAGCTGTATCCGCACGATGATTGCGAGCACATCTTCCATCCAAGTAAATAATTCTTTACCTTACGCTGTATCCACTTGATAACCTAGCATTAAGCCACGTATTCAGCGCACAAAAATTTCCAATAATAAAGCCGCGTACCCACTGGATAAGGAAATGTTGACGGAGAAGCTACTTCTCCGTTGATTTCTGGGCGAGCCGCGATATACCCGGGGCGCAACAGTTGGAAAAAACCGGCCGGTGGAATGTAATGTTTACTCCACGGTTCGGCAACGCGTCGCGTGTTGGCGCCATGCTTCTCGGCCGCCGGAGCAATTTTAGCAAGGGGGCGGCTGAGCCTCTGTGCTCCGATGGCACGGAGTCGAATTCTTGGCAGTGGGCCGAGAAAAGCCGAGCTAGCGAAGGTTAAAATCTCCCGGTGTCCTCGAACCGACGTGGCACGACTTGAGGACGGAAATGTCGGTCATCGTTCTTCGAACATCCCTTGGGTCGCGTTCGTCGGTTCCATTTGTTAGGTCATCCCGTGAGTAACGTTATTTTTCAAATTTCCGTAGATATATAAGAATCAAATTCAAGCGACTGGTTTCGATTTGTTTCTTTCGCGATTGATGGCTTGGAAGCATTGAACGTTCGAAATGATTTTGACAATGGTTACCGGTGTACTATAACGAATGTCCGAAGAAACAGAAATTCTATTACATTTTTCATAGGGATCACATATCAATTGTATTAAATGCTCGTTAGTTCTAGTGTTAAATTAGCCACTGGAACTTTTTCAGCTGACTCATCTTATATGATAACGATACGCGACATTAGAAACGAATTAGGACTTCTGTTTGCTTGTCGCATCCAGCGATAACAGTCCTTTGCCTTGATCTTGCTAGAGTAGAAACAGGATCGCGATCTTTGTAAAGTACTCCCGCTAAATCCTTGAGATTTCCTTCCAGAATCCCCTATTTTTAGCTCGGGCTATTTTTAACGGGTTTCTCCGTCGAGGGGGAGAGGGAGCAATTAACAAGAGAGGGTGAATCAGTGACACGGCGGAGATAATGGCCTTGAGACGCCAATTCCTCGGCCCGTGGATTACGTCTCTGATAATCTCTGTACACTCTGATCTCTTTTTGTTGTCGTTCCCTTCGCACGCTTCTTGTCTTCTGTCATGTATACACTCTCTTTTCTTCTTTCTCGTTAGAGCCACTGAAACCGCGATGATTTCTGTCGTAAAAATGGAACGATAACCGGCGCTACGGGCCAACAAGATTCTGAGCGACGGCTGTTTGACCTAAATGTTGCGTCCGCCGAAGAATCTTGTGTTTTTTCAAGCAACAACGAGAACTTCGTTTCTCATCCAGCCTCGCGTTAGCGACCGGTCACTCGTCTGTATATCCCCGCAGTTTGCTTTACGAAATTCGTTACATTCCCTTGGAAATTTCGCTAAACTTGCAGCAATTCTTCACTTAGGAATAGATTTGTTTCGAAGTAGTTTAATATCGATGACTTAAGCAAATGATTCATCGATTGATCGATTATGACATTACAATTTTCAGAATAAAAGTGAAACTGTTTATTTTCAAGATTATTTCGGATATTCGATGTTTTCAAGACGTCCATAATCGCAAACAAACAAATCGAAACCAGTCATTTTGATTGATGCAGGTAGTTCCAGTGTTAATCCCTTTTAAATTTTAAACATTTCAGCGAGATGAAATATTTCTTTCTTCTCTGTCGCTTGAACAATTGATGTTGAACCCTTTTCGAAAATTTTTCACTTGAAGTTTTCTTTCTAATTAGATGTAGACAAGATTCTTTAAAATGAATTCAACAAGAAATCATACGTAAATTAGGTACTAAAGCTATTTTCCTTCAATATTTCACGTATCGACGCAGTATACAAAGGTTAATGGTGAATACGAAAGTTTATAATTTTGCTGTATCGAATCATCTGACGACTAGGAGTCTCTCGAGTGCAAGGGGTTAATTCAGCTTCATCTGCCGAAGGTTTTTTATATTTCAAAGGATGTCCGTCCGCGAAGGGTTAAAGAGCAGACAGCGCGACAGGGTGCAAAAGGGGAAGAGAAAAATCCGAGGAACGCGGAGGAACGTGTTTCCCGATGACGCTAATAAATATATCCGTCCGGCGGATAGATCAACAAAACCGCGGCCGAGAATAGCTCCGGATTCACCGGTCGCGTTCATTGTTGAAGAACGGGCCGCCCCGAACACCTCTATTTGGCAAATGAAGCCGCGGAACGGAAGGAGTGACGCGCGCGCGTTTTGCCCACGGCCTTCCGGAAATAAATCGGTCACAGTGGCATCACGCGTCGGCCGTTTACGACTCATTAACCTTCCGTGGACCGGAATATAGACGAACCGCCGCGTTCGTCGTCGGCTTTATCCTCGTGTTAATCGGGCACGAACGAATTAATTAGTCGCGGTCGCGGACTTTTCAAACTTGCGGAGATTCTTTCGATGAAAAGCGGAATTAACTCGCCGGAGATTCGAATGGTAGAAAAGAATCAGGTGTTAATCCTTTGCACTCGATAGGTGACTCGATGCAGCAAAACTATGCAGTTGAATATTTAATGTTTCAAATTGAAATATTGAAATAAATTAGTTTCAAACGATATGACCTGTATCTCGTCAGAAAATGTTGAATATTTCCATTGAGAAACTTTCGAGTGCAAAGGGTTATGTTAAGATCTTTGTCGTTTGAATAATTGAATTATTCAAGTGAGAAACAGTACATGATTATTTTCTTTATTCTTTCACCTTTCCAAACGTTGCACTTCGAGAGAAATTCCATTTTCAAGAAGACGATTAGAAAAATGTGAAATCGGAATCTAGTTTTTTCTAAGAAATCCCACGAAAGACACTACGGTTTGTATAATTCGTATATTCCCTCGTGTCGCGTGCATCCCGTGCAACGCTGCGCTCTCGAGTTCCCCATAAATGCTGTCTACCGATCAACGATCGATTCCACCGGTGCGTACGCGTAGAGGAGGGGGCGCGCACTCGCATGCATGCAGTTCGGTGAACTTCCGTTGCAGGTGTTATCTTCGCCGAAAGGAATTTTAAACACGGCGTCAAACACAGAGCGTCCAACGAGGAATCGATCGGTCGACGGGGCACGGCAAAAGCGATCGGAAATCAATCAGCGACAATAACAATAACAACAACGAGACAGGGAACGCGCAGCCGGTGACAATGCGCCGGTTCGTGATACAGGGTGTGCCATTTCGTTGGAACAAGCTGCACCTTCGAGAAGGTTAGAGGTGGGAAAACGTGTTGTAAGTCGAAGTTACAGTAATCTGGAAATACTCTGATGCATTTGTGTACACGGGTGCACCTGGGAAATGCGGTTCTTGTGTAACGCGGAGTTGGGTGTAATGTGATTTGATCGTACATTGAGATCGACGATCGAAACGCGAGTTTTTCGCCGATCGGAAGTTACTATTCGCGATTGTTAATTGTAAATATCAATGTATAGCTATTAACTTACATTCTGGTTTCCGTGCTACTGTATCGAAGTGTAATAATTATAGAAATTGAAAAGAATCGATGTCACATGTTAATTTTTTCCTTGACTCGGTCACCTTTCAATTAATCTGGCTGATTTTCGAATGAATTTAACTAATACAATGTCAATTAATTGGACTGATTGAATTTCAAATCGAATGAGAAACGGTCAAATGAAATTTCGCCCAACTTCACTGCGAGGAAGAGAGAAGTGACGCGCGAGGTGTGGCTTGTTTCTGGGTTGCGTGTGCGCTAGAAAAAGGGTGCGTCAATCAACAACGAACAATACACTATTGTGCGATAGGTGTGTGTCCGGTGTGCGTGTGATAAAACAACGATCATCGTCGGGGAGTATGGAAACGGGGAATAATCTCGGTACCTCCGGGTCCTGGATCTGCTCCGAATCCGCGGACGTGCTCGACGTCTTCAGGATGCTGTACAGCTTTACGTAGGGGGCCTTGATCAGCTGTTAGCCAATACAATATCGGCCGTTTTTAGCGATTCAATACTTCGGTGTTTCGTCGAACGGCTAATCCGTGCGCGCGCGAACCTCGCGTCGATCCTTTGCTATCGATTTGGTCGTTGAACGTCGAGGAACTCGGCGGGTTTCGTATTTTTCGACTAAACCGCGTCATTCAACGATTCTCTAACTAGGTGATTCGGTAATCACCGAATAATTTAGTAATCTGACAATATAATAACTCGGTGACTTAGCAATCGAATGACACGCCAAT
The DNA here is from genome assembly GCF_051020985.1 of Nomia melanderi. Lineage (NCBI taxonomy): Eukaryota > Metazoa > Arthropoda > Insecta > Hymenoptera > Halictidae > Nomia > Nomia melanderi. The sequence goes on along the minus strand of NC_135006.1, from coordinate 18,104,907 downwards.
CGGATAATTCGGTAATAATGCTTGTCGACGCGAGGATCGACGGCGTAGCTAGCAACTACTCTCTATCGTCTGTTCTATTCTCCGCTCGGTGTGAAAAATGAAAAAAATCGACGGCCTTGAAAAAACAGAAGCTCGGGGGCGAAGGGACGCGAGAGAATGAGGGAAAAGTTTAGCGCTCGCCGAGCAAAAGAAACGAACGATCCTGAAGAATGCACGATGCGATGAGCGAAGCGGGAATGCTGCCGATGACGATGACGGGCCCCGAATGACGATGAGGAACGAAGCGAAGTGCGAGGAAACTCGAATGAAACACGCGAATTCGGCGCGAGCGATGATCGAACGAACCGTTTCTATCGTATGCTGTATGGTGGTCGAGTGATTTGTTATGGTGGCACGTTATCGCGCCGAAGAATCGTGCGAAGAATCGTGCGAAGAATCGTCTAAAGATTCTACTAACTGATTATTCTTCTTATTTCTCGATTAATATTCTTTGACTGTATTAGAATATAACATAACAATTGAAAATTGTGTACAATCTTCGTCGTTTTACCATTTTTATCGAGCAACTGCATGTTATATCGGAGCTTCCGGCGCTCGGAGACAGCCATTGATACGAAAATGGCGGAACGGTGATAGATCGATCGTTACTGTTCCATTCAATTGTGTATTCTTACAATTGCTATCTGTTGCAGTATTTATAGCATAACAAACTATTGCCATAACAGAGTTTAATTCAGTTCAATTCTATTTATAATTCATCGAGTCTTCGGCGCGATAACGCTAAATATATCGGCGCTTCGCACAGCTAAGTCTAAAGCGACCGGTCGAATGGCTGATTACCAAATAAAAGTGAACAAGGTAGATGATCGATTCTTAGCGGAATTAGAAACAGGAGGAGGACCATTGAAAAACCGATTACTCTTCTATGTCTATAAACTGAAATGACGAGAAAACGCAGAATTCTAAACCAAACTTTAACCCTTAACGGATCGGAAGTGTTTCAAGTTTCACCGCGAAGAAATACCGCAATACGGATAACAGGCGGAAAGAAAATTAATTAGATAGTTAATTGTGAATATTGCGACAAGAACAGCGATGAAAATAACAAAATGATTGTTGTCGCCGACAAGTACAAGTGTCATTCCTCCGTTAAGGGTTAAAACTTGTCATTTGACCGGTACGTTTAGTGTTAATGAACGACAATGAGCGACAAAGGAAAGCGTGACGAATGCGATGATGGGACGAGCGTCGTTCGACACGGAAGATTTTCAACCGTTCGAGATCTTAAACGAACACTCACCTCCCATGATTCTCTGGTCAGGTCGGAGATGTCGTCGCCATCTTGGTTGCGAGGCTTGCCGTCCTCCGCGGTCTCGCCGGCTTCGCCAGGCTCGTGCGGCGACAATTCCGGCGACAGATCCGTGTCGGTGTCCACCAGGATGTAGCCGCGCTCCTTCCAGTACTCCTCGTCGAGCTCCCCATAAAGCGACGGCACCCACGCGTGGATGAACCTGTACAGATCGTCCACCCTGCGAACAACCAGACCGAATCACGCGTGTGAATGACAATGGAACTCGCTCGTCCGTGTCGGGTGCGCGCGGATAATTAACCTTTTCAGGGTCAAATTTTCATTCTTTAGAATAGAGAGATGATTTTGACTGCAGTTCGTTTTGTTCAAATTGATAGTTCAAGCGTTCGATGGACTTTAACCCTTTGCGGACGAAGATTCTTTGATCAATTGTATAATTGACAGAACGAAAGGAAACTACGTACTCTTGTCATTCAATTAAATCACTCTTTTGTGACTTAGTCTTCAAAATATGAAAATCTCATCTCTACGGAGTATCATTCGTCCGCAAAGGGTTGTTTTTTCTATAAAGATACAGACAATACACAAAACTGTCGGCAAGACTTGCATAAAATAAGCACCAGCAAAGTTTCGGAAATAATTGAACACGCTGCACGGATATGTTTGAATAATAAGGTACCTTTGATGGACAAAGGGCAGAACGTGTCCGACCGCCGGCGACACGTGTTCATTGTAAACAAAGTTCACCGCGTTGCTCAGCCCGCTCAGCGTCCAATTCATGTTTGTTATCTGTGTTCTCTGTTCACGGTGCACGTCGATGTACGTTCGCCAGCGCGCGCGCGCGCGCGCACAGGAAAACGACGGAAATTCACTTTCTACGGCCGCGTTCTGTCTCACTCGCGCGTGTCGGAGACCCTGCAAGGACGTTTCCTACTTGACAGGCCTACGATCGCGTTGATCCCGTTCCTCCCGGGCTTGGCAGGCTACCGACTATTTTTAAGCCGTTCACGGTGCAGTTCGGACGATAACCAGAGCCGCCGAACGGGTAAAATTAGAAACGGGCATCCGAAACTCCAGTATTCCTTCTAAACTCCCCGGTGCGTTTCGGTTCGTCGATTTACGGTCCGTGGATCTATCGATCTATGGAGCACGGATGGTAAGATTTCGTAGATCAGGTCACGGGTAATTAGGACGATCGACTGACTTACGAATTATAGAAATCGCGAGAACTCGTAGTTCAGATTTATAGATCACGGACGGTTATGGGAACTGTTTATTCATAGATCACGGATAATTGTGGACGTCCGTGGATTTGTAGATTACAGACGATGCGAACTCAGCTTTATAAACTGCGGATGAGAATTCTCAGACCACTGACCCTGAAATCGAGCGTTATGCATTCGTTTTTAGATGACGTTCAATTTACTTATCGCCTAAGCGATATTTCACGCGTTTTATCGCTTACGCGGGTTCGCGTAACAACGACCAAATGAAAATACGAGCCGGGTTCAATAAAATTCGAATTATACTTGCAGAAACGCTCGCGGAGCTCAGCGGAGCGAAGGAATTGAATTAATTTCGTATCCTCGCGGGAAACGCGTTACTCGCTTATTATTATTAGAATAATCGTCGATCGAAGATATTATCTTCCAGGTAAGCAGATAATGAAACTCGCGTTAATCGGGTATGTCCGACGCAAAGTATTTTTAACGTATCGAACTATTTTTATGGCGACGAAGTATTCGTGGACCTAAGCCAACGAGGAAATATAACTATCCGCGATCTATTTACGGTTCGAACAATGTACGAGCGAACCGGAATTTTTTTATCTCGTTTAGCCGGGCCCCTATCAGCGCAGCGCGAGCTTCACGGTGATCGATGGTTCGATCGTTAATAAGAACGACAACGTTCGAACTAGTCCGGCCGCGGACGAAACTATCCACAACACTCTGACGCAACGCGGCGAATCCAAACGTGGCACTTGTTAGAGTCGCGCCAGTTGACTGGGAGGCATTAGCGAAATGAGTCACGGAGGAACTCTGACTGTAGCTGCCACGATTACCTAAACTGACGTAAACGTCGGCCGCTGCCCGTCACGTGCGAATTACTAAACCGATTTTTTCCCTTTGCAACGCGCGATCATTATTGCCGGTGGATCCGTGACACGCCTGCTCGTGCACTTGTCAGTCTCGGTGGATTATTTTTGAAAATTCACTGTATAGGCTTCGCACTTGAAATTCGCCCTTTGGAAATCGAGTTCTACATAGATGTTGAAACATCGAAGGAAATCAAGTTTTATCGCAAAGAGGTGTATTACGTGTTTAATTAAAAGTAATTACTAATTCAAAAGGAAAGCGTGGAATAAAATTTGATACAGACGAATCCACTTTCTTAAGTAGAAATGATCGGTCACGGACAGACACTTTATGAAATTAAGTCGGCGAATAGATAGCAAAGTGAACGTACGAGTGCTACTGAAATAAATCCTGAATGTAAATCGGTAATTAAATGTTTTTCGAGCAGTCCATTATGCAATGTAAATGTGCATACCGAGTGTCCGCGTAACTACTTCGGACGTTAATTATAGATCAGTTTATCGTTTCTAACCACGTGAAGGGTTTCAGAATTTTTGTAAAAAAGTGTTTGCATTTGAAAAGTGTTATTAGCGTTGTCATTGTAGAGCCGAAGTTCTTTCCTGGCGACCTTCCACGGTGTTCATCAAAATGCTTTATCTGTCGCGAATGTTTGTCGCGCGTCAGCAATCTCATTATCATTCGCTTGTTATCAAAAGCGTTCATTCTGCGGTCTGTCGTTTATCATGCGCGAGCTACTTCTGTGGAAGTGCGATCCGGAAGTTGCGCTGCGTAATAGGAGTCGAAATAGGAATGACACAATGAAAAAATACGTATGAACTGCTGCTCTTTTGTCTCCTTTCTTTGAACGTTCAGACTTTTCCGTTCGACAATAAGTACCTTTCATTATAAATATTTGCGACTAACGTAGAAAGGAAACATCGCATAAATTAAAATTGAAAATTGAAGTTTCCGGTTTACAATTATGATGCACAAAGGGTTAAGATCTCAGGATAAGAACGCGAAGCTTACAATGTGTATAAAATTCACGATTGGTAAACCGATAATAGACTGCGAAGTTTCTGCGCAACAGTTTTTCTACAATCAGCCGCGAGACTAAACAGCGGGTTGCACGGTAACGTTGAAATGTTGCACGGTAACGTTGAAATGTTGCACAACCGATTATTAAATGAAACAGGCACGGAATTTTTTTTCCTTTTCGTGGTGCGCGCGAGGCGAGATAATGGACTCCTATTAACCTAATCGAAACCTTTCGGCGAGTAAACAGTTTCGTGTATCCGCGATGCGAGCGATAAGATATTGAAATTTATCTGATCGACGAACAGTGGGAATTCGTTGCTCTCGAAACCCGTTGAAGTTTCTTAGGGTTGGAGGTTTCCGAGATGATCTTTAGCGGTGCAGCGAACGATAATTTAATTACTGAGTTTCCTTTTAAAAGGAACGCGTTATGTATTGAAAGTGTAACTTGTTTGCTAATGTAGCTACCGTATGCAGCTGTTTAGCGGATTGTCTTCGGGAAATTTTATTTCGAAATTCGATCCTATAGATTCTAAAGTGTCATCTAAGAATTACTAAGCTTCAGCATGGTCAACATAAAAAATGCCTCGGTTAACCCCTTGTCTTACAATAACATGGTCAAACTCGCGGTAAAACATTCGAACCAAATGAAATCTTATTCAAATTAAATTCAAATTCAATTCAAATTCAATTCAAATTCAATTCAAATTCAATTCAAATTCATTCAAATTCATTCAAATTCATTCAAATCCATTCAAATCGATTCAAATTCAAATGAAATTTACAATTGAAAGCCAAGCGAAACTTCCAAACGTTCAAATTAAATTACTCCGTTGTTATCAGCGACGCATCAGAGCAAACATGAATCTAGAATATGCCTACAATACTCGTCATTCCTCCCAACGGACTATTAATAACAAAGTGGCGATCAACTTGTCGAATAAATCACGGGAAAAAGCGTTTCCATCTTCCGAGGGGGCAACACGTGGATGACATTAGCCAGCGCGACGGTCTGGCCGCTGACAGATCCCGTTACCTAATCTCGGGGCACGTGACGGGCCGACAGGTGGTCGTTCGGGTCATTAGTTCAACGGGGACGGACGAACAGGCCGCGGCGATCGGCGCGGAATATCGGCTGACTATTAATACACTGACACGGGTGCACTGACACGCGGTTTTCGTCGGGAAACGTGGGTCCAATCGGATATTCGTAGGCATGGGGGCGTGCGCGCGCGCCGCCGTCGCGTTTTCTTACCGCGGACAGACTAACACACGCCGCGTTCGCCGGCCACGGAACGGAAAAGCGGCGCGCACAAGCGAACACACGCGTTCTCGGCGATCACGCGCCGACTTCGCAGTCACGTGACAGCGTGCTCGGTTCGCGTGCACCCGTGGAAACGCGCGCTGTGCGTGTACTGTTCGCAGACGGTGTTCGCTTCTACGTCAACTGAAGGGCAACTGCGACGAGCAAACGCGGAACATGGTTTGACGAAGTCGGAGAATCGGTGGAATGAGAAGAAACGAGACAGTCAAGTATAAACATGACAAAGGCAGTGTCATTAATTTCGATCTTACTCTCTGAAACGTAGTGCCAGAGACTCGTTGAGATTGCTGCGATTGAAATGAGTCCAAACACGATGTAAATCGGACTAGTTTTAAGTTAATATAGTTAATGAAATTAAAAGTTCGTTTCCTTAGTCTATCGGTAACCACGCCCACTATCCCACCGGAACTCGATAGCCACGCCCAGTATTCTATACGTCATTTGCTGGCCACGCCCATTTATTCATTTCATAAAGAAATTGTGTTACCCGCCGAATTTAACGGATAGAAAGTAGGGTGGAAAAGATGAAGTTTGTACTCACCTGTCGCGGGGCACGCTGAACCAATACTCGGGGCGCAGTTTCTTCTTGCCGTAGCTCATGATGGGCGTGGACCGAGGAATCTTCTTGTCCTTCGGTCTTCCGGTTCGCAGTCTCAGGTACAATGGCGGATCGTCGCAGGAACGGGCTGGTCGTGGTATAAGCTCTACATAATTCGACAGAACAATTGAATATAGTGCACGCCCACCGATTCCGTTTCGTTTACATGTTTCTTTTACCCGACGTACGATTCAACTGTTTCACAAAAGTGACTTCAAACACGCGACAACGCATTTCCAAATTCGGCCAAAGTCTCATTCTATACAATATCGAATAATCCGGAGATGGGATCTCCTCGCAGACTCGATTACCGGAAAAAAATGGGGGTAAAAAAAAAAGAAACACAATTGGTAAGAAGCTTCCTCCGTAGAGTACCACAAAGTTCAAGCGTTACATTCGGAGTTGTTATTTGGAGGAGTTCATCGCCACGGACGCACAAACACAAAAAATAGTACGGGGGTACGGCGTGTGGCATGGATTTCGGATCACGGAAGAGGCGGAGGCGTTTTTTCCTTTTTCTCGGCAGCTGTTGGCCAATGGGACGCGAGGGGCGTGGCTTAAGGCGGAGCAAAGGGCGGAAAGATGATCGCGACACACGGGTCGACATTGCGACTCCGCGGTTAACAATATTCATTGACGTTTCACTGTTTCAAGCCAGTATACCGAGAAAAAAGAAGACAACGAAGACAAGAAGCCTCGACTTTTCTCACGGACAATTCCAAGTCGCACAGCGTACAAAAACAACATCATCGCAGAAGGTAAGTACACGGAAGAGAATAGTGTAATCGGGTGACGACAGTGTTGTGGCGAGTGCTTGAATTCGACGACCAGTATATAGTCAGCAGCAGGTATACCAATACATAAACAGATAAAATACATAATGTGCAGGTGCAACGGCAAAGTCGTACGCAAGGTGGTAAGGAACAGTTCCGTCGATCACATGATAAACGAACAGAAAGAATGCATGCTTGAAGGTAACGACGCGCCGAGTAATTCATCGTGCCGGATAATGAACTGAACCGAATGGAGTGCATGCAGCGACCGGGAGATAAGAGAGCAGCATTCCTCCTTATCCCGCCCGGTCTTCTTTCTCCTCAGGGTCAATTCATCATAGAAGATCCATAGTAAATCCAACGGTTGAGTCAGAGACACCGCCATACTGGCAAGACGGTAGCTTACAACTAGCGAGGATCAACAATGAAAACCTGAAGAACCATGGAAGTGACAGATGAAATAAGAAACAAGGTTTCTCTTCTTGAGAGATTAATTCTACAAATGCTTTGAAGACTGTCCTACTTCAAGATTGTTCTCCTTATAGTCTGTTTATGTGCTCATTATCTCGTGACGCCGTTTACCTTCAAGTACACGTGGGAACCAATGACGATGGACGAGCTCTAGCGAGGAGGTGATACACGAGGGGTAGAAAATAAGCAAGCTAATACAGTATGAACCTACCGAGGCCTTCGAGTTCGGGAAAATTAGGTGCTTGGACTAGAGGGACAACAAAAACATATGACATTACTGCATTAGTATGAATAATCGTCGGCAGACTAACGATCGAAACCTTTTGCGTTCAGCCGTTAAAGTAGTTGTTAGACAACTGGAGAGATCATCAGACTTGATCGTTAAAAGGATCACAAGGAAACGCAAGAGGTTTCTAAATTCTTGGAGATAACGTCTCCGCCTTAATTTAACGACAATGAGATTGATAATGAAGAATACTAGGCCTGGACTCCGGGTGTCTACCGAGACCACGGAGTTCAAGCCAAGAGATCATGAGCAAAAAGTCTGTTCCCCGGTTCAGTGTCGACAAACGCTCAAAGCGAGGCCACTCGAACCCGTGGAACAGCGTGGATAAAAGTAACAATAGATTAAATTCGATAAAAATGTAGAACTGGTAATGACTAGACCGCGGATTTCATTTCGCTCAGTCGCTGCGATCATCGACGACTACGATGAAACGGAGATCAATTACTTTTTACGAAAGGTTTTACTACCTCGAGAGATAAGATGATTTGTCGAACGTTCGATAACGAAACCTGACGGCTAACCATGAACTGATAAAATCCGCAGTATAGTAATGACAAACGAGCGAAATTTAAAAATATAGAAAATATTCAGACTACGTTAACATATAGTAAAAAACGCCAAGCGCATTTGGTCAGGGATTCGTTGGTATTCGTGTATATAGTTTTTCCTTCCCTTTTTTGTTCCATCAGAGAATGTTCGTTATATCTTGTAGCAGCGAGATCGAATCCAAAGGCGCTCAAATATTCGAAGAAAGGGACAGATAAATGCACTAGCAAAGTAACAAATTGTTTAAGAAGCCGTCTATACATACGAGCGAGTGCAGTGCGTGATATGTAATATTCCCGTTTGCCATCTTTATTGCCATTTCGTTTTCCTTTCTCTTTTATGTACTCGTGGCTACGTGTAATTCATTACAGTATCGTATCGATCCCTTCTGAGCGAACACTCGTTACCACGGTGGCGTGTTTCATGTATACTGGGCGATCATTGAAACAGTGAGTGCTTGAAATGAATATTTCCCTGTTACTAGTCAGTGGACAGCGAATGCTTAGTCGTTTGATTCGACAGAGAAATCCAAGAAGAATTTCGTACCGCCAGAAATTATTTCACGCCTCGACTTTAACTGAAAATCACAGTTACAATTTTGAAATACTTTCCGTTACCCTGTAGATCCGACCTTCCCTCGGTCTACTTTGTAATTGTACGGTTTTCTTTTGATCAAGTGTGATACCAGTCCCATGCACAGAAAATACGCCATCTAAGAAATGTTCGATGCACTGGGTGTTCCAATTTTGGAACTGGAGGAACTCTGAGTAGCTCGTTCTCCTTTAAATCCATCGCCTGTTTCAATCGGTCATTATATTCAATTCAATAATTGACTCTCAACTCCAAAAGAACTAGCCCTAACAGAAAGCATCCAACCAAGTGAATTAAGCATCCCTTACCAAAACTGTTTACGTATTAATGCACCCAAATGATTGCTACGGACGAGGTTAGCAATTCTGATTCGAAGCGTTCTTCCAGGGTTAGTGGATCACCCAGTGCAAGAGAAAATGTATTTGAAGTAAAGGGAGCCTGTACGTGTCCACGATCATTGTATCAATCATTCCGTAACGCAGAGTATGTAAAATATGTGGTAATCAAAGCGAGACCGACGGGCCCGGACACCTACTGTCGAAACTGACGAACAACTCGGGCATGTCCTCGACAGAGACCATGCTACGGTAGTCCAATCTCGGCGCGGCGGTCGAAGTTTTGCTACCCCGACTGCTGTCCACGCTGCTGCTGCCCGAGGAGGTTAACGGCTGTTGTCTGATGAACGTGCCAACGGAAGACCGTCTGAAAGGAAATCGTAAACGAAATGACTAATAGGCATGGGTTACGAGTAACTGGGCGCGTTCGAAACTACGGGCACACCTAGCACCGGAAATCCCCGTAATTTCGAAGCGGCGATCGTGTTGCAACACATAAATAGTAAAGAACATCGAACTCGTGGGGGGTGGGGATGACACATTCAAAAAGATAAACATCGTATCGTCCAACGCATGTACGGCGAAATAAAGTTTGGGTGGCTGCTCGGGGTTTTATTTGTACTAAAAACAACGCTGTGTTCGATATATCTGGTGGTGATGTGTTGTTTGTAAGCGGTATTTAATATACTTTATATATATTATATGTATGTATATATATATAAATATATATATATTTGTATAAATGTATAAACATATGTTGGCAACAGTGTCACGAGGAGATCGGTCGTGGTGGGCAGAGTTTCTGAAAAAGTCAGTAACGTTTACCTGAAAGCAGGAGCAAAGAGAGCTGGCCTGAAGCCTGTGAAAGGCTCAAAGAAACATAAGGATCGAGTAGCGAAATAAGGGGTGAGTGTGAAGCTTGAAAGTAGAACGATCGGTTGTAGAAACTCGGGGGATAGTCTATGGGAAGTTAGGTCAGGCTGTAAGAGAGGGCGAACTTAAAATACGGCTGGGGGGGAGTTGGAGTAATACGTGTAACACAGAGAAACTAGAGAGCTAACTGAACATTTGTAAATGGTAGATACGGGGATCCAATCAATGATAAACATTGGAAGAACGGTGGGATCAGAAGAATAGGAGGCTGAGAGAATAGTAAGTACAACAATTTGCTGGTTGATGGAATCGGGCCCAAACTCACCCCATAAGCCCTCCTGGACCAGGTGAAAACTGAGGATTGCCGGAGTCCTGGGAGAGAGAGGAGGCGGTAAGAGGAGGTGTCCCTCCAGTCCTACCGCCCCCACCACTCTCTTCGCTGGGAGTTTTAGCAAACAGGCCCGAGCTAAAGTCACTCACCAGGTTGATCGGCGAGCTTATATCCACCACCATTACATATTCTTTGTTAGTTACATTAGAAACGACAGTAAAGCTTTTAATTAAACACACAGATTTACCATCACAGTCCGACTAAAAATATACCCTTTACTACTTCGATTCATCGTGTCACAGTGGGTGCATTCATAAAACGTGGATGAAGTAATTTCTGTAGTCAGGAGAAAACGGGAATATTTTTCATGAATTTCGTAGGGCTATGATCACATTTTATGAATCACTCTGTGCAAGAGAGTAGTACTTTCTTTGCAAGCAATTCCACGAGAGAACAGATTATGATGGTACAATGTTATTGAGGATAATTTCATTACTGGACTTCACTGGAAGTCTCGCGTTTCCTTGGTTAGTTTACTCCTTCCGTGAATGATAAAAAAAACTAACAGTATTTCAAACGCGTATCGCAAATGCAATAAGCCGCTCGTTTCTATGCGCAAGTAACTAATAAATATTCTATATATATATATTATAATCAATCAGGGCATTCATAGTAAAACATGTATATCGAATTGATAGAAGTGTTAGTAACATGAAAGGGTAGCGTTGAACATTCAGTTTCATTATGAACAGCCTCTGACACCGTAACTATGTTAAATGTTCTAGATAAGTTCAGCAGAAAGCGGTAACGCACGTGATAAAAAAAAGAAATTAAAATGTATACGGCATGTAAAAGAAGGGCCGAGCATCGGTATTAATCTTTCCTGTACATGAGAAATGCTAATGTTCGGTTATGAACAATCGTTACTCATTCTTGACACGGGTGAACAGAAAAAAAGTGAAACACAGAAGCGTATTACCAATCTGAGAAAAATGTTAGTACCACGTAGATTATTTAAAAAAAACAAAAGAAGTATTAGTAAAGATTATTCTATGATGTAAAACTAGCTGAGATTATCACCTTGAAAAGACTTTACTGAAGACGGAAGAATGATGAGAATCCGCGCTGTTAGGTAAGCTTCCAACTTTATCAGATCCAGATTTATTTTCATCCTCTTTCTCACCAGTTAATCCTTCCATCCACGATAATGGATATGACAATCTCTTTAACATCTGAAACAGAACAGAATTTCAGAAATCACGGTATCGATAAAGATTGGAAACCATTAACAGGAGAACCATTGAAAGTATCGATTCGGTTGGTACCTTATTCCTACGAGTCTCCTGTTTGTCGTCATCCTTGTGTTCATCATCTTTCTCGGGTTCCTCCGCATTACTGTCTAAGCTAAAAGATACCGAACTCGCCTTTTTTCTACCATTAATGGCAGAACCACTGTCTAGAGTATCAGTTGTAACGTTCGTCGGGGCAATAGTAATAGGAGGTACCCAATCTGAAGATAAGACAATATCTGCGTCTGAGTATACTTTCTTTGAGGGGATAGGCAGAACTACTGGGAAAGGGGGATTAGGGTCACGAATGTCAATACCAGAGTCGTGGCATGACAATTTGACTAGAGATCCTTCTTCATCTTCGGCATTCGGCTTCGTTTTCGCGGTGTCCGTCTGAAAATGATTACATTCGTTTCAATGTCGATGAAAATGAACTTAATTCCGTTATAACACAACGAAAACCAACCTTGTCAGAATTTAATGAATCCTGTTGATCATCTTCAATTGACAACGTACATCGATCCTTACTGGGAACTGCCCAATGATGATCAAGCATAGAACGTCGGCGTTCCTCTAATGTCCTAATTACTTGGCTACCATCACAGGCTTCTTTAGTCTCTTTCTCCTCTTCTTTTTCTTTGGTTGTCGTTGTATTATCTTCCTGCACACAATAAGTCAGATCATCTTTATTCAACAACCGCCGCAATTGGACTGACTGTCGGTAAAGTAAAAATGTACTTATGATCAACATACACTTTGAAGATTAGTAGGGGTCACGAGATCTCTCTCGAAGGCCTTTGGAAAAGCGTCTCCATCTCTTTCTGCACAGCTGCATACACTCTCATTGTCATCGGTAGTTAACTCCGGGAAATTTTCGTCTTTCTCCGGCGATTGACATTTCTCATTTTGAGTAGGTTTCTTCATGTAATAAATTTCTGGTTTTTTCTCTAAGGCTCCAGGCTCCCTGTGCGAAGCACGCATGTGTGCAATGTCATAGTAAATTGCAGCATTCACTATGAATTCCATTGGTGCAATCACACCGTAAGATTCAGCCCCATGCTCAATCACAAGTCGATGCGAGACATTAGGATCAAACATCACTGCATTTGGTGTAACTAATAATACTCCACTAACGACACCCTGCACATAAATAATGGAATCATAGAATTAGTCAATTGAAGCATCATTAATAACCAATTGTTTATTCGTATGCACAACAACTGATTTAAATATTAACAGCAACGATTACTGGGCAAGGTGTACATAAATTAAATAATGCATTATCTTTACCTGACCATCCGTGATATGGCGAACATCAATTTTCAAAAATCTCTCCTTGAATGGTTGCTCCTCTTCCTCTATAACCGCAGTTGAAATACTAAGAGGTGTTTTCACTCTTTCCATATGGCCCGGTTTAGGTGACACAGGCCTCAAGTTATCCAAGAGCTCTGTAAATTACAACGCAGAACATTAATATTGGATCGATTCAGTGTCATTCTGTATTATCCGTACAAATCCAAACTACAACATACCCATGTTAAATAAAACAACAGCCACTGGGAATATATTTTTTCATGAATTATTAATACAGCTGGAGCTTTTTATATTCAAATTGACCGAGCTTATGTTACGTAATCGAATTCCTAGGTAACAGCACCGAATTCGACAGGAATACCGAATGAATGCATAACGACGACATTCGTGCCCCGTCTGACGTTAAACCAACTTTCATCGCGTGCACACTGGTTATGTTTTATATACAGACCGACGCCATATTGACCGCCGCAAGTTTACATCGTGTGCCGATCAGCTGACGCATCATAATATATGCATATATATACAAAAAGCCACAAAAGAACAGTGCATAAAAAGTACGGTATCAAGTCATAAAACGAACAAATTTTCTACAACTCATGACTTTATATTACACCGCAGCCATACGTTTCGTTTAGAACCACTTATACGTTCTTCCCATAAAGAAAAATATGGCGACCCCATAACCATTTTGCTAGGACCATACTCGAAATCCATTTTCGTGGAATAAAAAAATAAACGTGTTAATAATCATGTTGGTAATCGAATCAATCAACCTATAAAATTATTTTCTGTCTTGGTATACAGAATGTCGATCGAATGAAATAAAATATTTTTATTAAAAACGAGGGAAACATTTAGGTTATGCATAGGCGCCGAAACCGAGGGATGCAAGGGATAATCCAACTGGGTTAAATCGTGCCTATCGATTAAACCGCCTGTCAAAACTGCGCTGGGTATAGGTCATGAAGCGAGACAGGAAGAAATGGATGCACACGGGTCGAAGGGGGACAGACACGGAGACACATGGACCTTCCGGGGAATCGATCCTAGCTTCTCCTGCACGTGTCACGATCGCGTACGGTTGCTAGAACAGCGTTACATAAACCCCTCGTGATCATTCTTTCTTCATGAATACTCGCTTCGCTCGTTTAACAGCCATATCCGACCGTGGTTTTTCAGGAATTAATTTCTAAAGAATTAATTCACTGCGAATTAATTAATCCACGCCTGCCACGTGGCGCCATCTAACGGAAGGATGCTGAAACTTTTCGACACTTCAGGATACTCGTTTCTTCGTTCCAAATGGTAAATAATTTAATCATCATTATCACCGTAATTATAATTCTGTCATTATTCTTTGAATTCGCCGAAATTTTTAACGTTCCAGTTCCTCTATGCAATGCGCATCTAACAAAAGCTTCGCGACATTAACGACACTAGTTTGTTGATTTCAAACGGTAAATAATTTAGTCATCATTATCACCATAATTATAATTCTTTATCATTATTCTTTGAATCCACCGAAATTTTCAACGTCCCAGTTTCTCCATGCGCACCTAACAAAAGCTTTGCGACACTTCACGACACTAGTTTGTTCGTTCCAAACGATAAATAATTTAATCATCATTATCACCATAATTATAATTCCCTATCATTACCGTTCGAGTCCACCGAAACTTTGAACATTCAGTTCCCCTATGCGCAACGCCACGCGGAGCAGCTATAGCCTCTAACTGGGTGAAGGTAACGAAAATAGAGAGAGAGAGAGAGAAAAAAGAAAAACAATTCTTATGTGAACGTAAAAGCGCATTACGCCACCGACGGAATTCGCTGACGCTTTATTGCGGGAAATCTCGCGGTCGGGACAATATTATGGCATCGCCGTTAGCGCCGGTTGGAATGTGTTCCGAAGGCTTCAGCGTAACAGCTTGCGACCGGACGGTACAGGGTGTTTTAAAAGTACACGACCGCTCTTTCAAAAAATTCTCCCATGGGAACTTCAACGGCAATTCATAAGCAGACTTCTCGTTTCCGACGCTCGGTTCCTTTCGGACCATTCACCTGCGCAGTGAATAGAACACGGTGCTAGAACAAATGTTAACCCCTGTTTCCAAGGTCAGGGTGAATTTCGCGATCTTACGCTTTCTCAATATAATCACGTGGAATATCTTTGGAACAGCCTACACGCGATTTTCTCTTCGCGACTCGGTAGAACCGAGTGTTCAACGCTTATTCGAAACAGGTTTCTTAATAAAAGGAACTAGGAAGTCGAGATTCCTCGTAACGATTACTCTATCTGTCTTACATCTACATCCGAGGAAGTGAATGTTAACTCTTTAAACTCTGTGAGCTCCAATACTGCACCAGTTATAATATTAAATATTTTAATGAGTCTCAAAGAAAATAGCCTAAAATTATTCGATTTTCTGCACATCCGAATTTTGTACTAAGGAAAATAAAAGATCGACGAAATGTTATTTCTCATTTTCACTGGGAATACTATGAAATTTAGTTGCAGTTGCTGATAGATTACAAAACAACCTGGAGTGCCAAGGGTTAAAGTTCGCGTAGAAATGCCGTTACTCAAATTAGGGTGACGCAGCAGTCAAAGTGCTTACGAAAGTTCAGCTGCAGCTTTTTCGTTATTGGTTTACGTAGCGGTCGCGAGATGTACATTTGAAACATCCTGTATCCGTCGGGCGCGTGTACGTGTAATGGACGTCCGAGCGATTAATATTCGACGCGACACTCGGCCAGATATAATCGAGACCCGATTCATCTCGATATTTGGCCAGGTGAGTCAATCCGATTCACCTGAACGCGCCGCGCCGCCCACCTGTTCCATTATTCATAGGCGGATACGTGGCCACACGTTAATTTTGCTTTCGGTTTATGGCGGCCGTGCAGCAAGACGGCTCGACGGCTAATAACGAATCGTCCGAGTGATGGGAGACACCGTGTAAACGGCAGCGTTGACTAACGGACGTTTCATTTAAATATTTAGTGAAAATTTCTTCTGATTTTGAAAAATAGTTTATTTTATCAAAATTTCATTGTTATTCGTTATCACGTTACAGATGGCGAATTAAGAAAACAGAAAACTTCACTTTGACTTGGCAGAGGAGAACCGCGCTAACGCAGGGCTGAGTGTTAGAGTACTCTGTACTCTGCGATGGAGTATTCTCAGTAGGGGAGCCTTCGCTGAGAGAGTTGAGAAACACTGAAGTACACAGAGTGCACTATTATTTAAAGTGCTCGAGTACTCGAAGTACGAAGTATCTAAAGTGTCCCAGTAGCCGGAGCTGGTACCGTTCGATTCCCGTCTCGATATCTCGGTAGGAACTGCCGGCATTTCGGTTAATCGGAAGTATTCGAGTATCCGAAGCATTTGAAATATTCATATTTAATATCGAAAATATCTGAGCTCCTATGGAGAGTGGATCGAAGTGCTCGAGACGTTCAAGTATCTGGATCACGGGGAGCATTCGAATAAATCAAAGGCCTGCGGTACTCGACTCGAGTACTCTCAACGTTCGCCGATAAAAGACTGATTACAGACTCCGTCCACGCAGGCAGGGGCACGGTTGCAACGCAGTCGACTTCATTGTCGCCGTTTCGAGAAGAAAAAAGATCGAAGCGGAGCGGGCTGCGTTAGTTGGGCGCCGACACGAATCCGTCGAATATCACGCAACGTTTGCGACGATTGTCGTCAGGAAACCACGAGGGAGCGGCCGTGGCAACGTTGAATGCCGTGCAACGTTGATAATGAAGATTTTGCACAGTGGGCATTGTGAAACATCCTTCACGCGACAGTTATGTCCAACTAATTACGATGGAAACGTAAAATGTTCCATGATGTATCTGCCTTAACTTTAGTTAAGTAATCGAGTAATCGTGAGTAACCAAGTATTCGGTCAAGTAATCATAAGTATCTAGTACTGATAGCTACGAAGGTCTAAATGATCATCGATTTTCTGGGAATAATGGAATAAACTGCGAAATAAATGAACTTAGTGTCGAGAAGAGTACTGTAGAGAATGTAGGAAACATTGATTGTTGAATAGTAGAATTAATGTTAGTATCAATATTATTATCAGAGTAATGTTAACACTAGTATTCATATTGTCACAGTAATATTAACCCTCAACGCTGTTATTGTAATATTTACAACGAATACATTAAGTGTCGTGCTAGATCACTTGTTTCCACTTATCTATGTTCCAGTGATTTTCGTGATAAACAAACTTGAAACACCGATTCGTTAAGGGTTAACCCTTTGCACTCGAGAGGTCTCTCACCACTTGATTCGACACAACAAAGCTAAGTTGAATATTTAATATTTCAAATGGAACTTTGCACTGCTACGTGAAATATTGACATAACTCCTTCGTCGCTTAATTTACCTATGAATTATCGTTAAATTAGTTTCAAACTATATCTCGTCAGGAAATGTTGAGTATCTCCATTGAAAAGCTTCCGAGCGCAAAGGGTTAAAACAGCAATGATAACAATATTCCCGACAATGAATCAGACGATCGAAGGAAAGAACTCACCTTTTTCCTCGGGAGGTAGGTCATCCTGGGACTCGTGGTCGTGGCACGGATCCGGACTGGGCGCGTCCGCGGTGGTTCCGCCTCCTTGTCGACCTTCTCCTTTCGCCGGTACCCATAACTGCTGACCGGGATAAATGAAAGTACTTCCGAGCCTGTTCAATTTGCTCAGCTCCGACGGCGTCGTGTCGAACCTCGCGGCCACCGACGTCAGCGTGTCCCTATCGCTCACCTGCGAACCGACGAAACCGAGTCGCGGATTACTCGACAGGCACACGCGTAATTCGTCCGCGCGACCTCTCTCTCTTCTCCCTCGATTCACCGGGGAGAAAGGTGTTTGCAACGGAAATAAATCACCTGTCCGCGTAATTCCCGGCAAAAGGAATCAGCCGCATCGACTTCCGTCGAACGCGCTTTCCGTTTCGTTGCCTCGCTAGGACCACCGGGGGAAGATTAATCGATCAACTGCGTCCGACGAGCACGCGTCGCCTCGAGACCCAACGTAATAATACCACCAACGATCGCTTACTGACTTCGTTTCATTAATGCTAGGATTACGGACATTTATTATACAGTTTATTTTATTGGTCTTAGAACTTCGTATTCATTAATTTCCATTTTCGAACTGAAAGGTTTGAAGATTAGACAGTTAAAATACACATTTGACTTATCGCATCGATAAAAATCGACATAAGCATTTACTAATATTTGCAACATTTGATATGCGTCGAATTGACGCGTTCCGTAAACCTAGTGGTAAAATTTCGCTATTAGGTCTATTACTTAGTGACTTTCGGGTGAATTACTTATCGACCTATCGACTTATTCACTTTCAAATTACTCGTCAATTTTTATATGCAACTGTGAAGTGGCGAGAAGCGAGTCACTGCGAATTTCAGGAGAGTGAAAATTAAGAATTGTTTGGATGTCTTTCAGTGCAACATTCTCTAGGTCCAAACAATTCGAGCGACTAGTCACTAGATATCAGTGACTTGTTCCTGGATACTTATGTTTCCTGTTTACCGGAAGAAACGAATGATCGTTGATTAAGTTAGTATCATTTTGGGTTTCGAAACTCGTCGAACAGTGAACTGGTTAAGCGACCGAACCGATCCGAGAACTTTCACGGCGCAGTCAACCCTAAATGCAAATCGGCCGCCGAGCTAAGCTAGGTGTCCAGTCGACAACAAAATTATCTTGACAGCGTTCCTGAAAATTCAACATTGTCCGAGTCGCAGTCGCTCTGAAGTCAGTATCGACTGGAGATAATTTTACTTCGAAACGGACGCGTGCGCTAATGGCTCAGGCGACAACCGATCGGGGATCTTTGATCGATCGATCGGCCGAGCTGGGTCGCGTTTCGAGTTTGACACAGCGAAACGCAATTTCACGGGCCGGCGCTAATGCAACGTCATAAACTGTAGCTTCCGGTGCAATCTGCAACCGATCATCCATCCATTGCAGCTGACAAACTGGCGATCGTCGCTGTATATTCTGGGTAAGTATACTATGCGCTGGTAAAAAGTGAGTATCGATTGAAACGCGAAGTTTCGATGGACGTCATGAATTATAAAAATTCACCAGTTCGAATCTCGATTGATACATGCTTTGGAATGCATATTGGTGGATCAATTTTTGAGAAGGTACAGCGGAAAATGGCTAGCGTACCTTTTCGAAAATTCTAAGAGAAATCTAAAATGTGATTTCGATCGGCACGGTAGTAGTGTTGGAATCAAATGGTGAAGGCAATAAAAGTAGAGGTCAGTTCCGCGACAATTCACTGTACAGTAGATTGATCCACATCGCGATCAGACGGAGCCAACTTCTCGCCGTGTCTGACGCAGAGACGTAATCTACTGTACAGTAGATTCGTCTTTATCTCGGCCAGACGATCTCGTTCTCAGAATAGTCTGATCTAAGGTGTACCGTTCTACTAAAACATTTAATCAAATTTTGTTACTCTTCAGTTCGCGGATTTAATCATTTTGTCAAACGAATAACCCCTTATAACAAGATTAAAATGGCTGGTAAATATTGCAAACAAATATTCCTCGGTTTCCTCTTTTCTCCAATAAATCATTAACGACGAACTAATTGCATCGATCACAGTTGACAAATCAGTGAAATAAACCACAGTGGTTAAGGAAATAGACTGTCCTCTTCCATTGATCAGTGGAACAGTCCCTTTGCTGTCAGCCCTGGCAGTTCAATCGATTCATCGAGCTCTTTCAATAAAAATATTCTCAACATACCAGTGCCCAGTGCAACAACTTTTCATATTCCAAAAACTATGTAAGCAAATGTTTTAGTAACTCGAACAGGTCAGCACGCAGTTTTCCTTCTTTTCTATTATTTAAGCAACTGGTGTGTAATTTAGCTGTATCTGCCGAAGATTCTGTATATTCGAAAGAATCTTCGTCCGCGAAGGATTAACCCCTTCACAGACGAGTCTGACTGGACACAGGACTAAGGGTTAAATCATTCGTTTGCGACTCAGTGTCCCGAACACGAACATCTCATCTCCCCGAAGTGCCGGCGTTCGTCCAGAGATAAGCCTAAGAAACCAGTGCACGGTTTTGGGGCGGTTATTAATTACGGATTCCGCGATAAAGACGCGGAGCGTAAGAAAATGCCCGGCTGCCCGATAGATTGCGCGCGCCAAGAAAGGTCATTGGACGTGGATTTGCATAAGAGGCGTAATGTGCCAGCGAATGGACCGGTCTCAAGGCTCTCCTTCAAGGAATTCAATTTTCCGTTACTCGATATCCCCTTGCACACCATTTCTGCGGGATTATGCAAATAGTCTAATGGCCGGGACACCGTCGCCCGTGGAACACTTACGATTACACCGGGAACAGAGGCGTCGTTCGGCCGGCGAGACGGGAATTCGCTGGACGACGGAAATATTTCAGGCGCTTACGGAATTCTACTTCTACTTGGAATTTTCGTTTCGCTTTCCGCGCTGGAAATCTACATATTTCGTAAACATTTTTACGTACATCTTGGACTTGAAGTCTGTGACCTTAAACTGTCGCTGCACGTTACACTCAGCTTCAATAAATTTCTAATTACTATCGATTGTTCGATGACAATAGCAGTTGTCAGCTAAAAATATGAAAGCAATTCATTGTTCGATAGTACAGCTGATCTTTGGAAGATGAACTTTACTCGAAGAAGCAGTGTTGGAATTTGCATTTTTCTTGAATTGTTACTTCCAATTGACACTTCCATTATGAATTTGAATGCAATAATTTAAAGTTTCCTACACTTTCTTAACCAGTGGCTCGATCGCATAAAGCGTTAAGCAGAAATTCCCGTGCACGATTCGGTCCGCAGCTTCGAGCGCGTGCGTTACGCACACGCAATCGGGTGAAGTGCACGCAACTGGGTCAGAAGCTGGCCCACGTTCGCCGTCCGCGGGTTAATCGTCGCCGATGACGTTACGGGGAACGTTGGCACCGTGTAACGTCGCAGAAATGTTGCAAGCCGATACCGCTGAGCCGCTGCAGCGGACCGTTACGCGGACATTGTGGTGCAGTATTTCAGGAACTGCCGGCTACCTACATATAATACGTTATACCGTTCCGCGGGCCGTTACAACGACCGCCTGTCGACGGAACCCGAAATTCGACTGCTCGTGTAACGAAAATTCGAGGTCACCGATGCGTTGCATACGATTCGTCTAATTCTTAACACTTTCACAAAAATTTTCTTCTTTGTCGCCGGAACTTTTTGCAAAGTTGTTCGTTAAAATGTACAAATATAAAATATTAAATTCGTTACAACATGATAAACTTAGCTGCTTTTTATTAAATGATACGTGTAATTTCCAATAGCACCACGTTGAGGTCACTGCAAATAATAATAATAATAATTTATAGTGTCACCGGACGTGAAAGAGTTAAGATTTTCAAGCTGCAAGATTTCACAGACAAAAATTGTATACAAAAGAAGATTGGAACACGGAGTTTGTGTTTTCATTGAAACTTTCGTTATGGATTTGACGCAATACATTCGAGTATTTCAATTTTCCGAACTCCAGAATTGTTATTTACTCGTGTCTCTCGAAGAAAGCTGCGCTCGACGCGTACGAATTAATCCCGTCGACCTCGGTGAGCTGCGGCGACGATCCGCCGCGGTGTCCGTCGAAAACCGCACGATACGTAATTAACGTAAGGCCATTAATCACCGCGGAGTCGGATAATAGGGTACGTTTAAGGTATATACTTTTCCGCGAGAAAACGCTTCATTTCCCGGGCGCGCCGACCGGCAAATAGATTTTATGACGCTTAAAACGCGATTCGTGTCTCGATGGGATTCATTAATTATTCCGCGACACCCTGACCCCTCCCCTTTCACTCGATCGCTCTTTATTCGTCCGCGCTGCTCCCGTTTGAACTCTCTTTCGATTCTTATCGAACATTCCCCGAAACCTCGACTTTTAAGAGACAGAGTCGCGAGGATGGTCGAGAATCTTTTCTGAAACTGAGGATGTTTCTTTAAATTGTCGTCAATTCTTATGGATTATTACTTATTATTAATCGTTGTCAATTATTATCAAGTATTAACCGCAATTAATGATCCGCTATTGCTGACTACCATCTTTACTGTCAGCATCTTCGATTACTATCGAACTCGAAGGGTTAACATTGATTGCCTGGAGTTTGGGCAGTATGCTAATCAGTTAGAACGGTGTTATCTGGGAATATATATGAATTCGTAACGATGTAATAAAACGTGTGTAGTCGCATAAATTATCTGCACTGAATTTCATCGGAAGTTTCATTAAAATCGACGGTTGAATGATATTCTCTCCTTTCTCCTGGCCGTTAGTTATACAGTTGCCTGACTGGAGTTACCGTTCACCCGCAAAAACCGTTTCCATTAACGAAAACATCACGCTGGTTTTATTCTCAAGAAAGTCAGCCGTTTGAAGTCTGCACTGTAGACCGGCCATTGGTCGATCAACCGATTCGATAATTGCTTCGGAGAGTATCTGAATTTCTTCGGTAATCGTGGAACGAACAGATGCGATTGATTTATACGATCGAATATTCTGGAGATTAGATATCAAATGATCGGCGGACGTTTAGATGGATATCTAATGATTAATGATCGCCGATACAAGTATAATGTAGTAGTGTTTGTATTATTCTAATAATATTATAGTATAATCGTACGAGAGATAATACAGCAATACTGAATTTCAATTGAAACGAAAC
This sequence comes from Nomia melanderi, assembly GCF_051020985.1. Lineage (NCBI taxonomy): Eukaryota > Metazoa > Arthropoda > Insecta > Hymenoptera > Halictidae > Nomia > Nomia melanderi. The sequence goes on along the minus strand of NC_135006.1, from coordinate 18,081,982 downwards.
ACTCAACATTAAGGCCAACTGGTTAATGAGCGTCGGTTCGTTTTCAACGAAAGACCGACCGAGCGAAAGGGCGAGTCCACAGCTTTCACTGAATCCACTATTGTCGCTGGATCGTTGCTCCGCTTTCACTGGCCGTATCGCGATTCGATTTCATCCGAATCCATCAAAATCCATCAAACTTCTCTTTCGTAACCAATTAAAGGGAAATCTACGCTCAACAACTACTCCACGATGTTAACCTTAAATCATTCATACACGAGACACGTTAGAAACGAATGTAGCTTACATCGTCCTTTCGACTATCTTATAATAATATTGTCCTATTGACAATCATCGAAGACAAAATTATTTTCACACGTGTCTCCGTCCAAATACAAAGTTTTAACACTAGGTTTACAGACACCTTTGTACAGTTTATTCTATTGTTCCTAGAACAATTGATATTTGTTCATTTAGACCCTGGAAATTAGTTTTAAAAATAGACAATTAGGATACGTATTCGTCAAATTGCATGAATAAAAATCGACGTAAACATTTAACAAATAATGTGTAATAAAATTCAGAGTGCGTCAAATTGACGCGTTCCGTAATCCTAGTGTTAATTGACTCCCGGTAAAAACAGCGTTAACATCCGAAAACGTCGAATCATTTCTCAACGAAAGCAAACATTCGAATTTCCCGCGCAAGGATCAGCTCGGCGGGAGATTTGAATTCGTAGAAAGGTTCCGTCGAAGAGGGTTCGCGATTAATCGAGCGTAAAAGTGTATTTCACGCTCGTTCGCCACGGCGAATGCGCCGGGATCGCTCCTGGCTGCTTTCTTTTCGCGTTTCTCGCCTATTCGGGCGATTCTCTGTTACGGGGATCGAAGACGAGAGATTCGAATATGGCGATATCCAGCGATTCCGCCACGAGATGCACCTGATAAAGTAACTCGTGCGCGACGCCGCTATCGGAGAGAAGTTACTCAAAGCAACGACTGAAGAACGACGAACGAATCGACTCTGATTCTGATCAATTGTTCGGATGCTGAATAATTAAGCCTGGAAAGGTCACAGGCCAAACCTCGAGACTAGATGTTTACTTTTCAATGTGATGGAGTTCGACGCGTCGACTTGAATAACCAGCAACCGAATAACGATGAACTGTTTACTCGTTATTGTTGTTCAAAGGAAGTCTTACCGGGATGATGCACAACACTACTCGGCACTACATAAACGCGATATCCCGGATATTAACGCGATACCAGCAACTCGGCCAGATTACACTCGATCATTAATCCGCGATTTGCGACCGGCTTCGATTAGCGTTAACTTTTATTAACGACCCTGGTAATCCGGCATAGGGCCGTTATTAGGCGTGAATTAGTCCGTGGACCAATTCCTGGAGGATGGAGAACCCACTTTTTCAATTAACCCCTTGACGTATTTACTTTCGTTACTAGCTTGTGTAGTATTTTACTATCGACAATTTGTAGGAAATACAAGAAAATTTTCCATTCTACTTGGTGGAAATTTCATTTGAAGATAATACATTGATAAAGTGAAATAGTTGTTTGCTTTGATTCGTGGGTAACGACATTGATTCTTGTTAAATTGGTTTAGAAATCTTCATCGTGAGTCTCATTGCACGGCAAGGGGTTAACACGGGAAACATTGAGTGTTTGATGCAATTGGTACGTAATCTTTATGAAAACCGTGGCAATAGACTTTCCTCGTTTCGGATATTTCACTCTTGGAATTATTCTAGCAATTATAAAACTACAGTACTTAGATCCTGTATCAGTCATCGTAACTGATTAATCACGGTTACAGAAAGCAGAAGTGTCGATCGAATACGGCGAGCGGTAAGCGCTTGAGTAATTAAGTTTCAAGTGAACGTTAATTTAAGGATTCGATTTCCAAGCGAAAAGTGAGATTCCGCGTCTTCGATTTTCAACGGAGCCGTCGCGCCGTTGGCTTTTGAGATAGCTGCTCGTTAAGTTGCTCGAATTTAGAAGATAGGAGAACTCGCGACACCGTTTCGACGTCGGTTCGTCGTCAAAGCCTGGTTCCTGAAAGGCGATTTCGTACCCGGCATTCCTCGGAGGCTTTCCGAACCACCGTTCGGCTGAGTTCGAAACGAAGTCGGCGATGAATCGACGGCCGTTAATTGGCGGCGTGGAAAAGAAAGCGTCAATTAATTCGACAGAGCGAAAATATCTGGAGATCGTCCCTCTGGAAAGCGTCTCGCCGAGACGATCATCCGCTAGAGAAATTCTTATCGAGATCCTCGACGTAATCCGCTACTCGCTTGGACTCGCGGCGATTAACGGAGAATTAAGGTTGCACGTTCCTCAATCGGCGATACTCGTGTGAGATATTCCTAACCGCTGAGTTGATTTATTTTTCGTCTGAAATTACGTCGAGATCCAGTGCTGAAGAGCTTCGATGGAGAAAGGATTGGAAATTGGAGACGTTTAATTATCGCATATGATTGACTGTTATTCAAGATCGAAGTTCAATCACTATTATTATCATATAAATCTCAACTTCAACGAGTAATATTAATTACTATCTAAACTTGAATCGCTAATATCAACTATCATCCAAATTCCAAGCTCAATTACAATTACCAACTATCACTTAATTTCCAACATCTGACGCAATAGAACTATAAAGTCTGTTTAATATTGAATTTTGTATAATGCCTCGATACGTGAAATATTCGAATAAAATAGCTTTGTTCTTCAATGTACGTATAATTTCCCCTCGAGTTAGTTTCACGAAATATTTAAAATATTTCTAGTACTTCTGCTTGCGAGTGCAAAGGGTTAAAAAGGATTCCCCTCCGGTTCTCTTTGTAAGATTATCGGCCGGCCCGGCGCGGTAACGGTTCCGCACTATCGCGGGAAGTCCCGGGGCCACGGAAGGACGCGCCCGGCCTAATGGCGTGTCCCCGAGTCGGCGATTCCAGCGGGTCTTCCCATTATCCCCGTGCAACGGTACCGGAATGACCGTGATTGCCCTATAATCCAAGTGTCGCGCTGTAATCAGTGTTGCCCCGGCTCCTCGATTAAAGCCTGTAGGCTTTGGGGCGTCCGTTTCGGCCGCTCGCACCCTGTCGATCGATTAACATCCCTCGTCTAACTGTTCCTCTTAGCCGCCTCGGTTTCCCCTGTTATCTCGCTCGCTCGCGCCCGTCTTCGATGGAAACGCCGACGTTTATCGCGGATCACCGTAAACGGACTGCTGTCACTTACGTTTTCCTTTTGTTTTTCACCTTTTACGTGGATTTTGGAATCTTGTGATTCGTTTTTTGATATTTCAATCGATTGTAAACGTTGGATTACGTTGTTCCTCGCTAGAAATATTTAACATTTCTTGACAAAACAAAGACGACATCCTTTGAAACTAACTTGTAGGGAAGTCACAAGCTATTTTATTCGAATATTCCACGTATCGAGGCATTACATTAAATATCACATTCTATAGTTTCACTGTGTCAAATCAAGTGGTGACTGAGTCACCTCTCGAGTGCAAAGGGTTAACGCTTTTAGGACATTTCGGAGACTTTCGTATCCGAGGTAGAGTTCGCAACGTACAATGTAACTCGCGTAACAGAAGATCGATGGATAGCTCTCTATTTACTGTATACGGTTTCACGTGTAATCGAACTTTCTCTGCTGAAGATTTGGAATATTTCGAAAAATCCGAAGGGTTAATTAATTCGACGCGGTCTGCATATCACAAATGTAACATCAATATCAGTCCAGTGTGAAATTATATTATATTAGACTATAATGTGCACAACTGCCTTTTTTTCACCTTCCCCTTTCTCTCTCATTTCCCCTTAGCCCCCTATACTCTCCTCTATCCACTGTAAACGTACCCTTCTCTCTATTATCCGTCTGCAGCCGTTCTCCCTTCACCTCTCCCTGCGCCAGACACTCGTACAAAGTCTTTCAAAACATCTTTGAAATCAGCGAAATGTCGTGACGGGTCTGCGAGGCGAGAAAGTGAGCGTGAACCGCGCGCGCGGCCAGCCGCTCAAGAAAGTACAAGAAGCGTGTCGTTGCGCAACCGTTCCGAACAACTTCGCCGCATCTCATGCAACGGACCCAGCCAGACGGACGGTTTGCGAAACTCTTTGCGCACGGGGTGGCTCGACTCACGTGTCGTCGTTAGACGGACCTCGAATACAGCGAAACGCGCGTTTTTTTCCTTCGGTTCGTGTTCCAGTTATCCAATGTTCACCGTGTATTCTTTCCTTGAATTTTCTACGAGTGTCCAATTTGGAAAATCGGAATCATGGGTACTTCGTCCAGACTTCTCGATGTCCACTCGTTTCCTTCGCCAATTAACATTAAGACTACCGAGAAATTAAATTGACTTCTTAAAATTTCGCTATAGAAACTCCAAGAGTACATCTGTTCAGACTTTCATTGATTTACAATTCAATTTGCGTAGTGCTAAATGAATTTCTTTAATAATTTCTCACAGAAACATTTGTTACCTTTCTAATAATTGCAAGAGGAAGACATCAGGCATAGGTCAGTTTGACTCGTCTGGTAGTGTTAGTGTCAATCAATTCAAAATTATAATATATTGTTCACTCGAAGCATTTACATCCCGAACGTTCTTATTTCTCATTTATTGGACCCAAGTAAATTGGCAAATTCTCTGGTGTGTTGCGGCGACGATTTCGGTGTCAGTTGACCGCAGCACAACAGGAAATATCGTTCGATTTCCGTGATCGATCCATTGCGCGCCAGAGACGCCATGTTTACCAGCAGTCGGTGCTCCAGAATCCGAGCGACGCTGCCCCAACCCTTTACGGAATTTCTGTTGCATAGCAAGTGTCCGCGTCTTCCGGGAAGCAGTTCAGAAGTTTCAGCGTTAAACGAGTCGCCTAACGAGAGTTTGGCACGCGACGAATTTCCAGTAATTTCCCGAGGCCGCGGTCGAAAATAATTTCACGGCGAACGCGCTCGTCCGGGTCGCGAGTAAACGTTGAATTTTCCTCGCGAGTGAAAGTTTCGGTCCGTGGCGTTTTACGAATGTCGAGGTTCTCGAGAGATTCGAATTTCTGCGTTTTTTAATTTGTTTCTTAAAACGAGTCTGGCAACTGAAATCTCATTGCAACGTTAATTAGTAGCAAAAATACAAAGATAACGAACAACGAGGTGTGTAGAATATCGTCAGACACAAACAAAGTTGAAAGAATGCGACAGGAACATTTGTCCATCGATCTTTGAACGATCTACCGTAACGCCGAGATGGAACGCGATGCTCTATTTGAGCGAGAGCTATGAAACTCCCTCCAGGGAAGATTTATCGCGCGAACGACACCGAAAACCGGCTAGAAAAATGAGTTCGTCCAACGAAACCGGCGTGCGTCTCGTTCGAACAGCCAGCGCAACGCACGGCCGCTGCAGGCTCGCGACAGTGGGAGACTTATCGCGGATGATTCATCATTGTCACAGAGATACTCGATCCCGCGCCGTTCTCATTAAGCGGTATAAAATGATACCGGTCGATCATTAATTATCCTCTCGCGTTTTGGAACGATTAATGCGACCGTGACGACTGCTTTGTTTCTCTTCGGTAGAAAAAGTGGAACACTTAATGTTAGGAATTCATGCATCCTTGGTCGCCATGGTTTGCGTTAGGTAAAAGTAACGATGAAAGTGGGAAATCGGAAATTTAAAATATAGTTCGTCAGTTGAGAATTTCAAATGGCAAATTTGCAGACTATCGATCGTACAAATGTGTCAATCTTCGAACTTTCGAGCATTCAAATCGAATGTTCAGAGTTGGAGCTTGACAATGCAGAAATTCAGGTTTGAAATGTGAAATTCGAACATTCAAATTAGAATTCGAATGAAAGGTATTAGCCGACAGTGTTGCAACGTAACGAATGAATTTCTAATGGAATGTTCGTTCGCGTGTTGGTAGAGAGATTACTAATAATAATCCTTGACACCCAATCGTCTTCGCAACTATTGATCACCGTTTGACACGGTGCAAGCACGAGTGTCGCCATGTTAGGCGACCGCGAAAGCTCGAGGGTGTGCCTTTATTGTGATAGGTGGGTCGCATCGGAATCGTTACTCACCGTGTAGGCGATGGTGCTGATAGGCTGCGAAACGCGGCCGTGCTTCTTCTCCTGGGTGGTCGAGCCATCTTTGCTTTCGCTGTCCGAATCTGCAATCAACGTAATTACCAAATTCATGAATTTTATTCGAATTAAAATAACTTAAATTAACAAGATTCGTTAACAGTAGAACTATCCGTCATTTGCCAGTGACTTTATAATTTGAGAAATAAAGATTGAAGTACATCAAAGTGTAATATAATGAAAGAAATTAAAGTACAAAGTAATAAGCAGCGTTGCAACTTCAATAGAGAAATAATGTTGTCCCATCCAGTAGCTCTGCTGTCGATTAAACTGGCGAATAACAATTAACGAGCAATAATCGATGAAAATCGAGGTTGACCGGAGGTTTACATTTATGTAATTATTCACGTTATTAATACAAGAGTAACATAATTACTGTAATTCCAGTAGGATCCTTTATTCTGTTCGTTCCAATCCTTCGACGACTATATTTCATTCTCTAAAGACTGCGATCAGTAATTACCTCGTTTCCTATCATCGATTATCCGCTATGAATTTGAAATAATCACCGTACTGCGTCGTTAGGTACGTTTCATTACGATCTTTGGAATTGGAGGTTTAAAAATAGGCAATTAGTATTCACCGAATAATGTTAATCAAATTCAATATGCTTGAGATTCACGCGTTCCGTAAACCTAGAATCGGATGACCTAATAAACGGAGGAATTTAATTGCGTTTATTCTCAGAAACGAAAGAGAAATTCGATTTTTCTCCGGTGCTCTTCCTCGTTCCGAGTGTCTCTCTGGAAAGGATATTCTTTCCTCGACCAGGTTTTCTACCGACCGACAGACCGACCGCCGCAGTTCGCGCAAACTGCATTCTTCAAGGTCTCAGTTTACCTAATGAAAATGGCAAGCACCGCATCCATGAATCATACTAACCTTTCAGCCGCCGCGGAGAAAGTCGGCTCGATGTTGGGATAACTTATTTTCAGTTCGGACGGAAGGCAACGTGTTAATAATGCACGCGTCGACCGGGCTTTCGCGGAATCTGAATGGACGCCGGTTATCCCGACCGCTCGCGAGCTTTCCGAGCGGCGAGTCATTCGTTAATAACGTTAAACGTGTTAACTCCATTAGCGGCCTCGAGTATTAATCGAAGGCAAACAAGAATGGACGTTCAACCCTTTTACTCGTGATCCACCGGATTCCATCGGTTACTCTGAACGATTATTCGGGCACGTTACCGATTTCCTCGTTGGACGGGGAATTATAGTTGGAATAATTGCGTATGATTATGAACAGATAATCAAAGTAAAGTGAAGTCTAATTCGACATTAAAAAAGTGAAATTACGATTCTTATAATCAATGGTACACTAAATTACTTCAAATTCGCGGAGCAACGCTCATCGAATCAGCGATCTGTTAAATGACTACGAGACTTGTTAAATTTTAATTACCGTCACTTGTATCGAAGTTATCTCGAATTGCTACTGCCACGAAATTAATATCTACCGTCCATTGAATTACCATTGCATCACTCCGCCATCTTGTGCTGGTCGCGGAGGAAGATGGCGGAAAGTTGGGCATCCATTTTCACGGGCGCGAGGTTCCCGTCGACCGCGTTCCGCTTCGATGCGCGAATCCCGATCGACTCCGGCGTTCTCCTCGGCTGTTGCACGAATTGATCCGAGAAAATCGATACAGACGGCGCGGACAATTGATCGTGTCGCCCGATACGGCTACATAGTTGCAATTAATACGGGACGGTGGACGATTCCCTCGGCGAGCGCGGCTCCTTCGACTCCTGAGCACGTGTCGCGATCGAGGATACTAAATTGCCGACAATTAAATGCATTTGCGTTCCGAGTCGGCATGTGCTTTCGATTTGTTCGGTCGCGTCACGCCGTGAGTCGCAGAAATACGCTCGCCACCGTGTATAATCGGGATCCGCGGGCACCAGCGTAATAACGGACGGTGTTTTTCTGCGCGCGGTGTACACAGGGTGTCCCAAATTTGTCGATACATCGACGCTTTGAAATGGTAATGGACAGAAGCAATTCTTTTTCTTTCGTTAATTACTTGATATACTTTATTACTACATACTTTCGGAATAAAATTGTTATATTTTTGTACTTCTAATATCAAGAATATAGGACGGCCATTGCCGTCATTCGCACCTACATTCAGCACAGCACGGCTACAGCATTGACGTCAACGCGTTAATGAAACTCTGAAGAAACGGTGGAACGAACAGACCGGAAAATCTGAATTTCCGACGACTGAAAATATTCGAAAGACAGTGGTTAACAGTTGGTAACCGATAAACATATGAACTACCAGGCAGGCTGTAATCATTGAACAGTTTCTCATTGAAAACCGTGCGATCTCGTTCGTGCCCGCGAATCGAATATTCGAAGACTACGAACAGGTGAACGGACTTGTAGAGGGGCTTTACCGCAGTCGCGGGACGTGTGAATAAAAAAAGAAATACCTCGGTTCGATTGGAAACCACCTTGAAACTGCTCCAATACTTTTGCGGACTCGTCGTCCACCACGTAGTAGACGATATAATCACGGAATTGCGTCTCGACGATGCACACGTTGCTCGGCTCGTAGTCCAAGAATTCCCACGGCGAATCCGATCGGAGCGCGCAATCGGACTCCGTCGTGCTCGATCGGAACACTCGCGAAATATCACTCTCCATCCTACGGGAACGCGGCGCGAACTTTTCACGATCGAGAAACAATGCACCGCATTGTCGTAACGAGAGGTGGCTCGTCGGAAAACTCGTACCCCCGATAGTAACTCATCGAGCCGCCATCTTGTCGGGACGTTTACGGCCTCTGTAAATCACTGGCCAAGGGTTCAAAGGTCTTTCGACGCGGATTTTTCAGCTGTGCCAGTTTTCAATGGTTTCTCGCGTGAATAATAATCGTCTGGCTTCTATACAGAGTGTCCGGCAAGTGCAGCAACTCATTCCAAACAAAGGAACGTCCCGGACGCTGCGACGCGCTCGTTGATCGATTGCTCTCGGGTTTCATTTGACGAGCTGTTGATCGTTTGATCGATAGAATGTATATGGCATCTTGGAAACAAACGTGACGCGGTTGAAGGGATCGTCTTTGTAAAATTTCTTTGTAATGCAAGCGTGAGTTTATTCGGATCTTAGTTGGTTAATCATTTCTCAGAAGTATCAGTCATTATATAACGAAGCATACATTTTAAATTTAAATAATCTTCAGAATACTAGTATAGCAGCAGCTTGATATTAGAAAACTGCACGCGGAACGGCTATTTAAATTCAAAGCGTAAAAGGACACTAATCCGAAAGAATTCGCAGCGACCCGAACCAATTATAAACTCTCAGCCTGATCGTCGATTCTTTCGACTGGCAAGCGTATGTGCACTTGCCTGTCGTCAACTAAAGCGTGAATGGTAACCAGCGACCGCTCAAGCGTGTAAGCGCGAGTCAAAGCGTCTACGTCAATTCGGTACGTTCACTGGGAACAGTCTCGCCTAGTTTCAAGTTCACTTTGTCCAAATGATTCTCGCCGGTCGCAGTCCAGCGGGCAGCGGGCGAATCGGCACGAATCATTCGCTCGGTCGAGCGTGTTCCGCGAATGATGACTTCATCCCGGTCCCTTTAGGAACCGGCTCGATTACGAAATCTCGAAGGTCGCGATTCGCCGAGCCTGTTAGTCGACCGACGGCCTGATCTCTTTATCGACTCGATCTCTACGGATATCGCTGTCCTGGAAACCGGTTGACCGGTCGGCTCCCGAAACGAAATCTATTTCACCGGATGATCCGCCGTCCTGTCAATCGTCGATTCGACAAATCGTCACGGGGCGATTGAACAGTCGCGAACCCTGTTTGCAGAAAACGTGAACTCACTTTCCGATGCGGCTGTGTGTGGACACTGTTGAAACGCGCAGCGGAATGGCAATGACTTTCCGATGGGAACGCAACGGTGCGCTCGTGATCCGCGTGGATCAGCCTTGAGGCACCGTTCGGCATTGAGGCGCTGTTAGGATGCTCCGCGGGTACCGATTGCGTGCGCGAATCGCTAGGAACACCGGCACAGTTCCGTTCGGACGACAACAACGCTCTACCGTGTCATTTGTACAGATACCATCGGACGGACGGAGAACACTTTAAAAATAACTTTGTAAAAACCATGACGGAGCAAGTGTTTCCATTGCCTACTTTCGTGTTAACACTAGAACCGTACCAGTAAAAATGACTGGTTTCGATTCTTTTGTTCAGTAGTTATCGATATCTTCGAAGCATTGAATATTCGAAATAATTTTGAAAATAGCTTCATTTCAGTACTATAATGAATGTCTGAAGAAACTGGAAATAATCTATTGTACAATTTTCACAGGAATTACATATTAATCGTATTAAATGCTCGGTAGTTCTAGTGTAGAACCACACCTTACATCACACAGAAATTTTACAAAGACGATTTCAGTGCTCGATAGTTCTACTGTCAAAATGTCTGAATTCGCTCGAACGTTTCTAGAACACGAGATTGCGTAACAGGCCGCTATTCTATCGGTGCCTCCGAATATCTCGATGAATATTCATCGCGGTTAAGAAAGCCAACGTGTCTTTAATCCCAGCTTAAGACTGAACGGTAACAACGACGCGTTCCGGCGACGCCTATCAGATGCTGACTCGGTGTAGGTTGGCGATGGCATACGCGGCAGAAAAGTTGCGAGTGGAGAGCAAGATAGACACCGAAGCTAATGTCAGGGGGAAATCGCGACGATTATGCTTATCGCGTTTTCTACGCTGCATTTTTCTTGCAACCCCTAAAATAAACATATCCCTCTATCTATGATAAGATATCAAAATTACTTCAAAACTGAATTAGCGTGTGAATTATCTGTGTAAACACGAGTGATATGGAATGGAATAATTTGTTATGGTTTGTAAGGAAAATTCGAAGGTGTAAATTCAACGCATTCGAATTTAGAATATACAATTTGAACACTTGACAATTTGAAGTTCGAAATTTGAAAACTCGAATGACGCGTGTGATTTTAGCGATCCAAGTTTCAGAGACAGCAGAATCTCATTGTTCTAGAGGCGCGAGCGAATATTGGCCACTTTGTTACGACCACGCGGAGATAACGAAATGAAATTAACCGAGAAAAATTGAGGAACGGCTATTTATAGTGAACTCCATCATCCGATAGTTCTCTCTTCTCGCGTGGTCGTGATATTTGCGCGAAGTGCATAATGCGCATGGTGTTCAGGATCGAATTCCTTCCGCCTGTTTCCAATTGTCTTCGCGTTCAATTGGCCGGCGATCAAGCCGGTGATAGGTTAACAGGATCACGGAGTTTCAATTCTATTTTCAGCGCGGCGCAGTCTTTCGACAAACGGCGTAATTCTACGGATCGCATCGGCCAAATGAATTTCTATGGAAATCAACGACTGATAGCCTAAATTATTAACGCTAGAACTGTTGAGCCAAACTGAATTTTCAGATTTGTAGAAACTCTGTAGGAACTATAATACAGAACTTCTATAGAGATTTCGATGCAGTTACGAATCTTTGTTAACTTATGAGAGAGATCTCTGTTATCTTTCCAATAATCTTTAAAAAAGGATGAACGAATGGCAAATGCGAGCCATTCGATAATTCTAGTGTCAATAATGTTCTACACGCTCTTCTTCGGGTAAACAACAATTAAAAGCTTTTCACGGAAAACACTGTAAGTGCAAAAACAAAAACAAATATATGTTCGTTCTTATTCTGCAGCGTATAATTTAAACGCAATTTTCTGTCAGCAAATGGCCACCGATAATGTCAGTCATTCTTTGTACAGATAATATTGAGAGATGACATCATCGTGGCACAACGTTCAATGTCGACTAATTTTCTTCGCCCTGGAAATGCTCACCTTGCCACTTACGATTTTTCCTACAAATATTTCTCAACGTTCTCAACGAAGTTTCAACGAGAAACGGTTTACTCGCCTGGCAACTGGACTGAAGCGAACGAAAAGCGGAATGTCGAAGAGGAAGCACGGCGATCCTTGCGCTGAGGAACCCATGGTGTCATGGTGAGTATTGCGCAGTATTGGGTAATCTCGAGTGAATCAAACTGAGTGATCCCAGATTATTAATTCGCAGTCCGTGGAATATTCTGTAACGGACTGTACTGGTTGGGCGATCGAAAGACTACGAGTCGAATGGTCACTTTAACCGTGATCAACCTACTCACTGATCTGTTTTGGAATGTCGAGGACTTTCTATTCAACAGGATCCATACAAAAGGGAACGATCGATGGGATTATTCGAACCATCCGAATGTTTCGAATTGTTCGGATCATTCGGAATGTCTGCGTTTGGATTACTTGGACCACTCGAACGATTCGAACATTTTAGATCACTCAGAAGCTTCGAATCATAGAAATAATTCAGATAATTCAAATAACACGATTGATTCGAATCTCCTAGATCACTCAGAAGCTTCGAACCATTGAAATAATTCAGACAATTCAAATAACACGGTTGATTCGAATCTTCTAGATCACTCAGAAGCTTCGAGTCATAGAAATAATTCAGATAATTCAAATAATTCAAATAATACGATTGATTCGAATCTCCTAGATCACTCAGAAGCTTCGAACCACTGAAATAATTTATATAATTCAAATAATTCAAATAGTACGGTTGATTCGAATCTCCTAGATCACTCAGAAGCTTCAAATCATTGAAATAATTTAGAACATTCAAATAACACGATTGATTCGAATCTCCTAGATCACTCAGAAGCTTCGAACCATTGAAATAATTCAGATAATTCAAATAATTCAAATAACACGATTGATTCGAATCGTCTAGACCACCCAGAAGCGCAGAATCGTCCAAATAATTCGAACAACTCAAACGATTGGTGTAACCGAAAGATTTCCGAGCATCGGATCGATCAATCGCTGATTGCCCGCAGGGCCTCTGATTCCCGCTCATTTCAAGGTAACGAACGCCCGAGAGCCACCGACAACTAACGACGAGCCGAGTCAACGTACACCTACCCACACCTTTTGCTGCGTACTATCTTTTGGCCAGGTTCCCGCACTCTTCGACTTCCCGATGTCGCCTTTAAACCGGCGATAAACGACCGATTGTTCTATCGAGCGCACAGTCGAACTCTCTCCGCTCGTCCCGTTTCCGTTTCGAAACGACGACCGTCGACGGTAAGACAACGCCAACTACTCTCCGCGTCCGACGAGACGCAGCCGATCCGCCGCGACGACTACTCAGCGCCAGTCCCACCGACGACTGACTATCACTGCCATGTCGAGAGACCGCGTCACTCGCTGGCGCGATAATTCAACTTTGATGCACGTGCTTTATCGTCGACGGGCTCGTTCCCGCTTCCACGAGCGATTTATCTCCGTAGTTGCGAATTCGGCGGAACGTTCTACTTTCGCGTTCGTTTCCGATTGTCTCGGTGTAGATTTTGCTGGTTTCTTCTTGACAGAGGATGGTGTGGTAGAAAGCTCTGTATGCTTTCAGATCTTTCGCGCGTTAAGAAAAGCCCGTGAATGATACTGTGGGACCAATGATCGAATTAGGATCGTATGATGTCGAGCTCGATAACATTAGAAGAAATAGAAAATAAAATAAACGAAACAATTGTTCTTGGTTATTCTATTAGAACGCCGAAAAGGAAGCCACTGTGGTTAAGTCTTTTAACCCGTTGCACTCGACGATATTTTTCGCGACTAACACAATTGATTATCTTATATGAAATAAGAGACAACTATTTTACTTGGATGTTTTATGTGTTGATACGTTACACAAGGTTTAATATTGTGTTAATGGAACACATTCGTGTTAATGGAGCTCTATGTCACATAAGTATCTTTTACCAGATACACCCTGTATATACGAAATATCCAAAGTGGTTCCGCCGTTGAACTAAAAGCTTGATTCTCGATTAATTACAGCCTAGCCAGTGCAAGCAATAAAGTCTGTGTACGCGAGGCGTTTCAAAGAACACTTTGAATTTGTAACAGACTGGCAGTATCCAGGAGAGAAAGGGGATACGCGGTCAATGGTTACTCGAATAATGACTATCGTTCAATTGTGCGTATACACGAGCATCGTGAAACAGAACGGCGAATACTGCGGTCAGCTAAGTGGATCGCGGTCTCGGTGTACGTTTCGTGATTAATATTCGAGGATCGTCGAACTGATATTCCGGATTTTCTATACCGGTTCCGAAACGCTACCATTCGTATCGATTATCAATTGAGAAGCTGCTGCGGTCGTCTTCGTTTTTTCATATTTTCTGATTCCTCCGAACCTTAATGGAATAAATAATCTATCGTATTAATCATATAATAAACATAACCAAACATTTTAGAGATCAGTGTATTAACCCTTTGCAGTCGGAAGTATTTCGTTAGCAATACTTAACATTTTTTAACTAGACAAAGACGATGGTTTTTTTAAATGAATTCATTATACACAGTTCAATATTAAGTATTAAATTTTCTAATTTTACTGTGTCAAATCAAACGGTGACTGAGAGTCAAGGGTTAGTTATCGATTATTGAAATGGGAAGAGAAAAGGGAAATCGTGGGACGATTATTACGCTTCGGTTTTGAGAATTCTGTCGGCTAAAGGTTAATTCATTTAGGAACACGCGAGCTAATTGATCGAGGAGTCGGGCAGCCTTCAAGTTGCACGATCCAGATATACAAGCGAAATTGTTTATCGCGCGAGGGCCGTTTTAATCTATAACGTGTACAAAAAACTTCTGCAACGTTGTTGTCAGTGATAACTCGGCGAACGAGATGCCGGAAATGATAAGAGATACCGTGCGAAGAAAAAAGAATTCCAGTGGATCGAGTTATCGTTCTATATTTGACAAACCAGAGACTTAATTAAATAATGAGTCACGAACGAAAATTTGTGTCGCATTTTTCATTGTGCTCTTTACTAAATTATTCAGCGAATTAGTTGTCACGGGATATTAATGAAATATATACAGTAATTAAGAGGAGGAAATAAATGAAATATTAATGCAAAGAGAATTGCTAAACGAATGACACTCAAAGTGTTAATATTGTGCTCCTCTCGAGACTATGAATTTTAAGGAATTTACTCAATTTTTTCGAATCATGCTGTTCAAATTTCCCGCGCGTTTTAACCTGCAGCCGACGCAGGTAAGGCGGGATTTTCGAATCTCGAATCGAAGTTTCCCGGCAGAAGAATAACTAACCGTTTGCTTTGAAAGCGAAATAAGTCCTTTTAACAGAACAAAATCGACGAAAAATCCAATTGGAGCAGAATTAGGGAAATGACAGTAGAATTTTAACTATTATAACCAATAATTTGGTTTTTCGAAAGATGGACTCAAGCTAATTTCAACATAAACGGTTCGAACATCCTCGACAAACATTCGAAACCGATTGTACGAAGAATCGATAGATCGTACGGTGTACAGGAAGCCGAGCGCGGCAGATATTCAAACACGAAAGCCAAACACGAACAATGTCGAGGCGGATGGTCGCGGATAATAACGTTAACGGTGATTTTAGCAATGGTAAATTTCACCGTAGCTTCTCTCTAGTTTCCGCTTAATATCGTCGTACTGTCAATTTCGAAAATTTGTCAGAATCTCAGTTCATAGGTAGTTAAAAGCAGGTCAGTGTATTTTCAAACAAAATCGAAGCATCGGGTCGACTGTATCGCTTCTAAAAGTATGACAGTTAATTACAAAGAAAATTCTTATGGCTCCATGAATCTCATTTGTTGCGTGTTATTGTAAAGTAATAGATCTTTTAAATTAGCATATAGAAAGAATTAATTTCTGAAAAGAGAGTTAATCGTGTCACTTCGCAAAGGTGAAAAATTCGTATGAT